>NC_068335.1:12140942-12460942 GCF_000147395.1 Oryza glaberrima | reverse complement strand
CCTGCTGACACGGCGCCGCCTGAGGCTGCCGCTGCCGGAGCTGAACCTCGACGTCCATGGCGCCGCGGCGGCGGCTTGGTCTGCTCTGAGTGGCGGCGTTTCTGAAGATGACATCTCATATGCAGTGTTCATAGTGTCATGTGGTAGCATCCATGATAAGGCCATGGTTGGCACAGTAGGATCAAGTTGAACACCTGCTGATGGTTTCTCTTCCTCCATCATGTCTGGAATCTCACCATCCTGATTTTTTAGATAATGGAATATAAGAAAAAAAAATCAGGATGGTGAAGAGATGAAACATTAGAACTCATGGATTAAATGTTTCAATTGCCCTCAAAACATGAACTGAATTGAATGCCTCAGTTTATGTTCTTGGTTGTCACTGTGAATTGATAATGGTGTTTTTGAACAATTCAGGCAGATTATAGATTGAGGTGAGTAAAGTGAATCAACCATGGAATCTTGCCGTGTTGATGATCTCATGCTTTTCTAATATTTAGCCCAAATTCTGCTAGCTTCCAACACGATCTAGTAAAAAAGAAAAACTTATGTATATGAATTAGTACAGAAGAGTGAGGACTGGACAGCATTTGCCAATTGCCATTGCCATACCTGTAATTTGAGCCTCTTAGGATCAAGAAAGATGGACAATCCATTGTTGGCCACCTCAGCATGTTCTTTCCTCTTCATGTTCATTGCCACAAGATTAGCCATCTTCTAAGCTATGATGAAAGCTTCAAGACAACCCAGGACAGCTAATGATTTGGAGTCTACTAATTAACAGAATTCAGCCAACTTATCTCTTGTGAACAGAAGAGTTGACTAGGCAACCAAGACGACTTGGATCTTGATGGTTCCTTGAAGTTCGGTTTTAATTTAACTACAACCATGGATGTTATTATGGTATGTTTGTGTTAACTAATTCAAGTTGACTTTGCACGTTTACAATGACTAGAGAGAGGGTGTGTTTAGTTCACACTAAAATTGGAAGTTTGATTGAAATTGGAATGATGTGACAGAAAAGTTGGAAGTTTTTGTGTGTAGGAAAGTTTTGATGTGATGGAAAAGTTGGAAGTTTGAAGAAAAAGTTGGGAACTAAACTAGGCCAGAGTACTTTACCCTTAGCTTCTTTTTTTTTCCTTTCCTACGGTTGTTTGTTGGCAAATGAAAGGCCAGTGTAAAACAGAAAAGGGTCAAAGATAGCTGTTTTTTGTTATTATCCCCTGTTAGAGAGGCTTCTGGGTACAAAAGAATAGGAAAAAGATCATCAGTGAAGCATTTGACATTTCAATTCTTCATAGAACAAAAGATTGGGAAATTCATGGGAATACTATGAGAAGATTAAATGAAAATTTTGATATTTGATTGCTGGTATTTGAGTAGAATGAGTGTTAAATATCACCAGAAATTCAATATAAGCACAACCGAACAATCACTGTTTATTTCATGAAATTCCTATGGAAGAGATTGTATCATGTATTACAAGTTTACAACAGCACACAGCCAGATAAGTAGAATTAAGCGCCTGAACTGAACATATGGCGCTTTGGACATTTGAACTCAATTCACCTAACAGGTAAAATGAAAAGATAGCCTCAAAGCCAAAGTTCAGTTCAAAACTCAACTCTTCTCGAGCAATGAACCTCATCCCGTTCTAAACAATGATTCTACAAGAGAATCACACAATACTAGGTGCCCTTTGCACTATTCGGTTGCGCTAACCAGGAGGAACTCCCCCTCACACCCTAGGTCGCCACCAGCGTAAGCTTTTCCTTCCATCTTGGCAATTACTGGCTTACGGAACCTCACTTTATCATTTCCTGCAAAGAAGAAATTGTCCCGAGATCCGCCAACTTCAGGCTGCAACATCACCAGACCCCCAACCTGGGCCATAGCCTGTGCATAAAGGTAGTCTCACATGAGGGAAGTTCAGATAATTCCTCCGGGTTGATAATAGTTGCCGTTTTGGACAAGAGTACGGTCTTTCAAATATATGTTTTTATTAAAATACTTTCTAAGACTAATCTATACATGTAGTCACCATATTTGAAAAACAAATACTTTAAAAATAACTCATAATCAAAGATTCTAAAGTTTGACCTCACCCTTGTCTAAAACGACAAGTATTATCAGCCAAAGGGAGCATTTGTCTACTTGATGATAGAACAATAAGCAATCAACAAACATCCAGCCATGTCCCCTATTTATGGATTCTGAGTTGCGCCATTGGTTCAGTTTGGATTATGAAAACATAGTTGTTGCAAAACCTTTACCATAAAACTTATCGGTTCTACAAGTCCCACATGAAATCATTGATCATGGTACCAAATATCCATTATCCACCTGGTGCCTGAATACTTGGAAATCGATTGACGCAAGTTCCTTATTACTTCAAAGTTCTTTTCGACAGAGATGAAAAATGCAGAAAATGGCTTTGAGAAAGTACTACTAGTTTTTTCATCAAATTCAACTTTTCTTTATTTTGTTAAATGAGATTGGTACCCTGAACATGGACGAATTGAGTATCAATATGCTCTGACAGCAAAAAGTATGATAGAATGAGGTCATAGTAAAATTAAATGAATAACTAAGTAGTGTAGCATGGACTGCATTTCTATAGATAATGTACAGAGACCACTAGAATATTAGACGATTAGATCATACAGAGATGGCAATACAATTATATTATAGCACCGCAATGAGAGATGATCAAACCTCAGGAAACAACACAGGCCATATACTAAACAATTTGATCACAGCACATGGATGCCAATATAGTGGAATCATACCTGAACCATGAGAACACCATGCATTATGGGTCGTTCGGGGAAATGCCCAGGGAAAAAGTTATCATTTATCGTGACATTCTTGATTTCAACTGCATATTCTCCTCCCTTGTACTCAATAACTCTATCAACCAGGAGGAATGGAAACCTAGCATTCACATTCAAATGCACAAGAAGTTAGAGAAAGTACTAAACAATTACATATTCGTGAATCATGACCAATCACGTCTCTCACTTGGGCCCATCAGGCGTATGTCCGCATAGGCGAGCATAAAAATATCCAAGATGCATGTTAGTACTTTCTAGTAAAAAAAGACCATGCCTTTCTTCACCGAGTGAGCTCAAAGGAAATGAATATAAAGTTTCCATTAATTGAGAGGGCTATGAAGCACCTTTTTCTTTCATCTATCTATACTACTTTAATGATGCAGTGGTGGTGTCCGAGTCTACCTCCAACGCCATCCAACGCCACGAGTTGACATTATATGCCTAGTTAACTAACTATGCTATGAAGTTGCAATTTTTACTTTTGCTTTTATTTTTTATAATAATATTCGTTACAACACACGGGGCCTTTAGTTAGTATTGAAAATAAAAGTATGACGTTAACTCTAATTTCAGGATATTGGGGTTTTTTTCAACAGATTGCACGCACAGTTCATATGCCTCTTATCGAACTTCCAAAGGGTATAATTTCGATTTGTATCGAGTAATTCGAATGGCTTTGCTCGCATTGCCAACATCTTACAAGCGAAATGAAACACACAAGCTAAGGCAAAGTGTTGGAGTGTATAAAGTGAATTGCCCACCTTTTCCTATCAGCTTAGGCTTTTAGGTGCAATTGGCTGGTGCATGCAACTTAATATGGTATCAGAGCCAGAGGTTTCGAGTTCGAATCCTGGCTGTGCAATTAAATAAAATAATTGCAGCCCACTCCAATATTCCACGCTTGAGACTTGAGGGGGTCTCGCGTGAGGGGGAGTGTTGGAGTGTATAAAGTGAATTGCTCACCTTTTCCTATCAGCTTAGTCTTTTAGGTGCAACTGGCTGGTGCATGCAACTTAATACAAAGAGCTATCCTGCAGCAGCAGCGGAATGCGGCGAGAGCTCACCTATGGGGTAGGATCTCGTGGATCTGGTTGATGTCCATGACGCTCGGGAAACCTGCGAGAGGCAAATCTCCCTTAGTTAATGGCGGAGCAACCCCATCGAGCGATGCCAGACGCGCCGGGGGGGGGGGGGGGTGGAGGAAGGAGGGGAACCTGACTTTTCTCGATGGGGAGCGCCTCCTGAGCGTACGGATATACCGATGTAGCACTTCCCCTACGGAGTATTCCAAGGTATCGAATCCAAGAGAACGTGTGTGATTACCTCCTTGTCAAGTTCATCCAAGTATACAAAGCTAATGTAGGCAGAGGACAAAGATGATTTTTCTAATGAGAAATAGTTTCTAGGGAAAACTTAACTTTAATCCTAACGCAATACTTCAGGCACTGGCAACCTGCTGTTCCCATATATTCCCATATGTCGCTCTACTACGTACCCAGATAGGGAGGACTTAAATGCTGTTGAGGGCTATCACCATCTATACACCCATCTCAAACGTACTGTGGAATACGCAGCAACCAGTGTAAATTAATTACCTAGACACCGCGTCTACGCAATTAATAACTACTCTAGTGCCGATCAAACACTAAAACAATTACTATAAATTAATAGACTAAAGTGAACAATGACCCCGTATGCTGATTAGGAACTAACCAAGAAATAATTCTCACTAAACAAATCTTAATTACTTAGAATGATATTTCTATTAAAGCGGAGTAATTAACAAGATACAAAAGTAAAAGGAGATTACCGACAACTCCGGAATTCCTCCGATTCCTTCTACCTTACTCTCTCCCTGATCTAATATACAATAAAGTACACTAGAGCCTCTTGTAATTTAGCTCATGCTTTGGTGTGTGTGAATGAGGGAGAGGAGAGGGGTATTTATAGTGTGGAGCTTGCTTGGGAGTGTGTAGATGCTCAATGGAATCCAATGAGCATATTCCTTCTAGCTTCATCTCCTTTTGACAAGTGTCCTCTCTATGACGGTTTCCACCGGTAGAAACGGCCACAACCGTCATTGGGATGAGGAGTACAACCGTCATACCGAGTTTGGCCTGGATTGGGACAGCTGGGGGTTTGGCCAAACCAGGGGTTCGGCTGAACCCTGGTTGGCTCCTCTGGCCCACAGCCTTCTTCGGGATGCTGACATGTGGGCTCCACTTTATGGTACTCCATGTTTTGGCTCCAAATGATTGCACATTTTATATGTTGTAGCTCAAAACCATGTGAGTCCATCAGCGCAAAATATATTTCCATTCTTTATGCTCATTCTCTCCCAACTTTGGTGGTTGATCACCTGCATACAAATATACACCAACACTCGTGGAAATTTGGCACTAAACAGCCATCAACAACGGTGGGTTCGGCCGAACCATGGGCCGGCCCAACCAGCCCATGTTTTGGCTGGTGGCCTTCTCATGTGTTCCTCCCCGCAGACTTGTGAATTTTAGCTCAATTTGAGTATGTTATTTCTGAGTTCTTGGCCCATCTTCCTCTAAGTCTAATTCTCGACAGCGTCGGACTGATTGATCATCTATTTTGCTGTCAGTTCTCCTCTATTTATGCTCATTCTTTGCAAAAGGTTAGAAAACCTAGTGCTAGTGGAATATTTCTTATTTTTGACACAAATATGCATTGCAAGCATAACTAGTTCTCCTTTATTTTAGTAATATTGACAGGCGAAACTAATCGATAACGACCGTCAACAGTGATATGCCCATTTGTCTGTATTATGGCGATGCTCCTATACAAATATGTGATAGCGGGGTGGATTTAATTGTATATACCTTTGTTGATACTAGTCTGAATGCACCGGAGCATATGGGCTTGAACGATGTGTTAGGGTGGTTGTATAATATGTTTGGGGTTAATCCACTGTTGGAGAAATTTGTCATAAAAGCCGTGTGGCCAGTAAGGGGTCAACATGGATGGCAGTGGAGAGTAGTAGAGGTTGCATCAACTAGGAGTTGGAGGAAGTTTGTTGCTAAAGTAAGGGAGAAATGGTATAGTCTGGCAATACTGGAAGTTGAAAGTGCATCTAGGCCCCTAATGATTTTGGTGATTAATTACAATGCGATTAGAGAGGACTAACATTTTTATTTAAGCAAATGTGAAGGTTGTTATGTCCTCAATGAGTTAGCGTAATGCATATCCCGCGGAATACGTTGATGTGATGTGATGAGGCAAATGAGCAAATGGTATTTTGTACGTTTTCGTTTCCTTGAGTTAATAGGAAAGCCGCACTATTAAGAGGGATGATGCATTGACATATGAGGAGTGATCAAAGTGCTCAAAATATTTTTTGAAAAGTGTTTCTCCTCAAATTGAGTTGTTCTGGAAATTTTCGGATTTGTCCGAAAGCCATTTTCGGACTTTCCGAAAATGCACAGAACCAGATTTCGCTTCTAGAAATTTTCGGATGTCCAAAAGACATTTTCGGACTTTTCGAAAATGACTGTGAAGGCAAATATGGTTCTGTTCATTTTCGGACTTTTCCGAAACTGATTTTCGGAGTTTCCGAAAATCTTCAGCAAAATCAAAAGTCGCTTCTATGTATTTTCGGACTTGTCCGAAAGTGATTTTCGGACTTTTCCGAAAACATCCAGAATGATGTTTTGGTGCTGAAAATTTTCGGACTTATCCGAAATATTTTCGGAATGTCCAAAAAATCTTTCGTTGTCTTTGCTGTTGGTGCTGAGCTGGAATTTTTGGACTTGTCCGAAAATCTTTCGGAATATCCGAATATCTCAATTATTGTGTATAATGGGCAGAATCTGGGCTGTGGCTATAAATAGCCCCATCCCCTCACTTGTGAGGGCTGCTGGTTCCATTCCAATCATTTGTGCCCTTGGCTTGCTCTCTCTCTCTAGCACTTTTGAGCCTTGCTTTCTTGTTTCCCCTCTCACCCGTGTTCGATTTGGATTTGGTGTGTGTGTGAGAGTTGTGGATTCGAGTTTGTGTGAGTGCTTATTGTTGACTTCGTGAAGATTTGTGAGCACTTGCATCATCTCCGGGAGTTATTTGCTTCATTTGTTACTCTTGGAGGTTGAGGACTCCTAGGCGGCTAGGTGTCGCTCCCGAGCCACCGATCTACTTGTGGTTGGCCGGGAGAAGTTTGTGAAGGTCGGATCTCACCTCCGAAAGGGAAGAGATACCCTTAGTGAAAGGAGGAGTGCTTAGTGCAACCTCTTGAGGAAAGGGTTAGCTAAGAGCCGGCTCTTAGTGAGCTCCTCAACGGAGAGTAGAATCCCCTCAAGGATTCGAACTTCGGGAACAACCTCGTGAGCTTCATCTTTGGTGACTTTACTTCCTCCCTCTCCACTAGCTTTGCTTGTTTGAGCCGCTATAGGTCTAGTTGCTGTTTGTGCTGGCATATTCTTGTTGTAGGCAACTAGATCTAGGATTTACTTTGCTGTTTGTGCTGACTCCGAAAATTTTCGGATATATCCGAAAATTTCGGAAATATCCGAAAATTACTGCTTCCGCTTTTAGTTGTTTTTGAATTAGCCTATTCACCCCCCTCTAGGCCTAATTGACACTTTTAATTGGTATCAGAGCCTAATCTCCTAATTAGGCTTAACCGCTTGGAGAGATCATGTCGGGCCAAACGGGGGAAGGAAAAGATGGTGATAAGGGAGCTACGTTTCCTTATGACTATCCACCTTCATCTACATCTTATGTGAGTACCTATAGCGGCAAAGCTCCGTACTTAAATGGTACGGACTATGCCGCTTGGAAGCATAAGATGAAGTTGCATTTGAAGTCTATTAACCCATCTATTTGGAGAATAGTCGAAAAAGGCTATGTTTTGCAGAATCCCGAAAATCCCACCAAGGAGGACGACGAGAACGAGCACAAGAACGCTCAAGCCGCTAATGCAATACTTAGCGCCTTGAGTGGAAGTGAGTTCAACTGTGTGGATGGCATTGAGGGTGCCAAAGTGATTTGGGACACGCTTCGGAACTTGCATGAAGGCACGGATAGTGTTCGTGAGTCCAAGGTGGAGATCCTCAAGGGGCAATTTGAGAGATTTGTGATGTTAGATGGTGAGAGCCCAAGTGACATGTACGACCGGTTGAGCAAGATCATCAATGAGATCAAGGGACTTGGCTCCAAGGACATGACCGATGAGGTTGTGGTCAAGAAGACTACAAGATTTGTGATGTTAGATGGTGAGAGCCCAAGTGACATGTACGACCGGTTGAGCAAGATCATCAATGAGACCAAGGGACTTGGCTCCAAGGACATGACCGATGAGGTTGTGGTCAAGAAGACTTGGCTCCAAGGAACTCTACCTTGGTGACTATCATTCGTGAGCGTCCGGACTACAAGACTCTCACACCTCATGATTTGCTCGGATGTATTCTTGCCCATGACATGCTCGTGCAAGAGTCCAAGGATGTCATACAATACATCAATCAAAGTTCAACCACAAACATCAAGAAAGAAGACTTGGCGGTGAAGGCGAAGGAAGAAGAAGAAGAGAACTGCAAGAGCAAGAGCAAGGCGGAGATCGATGATGAAGAGATGGCTCTCTTTGTCAAGAAGTTCGGCAAGTTCATGAGGCGAAGCGGCTTCTTCAAGGGAGGTTCTTCCAAGCACTACTCCAACAAGTCAAGTGGAAGGCACTCCGCAAGAGTGTGCTACGTGTGCAAAGAGCCCGGGCACTTCATTGCGGATTGCCCCCACCTCAAGGATGGTTCCCACATCAAGGAAGATAAGAAGAAGGGTGAGAAGAAGGAGAAGCACAAGCATAGCAAGCGGGAACACTATGGCCAAGCTCACCTTGGGATGATCTTCGGCTCCGTCTCCGAGTCAAGCTCAAGTGATGAAGAAGGAGTCGCCACATTTGCCGTCAAGCCTTCATCACCACCGAGACTCTTCGACTACTCAAGTGATGAGGATGCTCTCATTTGCCTCATGGCAAAGGAGCCTAAAGTACCTTCTCCTCTCAAGTCATTTAATGTTGATTTTGTTAGTGACGAGGAGGATGAGGTTGAGGATGAGGTTATGGATGACGAGTTACTTAAATCCATAACCATGGAATCCATACCACACTTGAGTGAGTTGCTTGGGAGAATTGAGGATCAATATGCAACACTTGAGAGGCAAGAAGAATTGCTCATTCGTGAGAAAGAGCGATCTCATGAACTCAAGTGTGAACTTGCTAAGGAGAGAGAGAAAAATGAGGCTTTGGTACAGCTTTACAAGCAAACCAAAGAGTCTCATGCTAATCTTGAGGTGGCAAACGCTTAACTTCAAGAGAGAGTGGATGGCTTGGATAAAGCTTACCTCTCTCTTGAAGAGAAGTTTGAAACCTTAAAGAATAGTGTCTCTCTCCCTAGCAAGGCATCATGCTCCAAAATTGCCCCAAGCAATGAACCTTGTGCAAGATGCAAAGATATTGATGTTGAAGCTTGTGCTACTAACTCTATTTCCTTGAGTGCTTTGCAAAAGCAAAATGAGAAGCTTATGGGACTCCTTCACAATGGCCTACTGAAGTGCCATATGGGTAGTAAGGCCCTAAAAGAGTACCGAGGCTATCAAAGGGACAACTTCAACCATGAGGGTCTTGGGTATGTTCCTCCACCAAAAGGAAAAGTGGACAAGAGTGTGATGATCAAGAGGCCCCAAGGTCTTAGCAACTTTGTTAAGGCCAAAAGTATCCTTCCTAATGATTGTGCTTCACATTGTTCTTTTGATGCATCTTATGTTCTTAGGAAGAATGCTAGTGGTCGTGTTGTTGCTAAGTATGTAGGCCCAAGGGGCAAGAATATTTCTATCAAGAGAGTTCTTTGGGTGCCTAAGGCACTTGTTACTAACATGAGAGGACCCAAGCAAGTATGGGTACCTAAAACTAGAAATTGATCCCTTGTAGGAATATGTTTCCGGTGGAAGAAGTTGGGTGATTGATAGTGGATGCACCAATCACATGACCGGAGAAGAATCAATGTTTTCATTTCTTGATCCAAATGGCACTTCACAAGATAACATAGTCTTCGGGGACGATAGAAAGGGAAAGGTTATGGGATTGGGTAAGATTGCAATCTCTAATGATCTTTCCATTGCCAACGTTCTCTTGGTAAAATCTCTAAACTACAATCTTTTGTCTGTTTCTCAATTAGGTTCTATGGGTTACAATTGTCTCTTTACCGATGTTGATGTGACCGTCTATAGAAGGAATGATTCCTCGATAGTCTTTAAGGTTGTTCTCAAGGAAAAGCTTTACCTTGTGGATTTTTCCTCAAGTAAAGCCAAACATGAGACATGCTTAGTGGCTAAGTCCAACACGGGGTGGCTTTGGCATCGGAGGCTAGCCCATGTTGGTATGAGGAATCTTCACAAGCTTCTAAAGCACGACCACATCCTTGGTCTAACAAAGGTTCAATTTGAGAAAGATAGGGTGTGTAGCGCGTGTCAAGCCAGCAAACAAATTGGAGCACATCACCCCGTCAAGAATGTGATGACCACTACAAGACCATTGGAGCTTCTCCATATGGACCTCTTCGGGCCAATTGCTTATCTAAGCATTGGAGGTAACAAATATGGTCTTGTTATTGTTGATGACTTTTCACGCTTCACGTGGGTGTTCTTTTTGCATGACAAGAGTGAGACACAAGCTATCTTCAAGAAGTTTGCAAGAAGAGCACAAAACGAGTTTGACCTCAAGATCAAGAACATTCGAAGTAACAATGACAAGGAGTTCAAGAACATGTGCATCGAGAGTTTCCTTGATGAAGAAGGCATCAAGCACAAGTTCTCGGCTCCATATTCACCTCAACAAAATGGAGTGGCCGAGAGGAAGAATAGGACTCTCATTGAGATGGCGAGGACCATGTTGGATGAGTACAAGACATTGGACCGCTTTTGGGCCAAAGCCGTCAACATCGCATGCCACGCCATCAACCGCCTTTATCTTCACCGCCTTCTTAAGAAGACTCCCTATGAGCTTCTTACCGGTAACAAACCAAATGTCTCTTACTTTCGTTTTTTCGGCAGTAAGTGTTACATTCTTAATAAGAAGGCTAGATCCTCTAAGTTCGCTCCTAAAGTGGATGAGGGATTCTTGCTTGGGTATGGGTCAAATGAATGCGCATACTGCATTTTCAACAAAACCTCCGGTATTGTTGAGATCGCGCGTGATGTGACATTTGACGAAACTAATGGCTCTCAAGTATAGCAAGTTGACTCACATGTGTTAGGTGAAGAGGAGGATCCGAGCGAGGCAATCAAAAGATTGGCTCTTGGGGATGTACATCCTAGAGAGCCACAACAAGGAGCCGCTTCCTCAACACAAGTGGAGGCACCTACATCAACCCAAGCCGACGATCCCTCTATCTCAAGCTTGGATCAAGGTGAAGAAGGCGAGTAAGTGCCACCCTCACCGATCAACTTAGCTCGCCCAAGAATCCATCAGAGTATCCAAAGAGATCATCCCACCGACAACATCTTAGGAGACATCAACAAGGGAGTATCCACTCGCTCTCGTATTGCAAATTTTTGTGAGCATTACTCGTTTGTGTCTTCTCTTGAACCTCTAAGGGTGGAAGAAGCTCTAAATGATCCGGATTGGGTGATGGCGATGCAAGAGGAGTTGAACAATTTCACCCGGAATGAAGTGTGGACTTTGGTGGAGCGACCTTGGCAAAATGTGATTGGCACAAAGTGGATCTTCCGCAACAAGCAAGACGAGGCCGGGGTCATAATAAGGAACAAGGCGAGGTTAGTGGCGCAAGGGTTCACCCAAATCGAAGGATTAGATTTCGGTGAAACTTTTGCGCCGGTAGCTAGACTTGAGTCGATTCGCATATTGCTTGCTTTTGCTACTAACCTCAATTTTAAGCTATATCAAATAGATGTCAAAAGCACCTTCCTCAACGGGCCTATCAACGAGTTGGTATACGTAGAGCAACCACCGGGCTTCGAGGATCCGAAGTATCCCAACCACGTGTACAAGCTCCACAAGGCACTCTACGGGCTTAAGCAAGCCCCTAGAGCTTGGTATGAGTATCTTCGCAACTTTCTTGTGAAAAACGGCTTTGAAATCGGGAAAGCCGATTCAACTCTCTTTACTAAAAGACATGATAATGATATTTTTGTGTGCCAAATATATGTCGATGACATTATATTTGATTCTACTAACAAGTCTTTTAGTGAAGAGTTTAGTAGGATGATGACCAAACGTTTTGAGATGTCCATGATGGGTGAATTAAAGTTCTTCCTCGGCCTTCAAATCAAGCAACTCAAGGAAGGAACCTTCATTTGCCAAACAAAGTATTTGAAGGACATGCTCAAGAAGTTTGGGATGGAGAACGCCAAGCCAATTCACACTCCCATGCCATCAAATGGCCACCTCGACCTCAACGAGCAAGGTAAAGACGTCGATCAAAAGGTATACCGTTCCATCATTGGCTCACTTCTTTACCTTTGTGCATCTAGGCCCGATATTATGCTTAGTGTGTGCATGTGTGCAAGATTTCAAGCCACTCTGAAGGAGTGTCACGTTGTGGCCGTGAAGAGAATTCTTAGATATTTAGTGCACACCCCTAACCTTGGTCTTTGGTATCCTAAGGGAGCGAGGTTTGATCTCATTGGCTATGCCGATGCGGATTATGCCGGGTGCAAAGTGGATAGGAAAAGCACATCGGGTACTTGCCAATTCTTGGGTAGGTCCCTTGTTTCTTGGTCTTCCAAGAAGCAAAACTCCGTCGCCCTATCCACCGCCGAAGCGGAATATGTTTCGGCGGGGAGTTGTTGTGCTCAACTTCTTTGGATGAAGCAAACCTTGAGAGACTATGGCCTCAATGTATCCAAAATCCTACTCCTATGTGACAATGAGAGCGTCATTAAGATAGCCAACAACCCCGTTCAACACTCCCGAACCAAACATATCGATATTCGCCACCATTTCTTGAGAGATCATTCCACAAGAGGCGACATAGACATCCAACATGTGAGAACCGACAAACAATTGGCGGATATCTTTACTAAGCCTCTAGATGAAGCTAGATTTTGTGAGTTGAGGAGTGAACTAAATATTTTGGATTCTCGGAATGTGGCTTGATCTATTGCATGCATGTTTGCTTGGTAGAATAGGTTTGCATACCACTTTGTGACAAAATGGTCATTCAATTCATGGATGGACACTAGTCATTTTTTTGTGGAGATTTTGAATTTATGTGTATGGGGATCTCATTTTTCAATGAATTTTGGTCCTAGCACAACTTAAAATAGATTCACACATTCCCTCTCTCGAGGGTGAATTATCTTGTCTCATGGTAATTCCCTCTCTTTTGATCCCTTGGATCGTCCATTTGTCTTGTGGCTATTGTTTTGTGTGATTGATTGTGTGCTAGTCACAAGTTCAATTGGAGCCTCTAGTGCTCGACCATCCCTTCCTTTCTAAATCCTATCAAAAATCCTTGTAAAAATTGTTTTTGTCAAAATTCCCAGTGCTTGTCCCTTGCAAAATTCCTTTAAAATGTTTGAAAAATAGTTTCATCAAAATTCCCGGCGAAATCTCATTGCAAAACTATGTTTTCCAGGAATTTTCGGACTTTCCGAAAAATTTTCGGACATTCCGAAATTCTCTGTCCTGTCGCTCTTTCAATTGCTGCAATCCCAGGATTTTTCGGACTCTTCTGTACCCTTTCGGAACCGTGCGCCACTCTTCTGTATCCTTTCGGACATATCCGAAAATTTTTCGGAAATATCCGAAAAATTTCGGGGTCTTCATATATCACCCCGTGGACTCCCTTCTCTCTCCTTTCCACTTCTTTTCCCCACGGGTTGACTCCCTCCTCCCTCCCCACCGGCGACTCCCCAGCGACCTCCTCCTCTCCGGCGACATCCCGCGACTCTCCTCCTCTCCAACCTCGAGGGAGCATGTTTGGGGCACTTCTTGAGCCCTACATTGTCGATCTTCACCGCGTTCTTCCCGTGTTCTTCGCGTTCTTGAGGTATTTGCCCTACAATCAAATCCCTAGATTCCTCAAGTTTTCTCTTGCGATTTCCTTTGGTGGAGATGTTCCCCTAGTGCCATAGGCCCTGCAGATTCAATTCACAAGTTTTTGTTGGCGGATTTGTGTGGCATCTGAGTTATAGGGTTCGGCTGGAATTTTTCGGACTTGTCCGAAAATTTTCGGATATATTCGAAAATTCCTGGCCGACTCCTATCACTTCGGATTTGCATGTTTCTTGCCCTCAATCACTTGTTTCTTGTCTCTTTGGCTTCCATACCTGATTCCTTATATCTCTATTGTTTGAAGGATGCCTCCCCGCAAGCAAACCTCCCACAAGTCCAAGCGCCTGAGGGATCGCTCTCCCACTCCATCTTCTCATGATGGTTCGGACAGTGATTGGTCCGGTGGAGAGGATGTGGTTCCTCAGGTTGCGCGGGTGGCTCGGCGGTCTACTCATGCTCATGATGGTGGTGGTGATGGTGAGGGCTCCTCTCATCAACCGCAAACGCTGTCGCACCAACCCAATGTCCCCATTGGGCCTCTCCGCATTCATACCCCCGAGAGGGATCCGGCGGTGATTCGCCAAGTGTATGATTGGCGGCGCAAGTCTGAGGTTGTTGCTCCTCGTCGGGATGAGGATCCGTGCTCCCTTCGCCGCACCGCCACGGATCCGCGGTTTTGGACTCTCTTTCAACAAGACTTTTATGAGTCTGTAATTAAGTCCAAAGCTCATCCCACTGTTCCCATGCAATGGATCAATTGGGAGGAGTTGCAGGCACACAATGATCCGGTGATCAACTCTGTGATTGCCAATTGTGATCTCATGGGTATCCGCTCCTTCATGACGTTGCAGCAAAATTGGTGCAACGAGATCATTGCTCAGTTTTATGCCACCGTATACTTTGATCGCTATCGTGCCATGCACTGGATGACTCAGGGGTCCTGGTACTCTGTTTCTTATCAGCAGTTGGCTGAGATCTGAGGCTTCTGTCTTCGTTCTTTGCTAAACCTTGATGACCTTCATAATCTTCAAATTCCTGCCAACACAGACTTGCTTCCCCTTTACACTCCAAATGATCCAAATGTGGTGTTGGGCAAGGTCGACGGCCTCAAGCCATACTTTGCCTACTTGAACCGAATGTTTTGCTGGTCTTTTGTGCCTAAGGATGGTGATGCTAGCAGCATTAACCATCTCTCTAGGACCGTGCTTCTCCGGTTTGATCCCCCTCCTCATCGCTTCCATGTCTATCACTTTGTGTGGGAGGAGATCCGCATGGCTTCAATTCAGTACAAGAAGGGGTTGGTCTATGCCCCTCACATTATGTGGATGATCGAGACTGTGACTCAGCTCCAGTTTCGCCATGATGTGACTCATTCTCAGCTTCACTTGCGCCTTCTTAAGGCCCCCCTGCTCCTCAGTTACTCGGGACATACCCTCCTCTTCGACTCAGCCGCCTCCTGCTCCTGAGCGCCCAGCCTCTGTGGCTCGTCGTGAGCCGTCTCCCTTATTCCGCATTTTGCGGAGTCTTTTTGGTCTTTGCTCCGCGGAGGCCAAAAAGAACCGCTGATTGCGGAATTCGGCGAAGAAGACGGCTCGTGATGTCAAGTTCCTCAAGGCACGGTATTATGAGGACCACCACATTGATATCCCTCCTTCTCCTCCGGGTTTCGAGGCTGAGCCCGATGAGCTAGAGGATGAAGAGATTGAGGATCCTTTTGCCGGGTTGCCTTCCGACTTCGACTTCTTTGGATATGGCCATGGCTGTGGCTATCCTCCTCCACCACCTCCCGAGGACCCTCCTCAGGCGCCCCTCGCTTGAGTCGTCAGCTCATCATCCTCTCTTTTTGGTGTCTTGATGCTAAAGGGGGAGAATATCTATCATGGCTTTAGTTTATCTATCTTGTTCTTAGAGTCGAGCACAGTTGGTTGTTATCTGTATGAGACTTTTGTGTTTTTTTTATGTTAAGTTTAAAGCTTTGTAAGTCTATTGTTTAATTATGGTGCTTGTGATGAGATGTAATTATTCCTTTGCATGAGATGTGTTGGATGTAATGAGCATATGTGGTATATTTGTTCTCTTGTGAGTTTCAATGTGGATGCAATAATTTAGGGGGAGCTCTCCACTTGCTTTTATGCACATTTTTAGGGGGAGCTTCCACTAAAACTTTGCAACCAAAACCTTAAATTATATTCATTCTCTCTTGTGTTCTAATCGTATTGTCATCACCAAAAAGGGGGAGATTGAAAGTGCATCTAGGCCCCTAATGATTTTGGTGATTAATTACAATGCGATTAGAGAGGACTAACATTTTTATTTAAGCAAATGTGAAGGTTGTTATGTCCTCAATGAGTTAGTGTAATGCATATCCCGCGGAATACGCTGATGTGATGTGATGCGGCAAATGAGCAAATGGTATTTTGTACGTTTTCGTTTCCTTGAGTTAATATGAGGAGTGATCAAAGTGCTCAAAATCTTTTTTCAAAAGTGTTTCTCCTCAAATTGAGTTGTTCTGGAAATTTTCGGATTTGTACGAAAGCCATTTTCGGACTTTCTGAAAATGCACAGAACCAGATTTCGCATCTGGAAATTTTCGAATATGTCCAAAAGACATTTTCGAATATGGTTCTGTTCATTTTCGGACTTTTCCGAAACTCATTTTCGGAGTTTCCGAAAATCTTCAGCAAAGGCAAAAATCACTTCTGTGTATTTTCGGACTTGTCCGAAAGTGATTTTCGGACTTTTCCGAAAACATCCAGAACGATGTTTTGGTGCTGAAAATTTTCGGACTTATCCGAAATATTTTCGGAATGTCCAAAAAATCTTTCGTTGTCTTTGCTGTTGGTGCTGAGCTGGAATATTCGGACTTGTCCGAAAATCTTTCGGAATATCCGAAAATCTCAATTATTGTGCATAACGGGCAGAATCTGGGCTGTGGCTATAAATAGCCCCCTCCCCTCACTTGTGAGGGCTGCTGGTTCCATTCCAATCATTTGTGCCCTTGGCTTGCTCTCTCTCTCTAGCACTTTTGAGCCTTGCTTTCTTGTTTCCCCTCTTACCCGTGTTCGATTTGGATTTGGTGTGTGTGTGAGAGTTGTGGATTCGAGTTTGTGTGAGTGCTTATTGTTGACTTCGTGAAGATTTGTGAGCACTTGCATCATCTCCGGGAGTTATTTGCTTCATTTGTTACTCTTGGAGGTTGAGGACTCCTAGGCGGCTAGGTGTCGCTCCCGAGCCACCGATCTACTTGTGGTTGGCCGGGAGAAGTTTGTGAAGGTCGGATCTCACCTCCGAAAGGGAAGAGATACCCTTAGTGAAAGGAGGAGTGCTTAGTGCAACCTCTTGAGGAAAGGGTTAGCTAAGAGCCGGCTCTTAGTGAGCTCCTCAACGGAGAGTAGAATCCCCTCAAGGATTCGAACTTCGGGAACAACCTCGTGAGCTTCATCTTTGGTGACTTTACTTCCTCCCTCTCCACTAGCTTTGCTTGTTTGAGCCGCTATAGGTCTAGTTGCTGTTTGTGCTGGCATATTCTTGTTGTAGGCAACTAGATCTAGGATTTACTTTGCTGTTTGTGCTGACTCTGAAAATTTTCGGATATATCCGAAAATTTTGGAAATATCCGAAAATTACTGCTTCCGCTTTTAGTTGTTTTTGAATTAGTCTATTCACCCCCCTCTCTAGGCCTAATTGACACTTTCAGAAGTGTAACTGAAGCTGAAACGCAAACAGAGTACAAGAGATTGAAGGAGCACGAAGTTGCAGTACGTGCTCAACAACGTAGATGGTGGCAGCAGAGAAGCTTAAGCCCGATTCGCCCGGTTCGACCATTTCTTATGTACTGTTGCTGTTTGCGTAACGAATGGGTTATGTTCATCCGAGTGTTAGCCAATGTTTAATTCTCTTTTTATCTATTAAGTTGATTTGTGCTACCACTAGAACGTCTTCATTCCCTTCTATTCTTTATCCGCCTTCCCCTACGGTGACGTCAACCTATGATTGTCTTACAGGGGCAAATAAATCGTGACAAAGCCATCAAACCAATAAAAGCTCATAAAACTAATAAAAGTTATGTAAATAAATAATACCTCATTAATCCATATATTTTAAGAAACAAATAAATACTACATCTACAAAATAATAATGTATTTCCCACTTGAGAGAAACATAACATATATTAAAATAATTGCTAACGAAATTAACCAAACAAACATTAAAAAAAATATATCGGCCTGTAAATGGGCCAGTCGAATAGCCGCTGTTCGACTGGGCTGTCTTGGGGGCCTGTCAAACGGCCGCTGTTCGACTGAGCCCCAGTCGAACTCCAGCCGTTCGACTGGGCTCCTGTCATCCGACCGTTGCTCGACAGTCCCACTCGAACACTAGCCATTCGATTGGCTTATCAATCGCGTGTGGGCCATTCAACATGCCTGTCACACCCGGAGTTTTCCCTTCCCTTAGATTCCAAATCACTAATAAATGACTTCAGGAAATTGGTTTGGTTAACCAGAAGAAAACCCTAGTTAACAATGCATTTAATAATCGGAATTGTCAGGGAGATTTTTTTTTTCAAATTCTCTTTGCTCTGAATATCACTAACATGACTTAAAGAGTAAATATCAGATCACCGAAGACAATGTTGCTAAGTTAAAAGTGTCAAGTTAATTTTCTTCCTTTGCCTTTGGTTGTGAATTGTGCCTAATTCACTCCCCTCTTAGTTTGCTTTCATCTTCGATGGAACAACTTATTGTTATCATCCCAACCGTTCAGTAGGAGGCATTGCCAGTTCTTTCAGTTCAGCTTCAAGTGAGAATGATACTACTTTTGGTCGCATGAGGACTGTGTTAAGAGCGCTTGACAAGATGCACGCGGATCTTCACCGAGCCTTGAAGACGTTGAACGACAAGAAGCTCATTCAAATAGCTCGTTTGCAAGATGAGGTTGACCATCTCATGGTCGAGAATGCGACGCTCCAAGGTCGTCCAGCGCCAAGCCGGGTCAGAGTCCATGTGCTGCCAAGGATGCAAAGGTGGTGATGAAGAAGACGATGCCGTCTCTGCCGATCATAGGAGCCATTCCGAGCATTAGGCTTGTTGCCCTAGTTCCCCGTCTTGCTTAGTCGTTGCTTGGTAGTTTTTTGTGTTTAGGTTTGTTTGCTTGTGGGGTTTAGCTGACAGTTGATACCATGTGCCGATGGTATGACGGTCTATTTAAGGATCTTTGAGTGTGTTTTAAAAAAGAGCACAACAATTACAGTTGATTAATAAAAGCAAGAGTAAAGAAGTTCCCTAGTAACTATTTTTCTCCTTCCCTATTTCTCTTTCCGTCTTCTCCTTCAGATGGTGACAACGAGGACTACCGCAATCTCTTATACCGATTTCAGGGTCTGGGATCTGGGTTTCCGTTGGGCCACGTGGCGCTCTATAATTCTGATTAGACATCTCTAAAATTTGCCATGCGTCCATCTGGATAACCCTTCGTTTCTCGCCTCTCACGGGCCGGCACGCTCGGCGATGGCGACGCCTCCCCTGTCTCCTCCTCCTTGCCCGGGCTCTTCCTATTCCATGCCCCAGCTGCCGCTCCTCTCAATCCGCACCTCCACGCTGTACCTCCTTCCACTTCCCCAGTGAGAGCATGGTGGAGTTCGAGAGAACGTCTCCCCTACCCAGCCGCTTCTAGACGACAACACAGGTGCTCCTGCCGGATCTAACAGTACCTAGCTGCAAGGTACCAGAGCTTGCCGCCGCAACCTCCGTGGCTGGATCCAAGGTGGACCGCGGCGAGGAGAAAGGGGCTGCTTCCTCCGCACCGTCCTAGCTTGAGAAGATGTTCGAGGTGCCGGAGGAGCTGTTAGTGGCCAGCAGTCAGACGACATCACCGAAGACGCGAGCGTCAGAGCTGGTCAGCCACTTCCTGGGTGGCGCCGAGCCGGCCCTGTCCGTGCAGCTCGGCGACCTCAGCCACCTCGCCTACTCCCATCCCATGCCAATCAAGCTATCGACCGCCGAACGGCCCAAGGTACTGGAATCATACTTTCACTCTGAACAAAGCTTCATTTTGCAGCTAAAATTGCACAAGCTGTGTTGTTCTTTGCCATGGATTTTACGTCATCTTAGCAAGAGCAGAAAAAAATTGGTAATTGCTATTGATTTGTTGTATTCTTCCCGAGGCAGACTCATTTACTCTGCTTTTACTCTGTAGTTAGACATGAATTGTTTTGTCTTTTGACTTTAGGAAGAGCCTAAAAAAATAAGATCTGTTGAGAATATAGGCATATAATGATTTAATATATTCCATAAATAAATCATGACAATACCGATGTATACTAGTATTAACGCATCATTAGATCTACACATGTAAACTAAGCAGTAAAACATGAACATATCAAATATGCGCAACATGTCGAACACGTACCGAGGTGGTGGAAAGACCGGTTGCTCGGCAGGAACTACTCGCGGTTGCGAGCGTCGACGAAGGCGCGCAGCACGCGAGCGAAGAGGAAGGCGAGCCGTCGCTGACGAACAGGGAGCAGTCGCGCGAAGCGCTTCCCAAAAACCTTATTGCCGCCTTCTCCCGGTGCAGGACGTCGAAGGCAGAGGTTCCGGAGACCTGCTCTCCCGATCGCCCGTGCATGCTGGCGAGCGGGATGGAGTAGTCTATGAGCGACGGTGCAACACAGAGGAGGAGGCAAACCCTAGATTGATTTCGCGTCTGTTGCGTGAAGGCGGCGGCTCGGTTTATATAGAGATAGGTCGCTTGATCAGGGCGCCCGCACGATCTCCACTCTGCGTAACCGAACCGGATAAGTCGCGCGTAACTTATCTGGACTCCACGCCGTTTTCACGCATCGAATTTTTCGGAATGATTCCAACAACAAAACAAATCCGAATTTCCCTTCAGCAAAACAAAACTGCAAAAGGAGGCTGCATCTGCGCAAGGGTGAGAAGCCAATTTTGTGGACCATTCGACGCGTACGTCGTGCACGCGTGCCGCCTGCCCTGCCCTGCCCTGCCAGGCCAGGCCAGGCGAGCGAGCGTGCGCGTGTGTTCCCCCTCTTCTCTCCACCACACATGCTTCAAGTGGTTAGGAGGGCATCCTCCCTTTTAAGGAGGTCCCCCTCTCCTAGAATAAGCAAGGTGGTACTAAACTCCACATGCATGCCATCCCATGAGGTGGGCTTTTGTGATTTTTCAAAGAATTAATCTTCGAATGGGCCTTAGCCCATCTATTAATTCCAACAATTCCCCACCAAATCTCAAAATCCCACTGAGATTTGCCTTTTCCAATGTATTGTTTATATAGTAGCGGTTTGATGGAGACCGATTAAGGTTGAACATCCACCTAGAACTCCAAGCTACACTTACTCACAACTTGAACAATGGACTACGCCTTGAATTGCAAGTCTTGTGCAAGCAAGTTTCACTCAGAGTCTTATCTGGTACTAGACCGTCTGTAGACTACCCCTCGGGTGGAGCGTATAAGTCATACTCCTAGGTCTTTAGTAAGCTTCCTAGAAGATTCACCCAAAATCTTCATAGACTGCGACCAACAGTCAAGCTTACAAAGGTAAGTTCTTTCAAGAATGCTCTGCAGGACAGCATCTTCGCTAATTAAAGGCAACAAAACTCATTAAGGCATATCCAACCTGCCTTGCAGCTCACGAGAGTACATGCATCTTCACTTAGAGAGGGTATAGATTGGTACTCTCCTCTAGTTTACTAATGGTTTGTTCTTCCCAGGTTCTAATTCACGGGATCTCCGATCACATAGACTGGGTTACCACCATAGTATAAATCACATGGGTCTCAAACCCATCTCCTTCGATGCATTGTCTATCACATTTCGTGATAGTCCCTTCGTGAAGGGATCTGCCAGGTTTCTAGCTGTTTGGATGTAATCCAACGTTATAACTCCGGAGTTTCTCAATTTCCTGACAGACTTCAATCGTCTTTTCACATGTCTAGACGATTTCATATTATCCTTAGAACTATTCACTTTGACAATTACCGTTTGATTGTCACAGTACATAAGGATAGCCGGCACCGGTTTTTTAACAATAGGCAGATCCATTAATAGATCACGTAGCCATTCTGCCTCAACAGTAGCAGTATCCTGTGCCGTCAGTTCTGCTTCCATGGTTGACCTCGTTAAAATAGTCTGTTTGCAAGACCTTCACGAAACAGCACCACTACCCAGTGTGAAGACATATCCACTAGTGGCTTTGATCTCATCCACATCAGAGATCCAGTTAGAATCACTATATCCCTCTAGTACCGTAGGATACCTAGAATAGTGAAGCCCTAATTCCATAGTACCTTTCAGATAGCGCATTACTCGCTCAAGCGCACGCCAGTAATCATCTCCCGGATTAGAGGTAAACCGGCTCAACTTGCTCACAGCAAAGGTAATATCAGGCCTAGTTGCACTAGCCAGGTACATCAGCGAGCCAATGATTTGGGAGTATTCCAGTTGATTCCTAGCAATTCTCTTGTTCTTGCGAAGCAACAAGATAGGATCATAAGGTGTTGGAGAAGGCTTACTATCAATGTAGCCAAAGCGATTCAAGATCTTCTCCACATAATGGGACTACAAGAGTGTAATCCCATTCTTACCTCTAATTAGCTTAATGTTTAAGATAACATCAGCTACTCCCAAATCCTTCATATCAAAATTTTGAGACAAGAATGATTTAACCTCATTTATCACCTCAAGGTTTGTCCCAAATATCAGTATGTCATCAACATACAAGCACAAAATAACTCCCTCACCCCCACCATGGCGATAGTACACACATTTATCTGCCTCATTGACTGCAAAGCCTGCATATGTCAATGTTTTGTCAAATTTCTCATGCCATTGCTTAGGAGCTTGTTTCATACCATACAAAGACTTCAACAATTTGCACACTTTGCCTTCTTAACCTTCAACTACAAACCCATCAGGTTGATCCATATAGATCTTCTCATCCAGCTCTCCATTAAGAAAAGCTGTCTTAACGTCCATTTGATGAACGAGAAGACCATGTGAGGCTGCTAGGGAAAGTAGCACACGAATTGTGGTCAATCTAGCAATAGGTGAGTAAGTGTTAAAGAAATCTTCGCCTTCTTTCTGAGTTTAGCCCTTAGCAACAAGCCGAGCCTTATACTTTTCAATAGTACCATCAGGCCTGAGCTTCTTCTTGAACACCCACTTGCACCCCACAGGTTTACACCCATAGGGTCGCTCTATCACCTCCCAAGTTCCGTTAACGATAATGAAATCCATTTCACTACGGACAGCCTCCTTCCAGTAGTCTGCATCAGGAGATGCGTATGCTTCTGAAATTGTCTTAGGAGTGTCATCCACGAGGTACACAGTGAAATCATCACCAAAAGACTTAGCCGTCCTTTGTCTTTTGCTCCTTCGAGGAGCTTCACTGTCATCCTGCTCAGTGACATGTTCATGTGTATGTTCAGTTTGTTCTGGTGGTGTGATTGAACTGGGAATTATTTCAGAGGGTTGGCTAGAATTACTATGTGTATCCTTCATTGGGAAAAAGCTCTCAAAGAAGGCAGCATCACGAGACTCCATAATTGTACCAACATGCATGTCAGGTACCTCAGATTTAACTATTAAAAATCTATAGGCAATGCTGTGGTGAGCATATCCCAGAAAGACACAGTCCATAGTCTTAGGTCCAAGTTTGTGCTTCT
Organism: Oryza glaberrima; assembly: GCF_000147395.1. Classification (NCBI taxonomy): domain Eukaryota; kingdom Viridiplantae; phylum Streptophyta; class Magnoliopsida; order Poales; family Poaceae; genus Oryza; species Oryza glaberrima. The sequence continues at coordinate 12,437,396 of NC_068335.1, read as the reverse complement.
TCGTTATTGGTACATTGACTTTCGCCAAGCACCCCATGTGCGCAAGTAAGAAAGTGATGGTTTTCTCCCAATCCATATCTCATATGGTGTTTTGTCCTTATTTCTGTTAGGAACTCAGTTTAACACATGATTCGAGGTCAACAATGCCTCCCCACCATGCCTTAGGTAGTCCCGCGGTGTCCAACATGGCATTCACCAAGTCGGTCAGTGTGCGGTTCTTTCTTTCAGCAATCCCATTAGACTCGGGAGAATAGGGAGGCGTCCTCTCATGTATAATGCCATGTTCCTCACAGAATAAGTCAAACTCGTTTGAGAAAAACTCTCCACCACGATCAGACCTAAGTCTTTTTATCTTTCTGTCAAGTTGATTTTCAACTTCTGCCTTATAAATTTTAAAATAGTCTAGAACCTCGTCTTTCGTTTTCAACAAGTACACATAGCAAAATCTAGTAGCATCATCAATCAACGTCATGAAATATCGTTTTCCACCCTTCGTCAACACCCCATTCATTTCATAGAGATCTGAGTGTAGGAGTTCTAGAGGTGCCAAGTTTCTCTCCTCAGCAGCCTTGTGAGGCTTGCGAGGTTGCTTTGATTGCACACAACTATGGCACTTAGAACCTTTGACAATGGAAAACTTAGGAATTAAACACATGCTGGAAAGCCGAGACATGAAGCCAAAATTAATATGACATAAATGTGAGTGCCATACATTAGCCTCATCATCCACACTGCCACAAATATGGTTCATAGACTTATTGCAGAAATCAGAAAGGGAAAAGCGGAACAGGCCTCCGCACTCATAACCTTTACCAATAAAATATCCATGTTTAGACACGACTACTTTATTAGATTCAAAAACCAACTTAAATCCGTCTCTAGTCAGGCGGGAGCCAGTAACAAGATTCCTATCGATAGAAGGGACATGCTGCACGTTCTTCAGCAGCACGATCTTTCCCGAAGTAAACTTCAGATCTACCGTGCCAACACCACGAACAGAAGCAAGTGACCCATTCCCCATTAGGACGGTGGAACCCCGTGCGACCTGATAAGAAGAAAACAATGAGATGTCAGCACAAACATGTACATTGGCCCCTGTATCAACCCACCAATTAGTAGACTGATTAACTGTTTTTCGAAAAAACAGTAGGTAAATTGCCATACCCGCTTCCATCTCCAGTGTTGCCAATGGTCACATTAGCAGACTTAGAGGTCTGCCCTGCAGGTGCCTTCATCCCCTTGCGTTGTGGACACTTCCTGGCCAGATGGCCAGGTTGACCACACACAAAGCAAGTCCTCTCATCCTGATTAGGATTGTTGTTGTTCTTCTTCTTGAAGTTGGTGGTCTGCTGAGATTTGTATTTCCCCTTGCTCTTGTTCTGGGCCTTGTGCACAACGTTGGCAGTGGACTGCCCACCATCGCCCTTAGACGCGGCATCTTTTTCCCGAGCTTTCTCCTCAACATCAAGAGACGCTATCAACCCCTCAACGGAGTATTCCTGTCTCTTGTGTTTGAGTGCAGTACCGAAACCTCTCCAAGATGGAGGTAGTTTCGCAATAATGCACCTGGCCACAAATTTGTTGGGTAAGACACACTTAAGGAGTTCGAGTATCTTAGCCATGGTTTGTATCTCATGAGCCTGTTCGACTACAGAACGGTTGTCAGTCATCTTGTAGTCATGAAACTGCTCCATGATATACAGATCATTGCTAGCATTAGTATGTAGAACCCCGATTTTGGAAATCGGAAATCTTCTGTGTTTATCCGTACCAATCCCTGGATCAGTAGTTGGTACACACATACATAGTTGGATCACAAAATATCAAGAATGAATTCAGGCTAAAAGAGTTAAATACTTACATTAGGGCCAGGTAGGCCAACAACTATCAGAGAACAACAGCGGAAGACAAAATAATATAAGGGCCCGGTTAACATGCCACAGGCAGTCGACTGGGGAACGAGACCTAGAACAAGACCGCACTCCGATCATCTTGTTGGATACACAAGCGTACTGACAAGGGCTTCTCTTCAACACTCTCCTAAAAGATATATAAATAGCAAGGGTGAGTACCAACCATACTCAGCAAGCCACCACAGCAACGATGCATATGATAGAGGGTATTTCAAGGAATGGCTTCAGGTTCTTTTGCATAAAGCTAGTTTTGCAATTCTTTTCACAAGCCTAAGACCGAGCATAGACTGATCAAATTTTAATACCAGTGTTCACTTTAAACAACGACGGTTCTGTCCACCATCCATTATGATCCCAAGGATGGCTTCCCGCCATTGAGTCGTCATGGTTTTCTAAGGACGTCCACCTTCCCGCCTCTCAGGAAGTGGCTCCAACAGCATAAAATCATCATGCAATATCCCATCCCACACAAGTTAATAATTTTGAGTCTAGCCAAGTGTAATACATGTCCCGGTGCTAAATAACCGCGAGCACGGCTATTCGAATAGATTTGGTTTACTCACACTGCAGTGGATGTACACTTTACCCGCACTCCGCGACTGCCCAATACATGAGCCTCGTCCCAACACATGAGACGCGTCACGGCAAAGCTTTTCGATAACCTCGCATTGGCAGTACCCGCTCCATGAACTTTAAATCCTCATGCACTCTAGGCATACACGGTTTCTAGCAGTGAGAGGAGTTCTGGCGCTCCCGGGAAGGGAAAAACACACACATTCCTACGTTGCTTCTTGTCGTTGAATCCAGTCCCTCATGATTATTCTCTTATGGGTATCCTCATGTAGTATTGCCAAGCCAGCCTCTGACCATCCGGAACGGGCATCCGCCATTCACCTGGCCATATGAACCGGGCATCCGCCAGTAGACTGCTTGCCGCATTACACACGTAAAAGAAGACCACTACGCAGGGATACTGCCTCCGCTCGGCTATCTAATCCGCTAGGTCTATACCCATTCGAGAAGTACGGTTGTACGGGGGTCATTTCATGCTTAACTTCATGGCTCGGTCCTTAATTGACTGGGGACGGTACTAGCCTTTTCCAGATACCACCCAAATCCTCCGTCCGCCCCAGTCGAAAATAGTTGTTTAATTTTATTTTCCTTTCACAAATCATGTCATCATTATCATGGCAGTGTGGCGCTCATGTCTCCACATGCCGCATCTCAATTACCTTCCCAAAGGTAATTGCCCAAGCATATAGCATTTGATAAATATAAGTATGGATGAATCTAGAGTAGCATTTCTAAGCAATTGCCATAGTTGACTAGGGACTCATACGTAATCATGGTTACAAAGATTTAAGGGTAAACAATAATCAAGGCATGGCATAATCACAAGTGGGGTGTTCATCATTGCATGCAATTTTATTTGTAAACAAAATAGTTTCGCAATTGGGATCAATATGTACAAGGAATAGTGATGACTTGCCTGCTCAGGATAGTCCTTATTCTTGATACAATCGTGATCAACCTTCACCTCCTGGAAGCTGCATACATTGCCTCACGACTAACTGATATACAAATTCTATAATACGCGAGAAAAACCAATATTCAAACAACAATCAAATATGTACAAACAAAATATAGTTGTTGGGGTCGAACCTAGGGTTGCTCATACTACTCGTGTTTGCTAATGGATTCTAATCAAGCTAAGAACTAAGGTTTCTTAATCTTTATGTTGTCATCATGGTCTTTTTAGGAGTTAACCAACATAGCATTTATGGGATACACATTTGGCTAATATGTGGTTTAGTCTAGCAAATGGCTACATATGCATCTATCTAAATAGAACGGTTATACACTAGAGGTTCTGTTGCCGGATGGATTTTGGATCGGTCAAATAATTACTGTGAATCATTTCTATTATTATGAACATATTTTATTTGTCACAATAAATTATGAAAGGTTAATAATTATCCATGCTCTATATGTTACACTTGTGAGGCTAATAATATTATAGTTACAGATTATCCTGTCACATAATGTTACAATGAATAATCTTAATTTACAGTAGAACGTAGGTTATATTAGGTCAAGGTCTATAATTAGGATTTATCCACCATACATGTTCATCATATATTCTCTTTAATTTTAATACGTGCAATCAAGCAATTTAATACTACATCGTATAGCTATAATGGGTTGTGCAGTATATGTGTGTGCACAATATCTTAATACTGAATCATTTACTGAATAGTTGCTATTTACTATAGGCTATAGGCTATATAGTACATGTGATTTTAAGTGGATTTATGAGTGAGTTACCATCTATACAACTTAAGGGTTGATTTTCAATCTAAACATATACTATTGTATAGGAAATGCCGTTTAATTAATTTCGTGTGGGTGATTTTAGTCACACTAGCTCTGTTATTATCTCTCAAAAACAAGTTAAAGACTCTTCTATGTGCGTTTATATTTTAGTCACGAAATATGAGGCTAAACATTATTTATATACTTTGGACGCATGTGTATAATTATACAGGGACATATATTAATAAATGGCAATAGCATTTCCTATGCTTTAATTAATTTGAAACAATGCTTCTAATTAGTTTACATGGGTTTTACAGTGAGAAAGCATGTTAAAGACAACTATTTGACATCTACTTTACAGTATATTTTCAATTTTATTTATTAGCATATTTTTAAGTTAACTATTATGCATCATCTTGATATTAATTAACTTTTAATTATAAACATATTTTATTAAATAGTGAACTATATACCATTGGAAAGCTTATGAATTTAGATCAATTTAGGTTCAAGTTTCACTCAAATCTGAGTTAAAACGAATAAGTTACGCTAGTTTAAAGATTCAAATTTGAATTAATTCTAATAATTGCGAAATGGTACTGTTCCTAATTCATTTATTTTTAATACAACCTTATCCACAAGCTATAGTGACTGACAGGTGGGGTCTTCCTATTTTCTTTTCTTTTATTTTATTTTTCTTTCTAAAGGAATCCATATGGGCAAATGACAGGTGGGCCCGACTCCTTTGACTAGGGTCAAACTGGCCATTAAACCCGGTAGGCCCCGCATGTCATAGACTCGAGACCATAAAACTTCTATAATTAGATATTTAACCACCCGGACCCACAATGTAATAGACACAACTAATAAAGATTAAGAAGGGGATTACTATTCACCAATTACATGGGGCCCACTCTAATCTCTCCTCTCCTTTCTCTTTTTCTCTCTCTCCCCGCTACCTCTCTGCTTCCTCTCTCTTTCTCGCGGCTCGGCTAGAACCGGCGGGCAGCGCGGCGCGACGACAAGCGGTGGGGGAGGGGGAGGCTCACTGGACCGGCGGAGGGGTCGACGGAGACGCGGCGGTGGGGTCGATGGCGGAGCACGGCGCGGCGACGAGGCGCAGCGCGGCGGCGGGGCGAGGCGCGTCTGCTCGGCGGCGGCGGCTGCTTCCGAAGAGGTGGCAACGCCGGAGACGGGAAAGAGAGGGGAAAGGGAGGGGAGGTGGTGAGGGTGGTGTGGGAAGCAATGGACGGCCGGGGGGGTGGGGTTTATATAGGCGTGGGGAGAGGTGGTCGGCCTGATGGCGATGGGACAGCGCGGCGCGCGGAGAGTGAGGCGACGGTGACGCGCGGCGACGCGACGGCGCGGGGCTCGGAGCGGCGACGCGACGGGCGGGTGGCGCGGCGCGGGGCTCGGCGTGGCTCGGCACGGGGCTCGGCACGACGGGATGGGCGGGACGGCGACAGGCGAGCAGCGCGCGGCGGCAGCGACGGGCGCGCGGCGGGGCAGGGGCGCGGGGCCGACGGGACAGGTGCGCAGCGACGGGACGTCGGCGGCGATGGACGGTGACAGCGCGCGGCGCGGAAGCGGCGACGGAACGCGACGGCGACGGCGGCGCGGGGCGCGAGGCGGCGCGACGGCGGCAGTGGCGGAGCGAGGCGACGGCCGACGGTGACGGCTCGCGGCGGCACGGGGCGCGAGGACGGCTAGGCGCGGTGTGGCAGAGGAGGGGGAAGGGCTAGGGGACCACATCGAACACCCAGGGGCTAATGAATAGTGACTTTTTCCTATTTTGCCTATTTGATTGATTTCCTTTTCAAATATTGTTCTATAAACCCTAATTTTCACACAAATGGAGTTTACCCAATATATGTTTTAATGTAGATGAAAGTTTACCAAATTTTAATATTACCCATATTTTATTCTTATATATATTTTTCTATTGTATTATTTAAATGAGGTCTAATTCCAAAATTAACCTAGATAATTTTGGAGGCTTTGAGGGTTCCAAAATTAATTAAAATATCCTAATGTGGCCATTATTATTACAATTTCACATTGAATGAACTTATTTGTATAACAATGTATTTTACGTGGATCTAGTCATTCTATAAATATAAATTGAGACTCGGTACAACATTAATCTAATTGTTTAATTAAACACTCACATATTCTTATTTATATATAAAGCTTAATTTATTTATGTGACCATTATTTTATATGAGTGATTTTCATGTCATGAGGAACTCGGTGAAATGTTCTAAGTATCAATCTATATATTCCGGTGAATTACTTATTTTTAAACACGATCATTATAGTGGTGATCATCATTTCATGTGTTCTTATATTTCATGTGAGATTGGATTCAAATGAATTAGATTTGATTTTACTGTTTCTTTTAGCTAATCATGGCATCAAGCTATCAGCATGGTTCGAATATTTAATATTTGATCTATAAATTAAATTAGTAATTAACCTTCCCTTTGTTTGGATTTGCTTTCTTTGAGATTATTTACATTTCGGCAAGCAGTATCAACCATAACAACCAGAATGGTGCAAAAGTTTTAAAAAGTTAAAAATTTAAGTGATTTTTATTGTCGGGAATTTTCAGGATGTTACAAATCTACCCCCTTAAAGAAATCTCGTCCCCGAGATTTAGTGGGACTACGGAGACAGCAAACTAGTTCAACTAAAATATTGATCGACAAACAAACATGCTAATCGAAGGTTGAAACTCCAGGGTCTTCGTGGCTTCCGGACGTCATGAGTTGATGAGCGAAGTGAAGCGACACTCTTTGTACTTCCGCCGTCTTGGTCAGCAACGGACTTAGTTGACAGTCTTGTGGCACATGATCCATCTTTTCGCAGAGGAAGCAGGTGATCTTCGTTGCAGGGCAATCTCCGTTTTAATGGTCTTTGTCACAGTAGGGGCATTGAGTAACGCATTTGCTACCGTAGTGTCCTATCTCTCCACAACGACACATGCTTTAACCTTCAAAACATCTTTGGATGGGTCTTGAGCTTGGTCCTAAGTTCTTCTGGAGTCAGGTGGCAGCTCCGATTGTAGGATATTGCTTTAGGTGGTTGAGACTGATGGTGTAGTCTTCAGGCTTTAGTGGGGATTGGACCCGTTCTTTGTCATGGAAAGCTTGGGGAGGATCTTCAGAGAGTAGTATTGGTTGGTTTATCCCCATATTCTGTAGGTCTTGTAAGTTGGAGGAATTCTTGTTTCTCGGTGTTAGTTGTTCCATCATCTTCTCATCCTATGGTAGGCTTATTTTGTTAGAAGTTAGTAGGTTGAAGGTTAGTACACTATTATTCTTGGCATCAATAGTAGCATTACAATGCTGAATTGTTGTTTTTGCACTTCCTCTATTCAATCCTTCGTTCCTTAACACATTATAAATCTTGTCTACGATTTACTGTCATACGGTACTGAATACACTCAAAATTCTTTGTCCAACGGTGAATAGAACTTGATATGTTGTATTCCTTATCCATATTTTCACAAGTTATTTGATTCTCTTGAGGTTTCTCCACATAGGCTACCCCCTTAAAATAAGAAATTTTGAAAGTAATTTAGATGAAGATATGCTTTTGCGTTCACAAAGTAGATTTTTTTTTATCAAAATGATTTTGCACAAATATCCTTTGGAAGTGATGTTTGCAAAACATTTAAAATTTTCGAGGCATTTTCTCAATCAACATAATAGATTTGTCAAGGAAATCTCTATATAATCATATATATGTTTAACATAAGCAGTATGGCAACTAGAAACTTTTGCAATCAACTTTTTTTTTTGAAGCAACCTTTGATTTTATTTCGCAAAGAAAAACTCTTGCCAATAGAGCCAAAATACCATATAGTTTGCATGCATGGTTCAAAATTGAAACAACAATACTTTTGAACACCTCAAAAGAAAACTCATGAAAGAAAATTGTTTGTTTGTTTTTTTTTTTTGAACTTTTTTCAGAAATTGCATCATTTTCATGTGGAAATAATCACTTAGAAACATGTTTTCACAAAGGTTTTGGAACGGTTTCGCAATCATTTTTTTTACAGCAAAGCTTTAGGCAAATAATTATTGAAATTCAACTTGGAAAACCTTTTGAAAGGAGGCTTTCGAAGACATGCACTCAAAATTTGCTTTTGCATGAAGTTTTATTTGGATAATTTTGCAATAAATTATTTGTAATCAAAATTTTACAAATATTCTTCAAAGAAAATTTTCTTTTGAAACTAATTTTGACCTTTCCTAAAATTTAGAGATAATTTCAAAGCGGTTTTGGAGGAAATTTTGCAATTACATAGTTTGAAACAACATTTCCTTTTTTTTGAAGCAATTTTTCCTTGTAAGACTATATTTCAAAATGCAAAAATCAATTTGTTTTGCAATATTTTCTAAAGACAACTCATAAAGCAAAGTTTTAAGGGGATTAAATCCATATAAGTTTGACTTGTCCTTGGAATTTTGAAGCAACCCTAAAGCTAAAATCCAATAAATTCAAATCTCTTTCATCATTCGTGCATGTACTCTTATCCAAATCAGGGTTCCTTTTATTGAATTTCCATATGTACGTAGCATCTTATGTTCTTCTTGATCCATAATCTTTAGATCCTTGTTTGTTTATGGAAACAACCTAGCAATCTTGCATGGCTTTCTCATGGATACGCAGTCTGTTTCTTTTCTCTTTATTGTTCATTATGAACTCCCATGTCACATGTAGTGCTTCTGTGGTCACTAACGGCTTAGTCGAGACTTCACTTCTACTGTACGAGTGTGTGACTAGAGGAAACTAGTACTAACAATAATGAGTTATCATGATTGATGAGTTAATTTCTGATCTTTTCTTTTTTTTTTCTTTACTTTGTCTTCCATATATTCATGATGCAATCGTCTACTTTCGAGGATGAGGTTTCGGCACAATCAATAATATTCCTATAGCGTCTTAATTGCTTTCGGTTCTTATTCTATAATTTTGAAATGTCGATGAGAATATAGAACCAATATTTTTCAATCACAAATCAAGTGGTAAAATCGCCTTTTCAAAGGAAGGGTTGAGATGTAAGGTATCAAAAATAATTTTTCTTTTTGGCGTATCGGAATCAGATATTTTTGAAGAGAGGTAAGACGAGAAACAACATTTGAATGTTTTCACAACCTTCTTTTTTTTGCATAAAAAAATATATTGGTAAAATATATGGTCCTTAAACTAACGGCCATTCTATCTAGGGTCTCGTCCTATAGTCGATATGCTCTGATACCAGCTCTGTAGACCCCTGATTTTGGAAATCGGAAATCTTCTGTGTTTATCCATACCAATCCCCGGATCAGTAGTTGGTACACACATACATAGTTGGATCACAACATATCACGAATGAATTCAGGCTAAAAGAGTTAAATACTTACATTAGGGCCAGGTAGGCCAACAACTATCAGAGAACAACAGCGGAAGACAAAATAATATAAGGGCCCGGTTAACATGCCACAGGCAGTCGACTAGGGAACGAGACCTAGAACAAGACCGCACTCCGATCATCTTGTTGGATACGCAAGCGTACCGGCAAGTGCTTCTCTTCAACACTCTCCTAAAAGATATATAAATAGCAAGGGTGAGTACCAACCGTACTCAGCAAGCCACCACAGCAACTATGCATATGATAGAGGGTATTTCAAGGAATGGCTTCAGGTTCTTTTGCATAAAGCTAGTTTTGCAATTCTTTTCACAAGCCTAAGACCGAGCATAGACTGATCAAATTTTAATACCAGTGTTCACTTTAAACAACGACGGTTCTGTCCACCATCCATTGTGATCCCAAGGATGGCTTCCCGTCATTGAGTCGTCATGGTTTTCTAAGGACGTCCACCTTCCCGCCTCTCAGGAAGTGGCTCCAACAGCATAAAATCATCATGCAATATCCCATCCCACACAAGTTAAGAATTTTGAGTCTAGCCAAGTGTAATACATGTCCCGGTGCTAAATAACCGCGAGCATGGCTATTCGAATAGATTTGGTTTACTCACACTGCAGTGGATGTACACTTTACCCGCACTCCGCGACTGCCCAACACATGAGCCTCGTCCCAACACATGAGACGCGTCACAGCAAAGCTTTTCGATAACCTCGCATTGGCAGTACCCGCTCCATGAACTTTAAATCCTCATGCACTCCAGGCGTACACGGTTTCTAGTGGTGAGAGGAGTTCTGGCGCTCCCGGGAATGGAAAAACACACACATTCCTATGTTGCTTCTTGTCGTTGAATCCAGTCCCTCATGATTATTCTCTTATGGGTATCCTCATGTAGTATTGCCAAGCCAGCCTCTGACCATCCGGAACGGGCATCCACCATTCACCTCGCCATCCGAACCGGGCATCCGCCAGCAGACTGCTTGCCGCATCACACACCTAAAAGAAGACCATTACGCAGGGATACTGCCTCCGCTCGGCTATCTAATCCGCTAGGTCTATACTCATTCGAGAAATATGGTTGTATGGGGGTCGTTTCATGCTTAACTTCATGGCTCGGTCCTTAATTGACCGGGGACGGTACTAGCCTTTTCCAGATACCATCCAAATCCTCCGTCCGCCCCAGTCGAAAACAGTTGTTTAATTTTATTTTTCTTTCACAAATCATGTCATCATTATCATGGCAGTGTGGCGCTCATGTCTCCACATGCCGCATCTCAATTACCTTCCCAAAGGTAATTGCCCAAGCATATAGCATTTGATAAATATGAGTATGCATGAATCTAGAGTAGCATTTCTAAGCAATTGCCATAGTTGACTAGGGACTCATACGTAATCATGGTTACAAAGATTTAAGGGTAAACAATAATCAAGGCATGGCATAATCACAAGTGGGGTGTTCATCATTGCATGCAATTTTATTTGTAAACAAAATAGTTTCGCAATTGAGATCAATATGTTCAAGGAATAGTGATGACTTGCCTGCTCAGGATAGTCCTTATTCTTGATACAATCGTGATCAACCTTCACCTCCTGGAAGCTGCATACGTTGCCTCACGACTAACCGATATACAAATTCTATAATACGTGAGAAAAACCAGTATTCAAACAAGAATCAAATATGTACAAACAAAATATAGTTGTTGGGGTCGAACCTAGGGTTGCTCATACTACTCGTGTTTGCTAATGGATTCTAATCAAGCTAAGAACTAAGGTTTCTTAATCTTTATGTTGTCATCATGGTCTTTTCAGGAGTTAACCAACATAGCGTTTATGGGATACATATTTGACTAATATGTGGTTTAGTCTAGCAAATGGCTATATATGCATCTATCTAAATAGAACGGTTATACACTAGAGGTTCTGTTGCTGGATGGATTTTGGATCGGTCAAATAATTACTGTGAATCATTTCTATTATTATGAACATATTTTATTTGTCACAATAAATTATGAAAGGTTAATAATTATCCATGCTCTATATGTTACACTTGTGAGGCTAATAATATTATAGTTACAGATTATCCCATCACATAATTTTACAATGAATAATCTTAATTTACAGTAGAACTTAGGTTATATTAGGTCAAGGTCTATAAATAGGATTTATCCACCATACATGTTCATCATATATTCTCTTTAATTTTAATACGTGCAATCAAGCAATTTAATACTACACCGTATAGCTATAATGGGTTGTGCAGTGTATGTGTGTGCACAATATCTTAATACTGAATCATTTACTGAATAGTTGCTATTTACTATAGGCTATATAGTACATGTGATTTTAAGTGGATTTATGAGTGAGTTACCATCTATACAACTTAAGGGTTGATTTTCAATCTAAACATATACTATTGTATAGGAAATGCCGTTTAATTAATTTCGTGTGGGTGATTTTAGTTACACTAGCTCTATTATTATCTCTCATAAACAAGTTAAAGACTCTTCTATGTGTGTTTATATTTTAGTCATGAAATATGAGGCTAAACATTATTTATATACTTTGGACGCATGTGTATAATTATATAGGGACATATATTAATAAATGGCAATAGCATTTCCTATGCTTTAATTAATTTGAAACAATGCTTCTAATTAGTTTACATGGGTTTTACAGTGAGAAAGCATGTTAAAGACAACTATTTGACATCTACTTTACAGTATATTTTCAATTTTATTTATTAGCACTTTTTTAACTTAACTATATGCATCATCTTGATATTAATTAACTTTTAATTATAAACATATTTTATTAAATAGTGAACTATATACCATTGGAAAGTGTTGTCGAAATGACAACTGCATACGTCGAAAGACGTGGTTACTCAACAGTGGTTGGGAAAATGAAGTGTACTAAATTTTGAATTTCACTTGGAATCCCCCCATTACATGGCCCTAGGGGACTATTTATAGCCCAATTATAGGTTCTTACTACCAGGGTTTAGGTTGTACAGGGGAATTTACATGATTACCCTTACAAAAGGGACATTTATAGGGGTACATAATGTTATAGGGGCTCATGGCCCCTGATGGGCCGTCTGGCGATCGCCGGCCTGATGGGCCGGAAAGGCTTCCTCAGCCCTCGCGGGGGCGAACTTGTCAAGGCGAAGTCATCCTCCTTCGGCAGACAGTCTTCGCCTTGCACCCTTTGCCTGAGACGCCTCTGGCCTGGCGCTACTCTTCGCCTTGCACCGTTCTTGCTCCATAGCCTTCGCCATGGGTTTCGGCAGGTTTGGTTGAAGGGCCTCATGCCATCCGCCAACAAGCCCCTCACGGGCAAGGGTGAGATTGGAGCTTCGGGCGAGACCGTGCAAACCATGTGGTATGGAATGCGGCGCCCCCTTTCGACCGATGCTCCTGCCGAAACCTACATTATTCCTGCGAATGAAGTTTGTTATTTGTGCGGCTGGTATTAATTTGCCGTGCTTCGCCTCCTACGATTGATGGTTATATATATTCTTTTTTCCTGGGTCAAACGGAACAGTATTGGACCTTCCTATCGTGGGCTTTTCACTGTGCCGCTCGGTTGATAGGAATTTACCGTTTCGCCTACCCTTGCGACACGTGGCGCTTTATTACTGGTGGGTAGGCGAACGGTCGCCTGGGTGGGCTATATATTCCCGCTGTTCTTTCCTTTTCACCGCCCTACTTGCCATTTTACCGTGCGCGCTCTCTTCTTTCGTCTCTTCCTTTCACAGCATCTTTCGACCCCTTAGGCGTTTCGCCAAATCTCTATTTTCGCCGAATCTCGTTTTTTGCCACCGCAAACGCACCGTTCGCCATGGCCCCACGTAAGCCAAACCCTACTTCAGCGAAAGGGCCAGATCTCGGCCGAGTCGATGACGACAGCACCGCCTTTCTGGGGGTCTCTCTTGTAGATGACGTCGAGCTGGCGAAGCTGGTCAGCTCTGGAGCGTTGGTTAAGGGGCAGGCTTTCGCCCCAGGGAAAACAGTGAAGGGTTCCTGCTTCGTTTGACTCCGACGCCGACGACGAGGATGATGCCGAAGAACGTGACGGCGAGGAGGAAGGAGAGGAAGAGGAGGAGGTGGAGGCTATGGCTGATAAGGCCGCGATCGAGGTGGTCGAAGACCGCGTCGACACCCCCGGCTACACTCCTACCCCAAGTCCCGGTCACAACGAGACCGGGGTGGAGTCGAACAGCTCCCCCCTTCGTCAGAAGGATTTGGAAGGGAGGTCCTGCCAAAAAGGTGGCTAAGAAGAAAGGACTCGTCGATGTCGCTCGCGTTTTTAGCGACGACGAGTCCTCCGACGGGACTCTGACTTCGCCCGCTGGTCGCAGCCTGGATCTTTCGGCCGCCCCCATTCCTCCATTTGGCGCCGCTGGAGTGGACGGTAGTACCACCGCTGGGGCTTCGGCTTCTGCGGAAAGGATTGTGATGGCCGCGGCGAAAGTATTCGGCAGTCCTCCGCCTCAGCCGGTTGCATCGCCGCTGATTGAGGCGAAGGGAAAGAGAGCGGTCGCTGAGACGTCCGCTTCGGAATATTCGCTCTCGGTACCCCGCTTCGCCCCTGGTGATTTCGAGACGCGTGCGGACCTCCTTCCTTTTGTGGAGGGGGTAAGCAATCTTGTACTGCCCGCCAGTGCCCCGAGCTTGTTCACCGAGCTGAATGAGTTCGACGAGGGGTGTTCTGCTATAAAAAGCCTGGCTGTTCGGGTACATTTTCCCCCCTCCCCCTTTTTTTATCTTTACCCTTCCTCTATCTTGTTTTTACAACTGACACTTGTTCTCTTCGCCACTTGTATTCTGCGCCCAGATCCTCGCGGCTCACTGCTCAACGGAGCGAACTGTGCGAGCCCGACTTGATGGGTTCAAAAGCCGTCTTCGGGCCAAGGATGACAAGCTAGGCCGTAAAAATTTGGAGATGGAGGCCCTTGCCAACATTCTTAAGGAGGCGAAGGCTGAAAACAAGTGGCTCCAATCGGAACTTGAGAAAGGGAAAGAAGCCAGGGCCGAAGTCGATCGCTTAAAGGCCGAACTGGAGAAAGAGAAGGCTCATTCGGCGGTGCTCATCGACTATTACAACCTTACTGAGCCAAAGATGGAGTCTCTTCGCCAGAAGGCTAGCAGGGCCAAAGCGAGCGCCGCGGAGGAGTCGCGGCGGTTTTCGCGAGAGATGGCGAAGACCACCGAATCCGCGAGAACGGCTTGCCAAACACTCCGCCTCGCCCTTACCGACATGGGCGCGAAGGTGCGCGGGGTCCCAACCGAGGATGCCTCAGCCTTCGACTTCTCGGAGTGGACCCAGCAGGCCGGCGGATCGGTTTCGGACTACGCCACCGCGTATGGCGACTGCTGTACGTGCGTGTCAGCGGCCTTTACCATGGGCCTCCTGCAGCAGTTCGGCTGCGAGCACATCGCCGAGTTCCCCAAGTACACGAAGGGGGATTGGGAAATCAGTGCGCAAGACATTTCGCCTGCACTTCGTGCGTAGCGAAAACAATTTTGGCAGAAGGACGGCCGCTTCACCGCTAAGGCGCGCCTTTTGGAGCAGCTAGCGAAAGCAGAGGCGGCGGACCTTTGTGAAGAGGAAGGTGCGGCGGCCGGAGAGGGTGGAGGCGATGCCCAGGACCACCCAGAGGTGTGAGGCCCTCCGCCCTTCTCTTAGATTTTCATAGTTTTCTTTTGGTGTTCGCTAGATGTGGCGAACCGTTGTATATTCGGCAAACTGCCGCTAAACCTTAAAAAAGGCTTTTTGGTATGCTTTTTTGGCATATTTTTATTTCACTCGTTTCGCATTATGCCATACCTTCCCCTTCTTTCACCTACTCTTACCATGCAAGATGTGTTTTGCCTTTTCTGCACTGTCTACTAGGGGGTCCGCTGAAAATCGTGCATTCGGCCCCCTTCTGGGAGCTGGCAAAGTCAAAACGAGAAATTTGTGGCATTGAAGGGGTTGCCGAAGACGTGATATCCATTTTGGCTTGTTTATCGCAAATGGAGATAAACGGTCGCAGCTATAAGGTTATCAAGGTTGCCAGCTAGCTACGTGCGCACCCCGGGCGAACCTTAGAAGATTACGATCTTGTTCACTCAAGACGTTTGGAAGATATGGCTCGCTTTTGGCGAAACCATCAGAAGACTAAACGCCAGGAATCAATCTCTCAGCGTCGTTACAGTTTAGTCTGTGTTTCGCCCCCTACTCCTCTTAAGGTTGTGTATAATATTAGTAGTAATGACGAACCTAGTTCGTCCGACCATTCCTTACGGAGGGATAATGATTACTGGGGCGAAAATGTAATTTACTTGTAAAATGAATTGTATCGGGTTGTAAACCTTGTATTCTTCGATTATTTTTTCGAAGCTAATAAAGAACGTGCTTTATTTCCTTTTTGCTATTTTTTGTATCGTCACATTTTGTGCTTTTGTTAGGCCGGAACATGCCGGCCCCTTTGCATATATTAGCGAAATAGGTGTACTGACTTTTCAGCTTTTCGTCGTTCGTTTTCGATCTGTAGCATTCTGTGTCGAGAGAAACGATTTTGCTTTATGCCGATCGGTCGTAACGTCGTTCGGCTATTTATTTTCCGAGACAAGCTGTTGCGGTTTCAATGTTCGGTGAGAAATGCTTCGGCCGATTCGTTTAGCCCCCTTGGCCTTTTTCGCTGATCAGGCGTTTGCCTTGGGGTTTTTCCACAAATTATCAATCACACGAAAAGTAAGAAGAAAGCGGAGGACACAGAGATTTTATACTGGTTCGGGCCTCCATGATGGATAATAGCCCTACATCCAGTTTTTTTTCTTTTTCTCTGTTTCTCTTTTTTTTTTTTTTTTTTTTTGCCGAAAGGCTTACATAGTGCCGAAAGGCTTACATGACAGTATGTACATTTTTACAAGTTGGCGATTTGGGTGCCACCCATTCTAGACATAGAAGCGCTTGAGGGAGGCGGCGTTCTAGGAATGGTCGAACTCCTCGCCTTCGAGTGTCGCTAGGCGAAAAGATCCCGTCCTGGACTTGCACTTGATGAGGTATGGTCCTTCCCACTTTGATTCAAGCTTGCCAACTGCTACTGGGTTCGCCTTCTTCCTTAGGACGAGATGACCAGGTATGAGCTCCGTGGGTCGAACTTTTTTGTTGTAAGTTGCCGAAGTGCTTGTGGCGTACTTGTGCATGTGCTCGAGCGCTTCGACCCTTACACCTTCCAAGAGTTCGAGCGATACCTCGTGCCTCTCTTCGCCCCCAGAGAACATAACCCTTGGTGAGTTAGCCCCTAGCTCCGCTGGGGTCATGGCCTCATCGCCATAAAGAAGCATAAATGGGCTAAACTTGGTTGGTCTTGTGGGGGTCGTCTGAAGGGCCCAAAGAACCGATAACAATTCTTCTGGCCATTTGCCTTTCGCCACCCCCTCAAGTCTTTTCTTTAGTGCTTCTAGGATCTTGCCATTTGTACGTTCAGCCGCCCCATTTGACTGCGGGTGCGCGACCGACGCGAACCTGATTTCTAGGTTAAGCCCTTCGCACATTTCTCTGAACTTATCAGAGTCAAACTGCTTGCCGTTGTCAGTAATGAACTCCTTTGGCACTCCGAAACGGCAAACAATGTTTTTCCATACAAATTTCTGTACTGCTGCCGAAGTGATTGCCCCAAGGGGTTCGGCTTTTATCCATCGAGAGAAATATTCCACAGCTACAATTGCGAATTTATACCCGTTTCACGCTACTGGGAACGGCCCAGTGATGTCCAGTCCCCATCTGGCGAAGGGCCATATTGGCGCAATGGGCTGCAGATCATACTGGGGCGCGGCTTGGCTTCGGCCATGACGCTGGTAACTTTCGCACTTCTTTATTTGCTCAACACAGACTTTCAACACAGTGGGCCAATAAACTCCTTGTCTAAATACTTTGGAGGCCACTGTTCTTGCCGCCTGGTGCGCACCACATAGCCCCTGGTGTATTTCCTTTGCCATTTCTTCGCCTTCGGCAAAAGAGATGCAATGAAGTAAGGGTTGAAGTACCTCGGAGCGGTAAAGCTGACCCGAGACCATCTTATACTTCGTGGCTCTGAGTTGCAAACACTTCGCTTCTGCTTCATCTACCGGAAGCCAGCTAGTTTCAAGGTGTTTCACAAATGGGGTTCGCCAGTCATATGGGTCTTCGCCCCGTTTCTCTTGGTCGATTGTCATGACTTCCGAGCTATCCAAAGGCACACTTGGAGCATGTAGGACTTTGAAAAAGATGCCAGGCGAATGCGGGCCACCACAAGCAGCGGATTTCGCCAGGGCGTCTGCTTCCTCGTTCTGGTCTCTAGGCAAGTGTTTGACCTGACCGGAGCGGCGGCCGGGGCCGAAGCACTACCACCTGTTGGCGCTTCGGTGTCGCTAGCGGGCGGTGGCGACCAACGCCTCCGAGGACCAGCGCGCCGCAACACGGGCGAAGTAGGCGTCCCGTCGGAAGACGCCTCGTTGTCGAAAAAGCCGGCGGCGATCTGCACCACCCCCTTCTTCCTAGCCGGCGCCCCTGGCTTCACCACAGAACTGGAGATCGCCAGGAGCGCACTCGCACCAGCGACGTCTAGCGGACGCACGGGCGAAACATGAGCACCAGCTCCAACCTTCGCCCGGACGGGACTGGGGGTGTAACCGCGCGATCCGCCGTCCTCGTCTTACCCGGCCTCTTTGTCCTCGTCGTCCGTGTCCTTGCTGGTGCGACGAGCTTGCGATTGCACACCCTTCGCAACGACCCACTTGCATTTTTTCGACGTCCCAGCGCCGTCATCGGCGGCCTTCGAAGTAATCGACCGAACAGTCTGGTCGCCGACATAGACGCGGTTCACCCTCCCATCGGCTTGGCGCTGAAGCAAGCGGCCGTATTCGGCAGTGGTCAGACCTCCGACCTTCTTCGCCGCTTCCGCTTCCGCATCTTCCAATGTGCGAGCTGCATAAGAAGGAAACAAGGAAAAGCGGAGTAAGTCGAAACATATCTTCATAAAAAAATGAAGATGACGTCGAAAAGCAAAAGAAAAACTCACGTTGGGTGCTGGAAGGAAGAACGAGGCGGGGAAGCCCAAGCACCTCTTCGCCCTCATCCACGGACACCTCCCATTCGCGAGCAAGGGGAGAGATCCGAATTAGGCAAAATTAGAGAGCTTCATCTCATGGGTCCCACTGTAGAAGTAACTACGAAACTATTTCTCCAAATCAGCCCAACCTTGAATAAAATTATAAGGCAATGAAGAAAACCATGTGAATGCTGACCCAGATAAAGACAAAGGAAACAATCGAACCCTCAAAGCATCAACAGCCGATGCCTCACCATTGAGCCAAGAATCGGCTGACATGCTCGTAAGTCGAAACATTGTCTTGTCCTAAGAACTTTGAGAAGTCTAGAACCTTGTATCAGTTAGGCGGTGGAACTCTTTCAAACCACTCAAGATAGGGGTGTCGATACAAATTTCCAGTATCCTTTGGCTTAAGCCCGAACTGCTCCCTCATCACATCTGCTATCATGTCTGCCCAGGGCTTCTGCTGGGGCACTCCTTGCATCTGTTGCTGGACTGGATCAAATTGATTGAACTGAGGTAGAAGCTGAGGTTGAGGTGATCCCCTGTTTGGTATTGAACCTGAGGTGAACGAGGCTGATACTGGAAGTTCAAATTACCACCAAGATAGTTCTGAGGAGGCTGTTGCACATTATACATCTGCTGATCGGGAACAAACTGAGCTCCAACAAGCTGATTTTGCTGAACAATAGGTGTTCTCTGCCCTACTGGTATGTGCTGCACTGTCTGCTGCCTAATCGGATGGACAATTTGCTGCCGGATTGGTGTCGACTAAATTGGTTCAACAATCGGCTGAGTTGGCCCGAACATTACTGCAATCTGCTCCTGAGTCAGTCGATTGATATTCTACCTAGCATGCTGAGGTTGCTCTCTGGTCAATACGCGAGGATTAACTATCTGCCTTTGTGCCAATGATGATACACCTGATGCTAGAGCTAAAACTGATGCCGTCGGCTGGACTGGAGGTGCGTTGGCAGCATGTTGCTGGTTGCCTGTTACCAAGTTTGTCACGTCCCGAAACGACCCTACAATGCATTCGTTAAATTATTCCTAGAATAAGTAAAATTCTCGTTAAAGCCTTCAACAATAAAATGTGTAAACCTAAAAGTCAAACGAGGCTTGGAGAACTTTTGTATATCTTCTCAAAGCCTAAAATGCGTAATTAAATTTTAGTGGAATTTTCAGAGCACAAATAATAATTATCAAGAAATAAACAAGGTTTAATAGTTTTTCTAAAAAGAAAAACCCTAAAAATCCCTCCCCCTCTCTCTCTGGGCCGAATTTGGCCATCTCCATCCCCCTCTCCCTCCTCTCCCAGCAGCCCACTCGGCCTCCCCCTCGCCGGACCGCCCATCCGCTCACGCCGACAGGTGGGGCCCACCCGTCATCCCCTTCCTCCCGCCGCTCCCTCCGCTCGCCACGCGCCTAGCGCCGCCGCCGCCGCAAATCGCGCCGCCCCGGATGATTCCCACGTGCAATTGAATGGTGGAAAATATTCCCCGTGATTCCCTCTTTCTTTCCCCCAATTTTCCCCTCTCTCCCGCGTTCAAACGGCCGGATTCGCCCCCGCAAATCTCGCCGGTGCCATTGATGCACCCCGAGGACGCCGCGCCGGTTTCCTTCCGCTCCGGCCACCTTCTTTCGCACCCAACCCTATATAAACCCACCTCGAGCTCCCCACCCCGTTTTTGCCACTCGCCGCCCCCTCTCCTCCTCGGAAATGAGCCCGCACCGTCGTCTCCTCTTTCCGCCACCGCCGCCGACCTCCGGCTGGGCTTAGCCGCCCGCCGGGACCGTTTCCCGCCTTGGCGCCGCCTTCCTCGGCTTCGCTGCACCGCCGCCGACCTTGTCCATCCCTCCCTCCCGCTCGACGCACGCCGGAACCCCGCCACCCTCGTCAACCCGAGCCGCGCCGCCGCCTTCTTCCGCTCCGGCCGCCTCCTCCGTTGACACCGACACCCCGGGGTGAGCCGTGGACCGCCACCTCCTTTTTCCCCCTCTCCTCCCTCTCTCGGCCGCCGCTCCGCCGCGCCGATGTGGCCGCCTACGGGCGCACCGCGTGGCCACCGTGTGGGGCCCGCCCGCTAGTCGCCCGTGCCCTCGGGTGCGGCTGACGCGTGGGGCCCATGGTGCCGGTGGATGGCAAACCCGTGCGCCCGGTCCACCATGGATCGTGTGGCTGCCGCATGGGTCCCACTCCTGTGGACCCGGCTCACACGCCCCCCTCGGTGCTGACGCAATAATGGTTTTTAAATCTAAATATAAATCAAGAAATTCGCAAATATTCACATTAAGAGTATATAAATTTCAAATGGCCATATCTTGGTCGTTCGAACTCGGAATTGGACCATTCAAGTCTCTAATTTTTCCTTAAGAAGTCAAGAAACCATTTTTGTGCTTTGTTTCTATTTGTATTATGGAGTTTAGTAGAGTAAAAGCCTTTATTTATCCGTTGGTAGTGTAGACGCTGCAGCTTCGGAAGATCCGCTCTACGTGGAGGTCGAAGCCGACGTTTGGGAAAGCGAGCAAGGCAAGTCAGACCTCCGTTAAACATATTGTTGTCGCATGCTTTAAAATTATTTTGTTTTAAATTATTGCATTATCGCTTTATTTAAATTCCCGCGTGATCACTGTTTTATTTAGCCATACCTATTTACCTTCGTTATGACCTTATTATTATTGCCATTGTTATTATTTAACTTGTTCACCCTAGAGTAAACAAAACCCAGCTAGTGTGTACTTTATTATGGTTCCACTAGTGTGAATTTAGGTAGATGCTGCGCTGCTTAATAGGGCAACTTTAGGTGGTTTTATAACTTTAGACTTTGGGAGTTCTCATATTATTTGGACATTATGGAATGGTTGGCTTATGTGAAATTGAACACACACTTCCCCCTCTATTCAAAACTCCCAAAAATGGTTTTAGGCTGGGCTCGAGGTGCATGGTTTTGTTAGAAGCACCTCGGCCACCATAAGGATCGGCCTTCGGGTCTCAGTTGCAAAGAACTACTGTACTTCCAGATGTCTAGTGGGTAAGACGTAGTTTGTAGCTCAGTCTGGTCATGAACGAAGGTACACGGATAGAGATGGACGAAGTCGGGGACCGATGGACATCTCTAGGGAAATTGAAGGCTACACGAGCTGCGGCCCGGTAGTGGAGATGTCATGGCACAGGGCCGGTGTGCTGCTGCTAGGGGATCAACCTTGGTTACCTGTCCCGGGATTCTGGCCATAGCCAGGGTTGGGTTGGTACTCTTGTTTATGGCTAGGATGGGTTGGGAACTATGTCACGTTTTCTGTCCATATGCCGTGGCGGTATGTGGCACGTGGTTACACGTGAGGAAGACGTGTATTGTGGGTAAAGATGTAGCCCTCTTATCAGAGTATAATCTATCCGAATAGCCGTGCCCTCGGTTATGTGCTAGCCTAGCAATGTACCCAAGTTAGTGGTTTACTTCTTAAAATTTGCAGAATAAATGCAAGGGAGTACAAGGGGGTTATAATATGAGGGGTTAGGGTTGGCAGTAAACAGCATTAAAAGACACTTAGTTGCTCAAAGCTATTTTGTCAATACGATCCTAGAGCTATAAAATGTTATTAATCAAGGCCGTGAACCCACACGAACCTGCCTTAACCCAAGGCCTACGATGATTCAGACCGAACTGGCAACCCGACCCTAGGTCCCAGCTTGTCCCAAGCCAACCCAGGTGAACCATTCCATATTTTAGTTGTTAAGCAGGTTTTATGAATTAAAACACTAACTTGGGTACATTGCTAGGCTTGCCCATAACCGAGGGCGCGGCTATTCGAATAGATTATACTCTAATTAGAGGTGTACATCTTTACCCACAAGACATGTCTTCCTCACGTGTAACCACGTGCCACATACCACCACGGCATACGGACGGAAGACATGACATAGTTTCCAACCCATCCTAGCCATAGACAAGAGTACCGACCCAACCCCACCTAAGGCTGGAACCTCCGGGACAGGTAGGCAGGACTGAGCCCCTAGCAGCAGGACACCAGCCCTATGCCATGACATCTCGACTACCGGGCCGCAGCTCGTGTAGCCTTCATTTGCCCTAGAGATGTCCATCGACCCCTGACTTCGTCCATCTCCATCCGTGTACTTTTGTTTATAACCAGACTGAGCCACAAACTAATCCTTACCCACTAGACATATGGAAGTACGGTAGTGCTTTGCAACAGAGGCCCGAAGACCCGTCCTTATATGGCCGAGGTGCTACTATCAAAACCATGCACCCCGAGCCCAGCCTAAAACCATTTTGAGGGTTTTGAATAGAGGGGGAGGTGTGAATCCAATTCCACAATAATCCAACCATTCCATAGTGTCCAGGTGATATGAACATTCCCAAAGTCTAGAGTTGTAAAACCACCTAATGTTGCCTAATTAACCAGCGAAGCATCTACCTAAATTCATACTAGTGGTACCATGCATAGGGTACCCACTAGTTGGGGGTTTTGTTTATTCTAGGGTGAACAAGGTAATAATAACAATAGCAATAATAATAAGGTCATAACAAAGGTAAATAGGCATGGCTAAATAAAACAGTGATAACGCGGGAATTTAAATAAAGCGATAATGCATTAATTTAAATTAAAATAATTTTATAAACTGGGATTCAATATGTTCAAGGATGATGTGACTTGCCTTGCTCGCTTTCCCAAACATCGGCTTCAACCTCCACGAAGAGCGGATCTTCCGATGCTGCAACGTCTACACGACCAATGGAAAGGAAAAAGGCTTTTACTCTAATAAACTCCATATAACAAGCAGAAACGAAGCACAAAAATGGGTTCTTGACTTCTTAGGGAAAAATTAGAGACTTGAACTGTCCAATTCCGAGTTCAAATGGCCAAGTTAAGGCCATTTGAAGTTTATATGCTCTTTAAATGAATATTTACGAATTTCTTCATTTAAATTTTAATTTAAAAAAATGGTTTATTGCGTCAGCCGAGGGGGAGGGGGCGCGCGGACCGGGTCCACGGGAGTAGGGCCCACGCGGCAGCCTCACGGTCCACGGTGGACCAGGTGCACCCGGGCTCACACCGGCCGGTGCCGTGGGCCCCACGCGTCAGCCGCACCCGAGGGCGCGGGCGGCTGACGGCCGGGCCCCACACGGCAGCCGCTCGGCGCGCCCGAAGGCGGCCACGTCGGCGCGGCCGGCGGGAAGCGGCGCGCCCGCGCCCCTATGGTCGCCGGCGGCGGCCATAGGCACGGCGGAGCGGCGGCCGAGAGAGGGGAGGGAAAGGGGGAAACGAGGCAGCGGTCCACGGCTCACCCTAGGTCGACGGCGACGACGAAAGAGGCGGCCGGAGCGGAGGAAGGCGGCGACGCGGCTCGGGTCGACGGGGACGGCGGCGCTCCGGCGGTCGGCGAGCTCGACGAGGGGGTGGACGGGGACGGCGATGGTGCGGCGAAGCCGGAGAAGGCGACGCCGGGGCGGGAAACGGTCCCGGCGAGCGGGGAGAGCCGGCCGAAGGTCGTCGGCGACGGAGGAGAGAGAAGGCGACGGCGCGAGCTCGATTCCGGCGAGGAGAAGGCGTGGCAAAGGGTGGAAACGGGCGAAGGAGGTGCGGGGAGGGTTTAAATGGGGTTGGAAGGGAGAGAGGGCGGCCGGGGAAGGAAGGAAACCGGCCGGGAGGTCTGGCCGCCATCAATGGCGCCGGCGAGATTTGCGGGGGCAAATCCGCCCGTTTGAATGAGGGAGAGAGAGAGAGGAAAATGGGGGGAAAGGGAGAGGGGATCACGGGGAGTAATTTCCCCCTATTGATTGCACGCGGGGACGACGGGAGGTGGCGGGATTTGCGGTGGCGGCGGCGCTAGGCGTGGGCGAGGCGGCGGGAGCGGCGGGAGGAAGGGGATGACGGGTGGGCCCTACCCGTCAGCGAGGGTGGCGGGCGGGCCCGCCCGTCAGCGGCGCGCGCGCGGGGAGAGGTCGGATGGGCCGCGGGGATAGAAGGGAGAGGGGGAGGGAAATGGGCCGAGCCGGCCCAAGAGAGGGAAGGGGGATTTTTAGGGTTTTTCTTTTTATAAAACCTTTTCAACTTTGTTTATTTCTTAACAATAATTATTTGTGCTCTGAAAATTCTACTAAAATTTATTTACACATTTTAGGCTTTTAGGAAATATACAAAAATCCACCAAGCCTTAATTGACTTTTAACTTTGCACATTTTAATTTTTGAAGGCTTTCATAAGGATTTTAATTATTCTAGGCATAATTTAGAGGATGTATTTTAGGGTTGTTTTGGGACGCGACAAGACCGGAGGCATTGCAGCGGTCAGACCGGCGAGGACACGGCGGTCAGACCGGCGGCGGCGACAAGTGCAGCAGCTGATCTCAGCGGTCGGACCGGACTTCAATCTCGGTCAGACCGGTGGCTTTCAAGCGGTCAGACCGGCGCATACACTTCGGTCAGACTGCAATCCGTCGAATTTGAGGGTAACTTTTATTTCCGCTGAAAGTTTTGGTTTTTGGGTATACCAACCATTCACCCCCCTCTGGTTGGCTTAGTTCTTGTGATTCGATCCTACAAGTGGTATCAGAGCCTAGTTTTCTTTTTTGGATTTTAATTGATCTAGAGTTTTGGTTTTTAACTAAGCCTCATGTTTTCGATGGAACGGATTTTTCTCATTGGTGTAGTAGGATGCAATCTTACATTATGGCTGAGGATTATGATATTTGGAGAAAAGTTTCTCATCCTTATGTGATTCCTGAACAAATTAATATTGCTGCTTTAAAAACTGAGTTTGAACAAAATTGCAAAGCTCGCAATATTCTTTTGAGTGGGATTTCTCGTTCGGATTATGATCGTGTTTCTCATCTTCAAACTGCCCATGAGATTTGGATTGCTTTGAGTAATTTTCATCAAGGAACTAATAATATTAAAGAACTTCGTCGAGATGTTTTAAAAAAGGAGTACATTAAATTTAAGATGAAACCTGGAGAAGCTTTGGATGACTATCTTTCTAGGTTTAATATAATTTTGAGTGATCTTAGATCTGTTGATTCTTCTTATGATGTTAATTATACACAATCTGAGATTTCTCGCCACTTTTTGAATGGTCTTGACATGTCTATTTGGGAGATGAAAGTTAGATCTATTCAGGAGTCCGTTGATATGTCTACTTTGACTTTGGATTCGCTTTACACAAAACTGAAAACACATGAGATGAATATTCTTTCTCGTAAAGCTGATTCTAAGTCGAGTGTTTTGGTTTCTTCCTCAACTTCTTTGGATGTTGATGCTTCTTCATCGAAGTCTTCCATATTTGCTTTATTTAATGCCATGTCCGATGAGCAACTTGAACAGTTCGAGTGTTTTGGTTTTGTTATCTAATAAACTTTCTCGAGCTGTGACTATTGTTAGGTACAGGAAAAGAGGTGGACCAAATCGTTGCTTTGAATGTGGTTCTACGAATCACTTTCGTTCACGATGTCCTAAGCTTGGGAGAGATAGGAGGGGAGATAATGGTGATGAAAGACAAATGATAACAAGCCGAAGGGTGCATTCAAGGGAGAAAGATCAAAGAGACTCTCAAGAAGGCTTTTGATCAAGTCTATGCCGCTTTTGAGCCATGTAGATGGTGAAAGTGGAGATGAAGATAAGGGAAAGAACATCTTCGGTGTTTGCTTCATGGCATGTGGTGAATCAGATTCTGAGTGCGAGGACAATGAGGTACGTGTTTTTCAGGAAGCTATTTCTATTTTAAGTGCAAAAAATAAGAAGTGTGACAAGATGTATAGAAAACATGAATTTATCATTGAATCTTTTAGTTCTGAAGTTGCTAGATTAAAATCTCTTATTCCTAATGATGATGATTGCAAAAATTGTGAGGTTTTAATGAATTAGATTTCAAAGATTAGAGATATCAATGCTGCACATGATTTTAAAAATAAATCTTCTCTAGCTCTTGGATTTGCTTTGCACACACGCACTTTGGATGAGTTGTTTCTAACTAAAAAGTTGTTGTAAAAATATCAAATTGCTTTTCATGCTAGTTTGATGTTTAACATGATTTGCGCTAAAAAGTTAAAACAACCTCATGATATTTTGGATTGCTCAACATGCACATTAAACACGATGAAACTAAAAGATGCTTTAGGTCGTGTTGAGTACATAGAAGATGTTGTGAAAACCAATGAAGTGCTTTCTTGCCCGAAATGTCGTAAAAGCAAAGGTGTCATGGTAGATTGTGAAAATTGTGCTAATTTGGAAAAAGAGGTTTCTTATTTGAAAAGTTCTTTGCAAAGACTTTCTGAAGGTAAGAAACAACTTAACATGATTTTGGATCAATCTAAAGTTACTAGCTATAATAGGGGTGTTGGTTTTGATGTTCATGATTATTTCACCAAAAATCAACCAGCTGTTTTGAGTATACTTGAACATGGTGAAATTTTGACAAAACCTAGTGCTAAGAAAACAGTTTTTAAATCTGCTGGAATTTTGTCTTCTCTTTCTGCTACTCTAAAAGAAACAAAAACAAATCCTTCAAAACCACCTTATTCTAAAGAAAAGTATACTTGTTCTTTTTTGGCAAAGATGGACATATTGTTGGTTTTTGTTTCAGGTTAGCTCATAAACAGAAAAAGGAGAGAGAGATTGCTTTTGCAAAATCAAAGTGGCAAAAGTCTGGTTTTCCCTCAAGGAAACCGGTCAGACCATAATGGGTTTCGCGGTCAGACCGGCGACCGGTCAGACCGGCTGTACACCCTTAGTCAGACTGGCCTCGGAGAAATTTTTTTGAAAATCCTTAAACTGTTTTTGCACGTGGATATATGCCTATTGGATCTACTAGTCGTGTGTCTCGATATTGGATTCCTAAATTTTTATTATCATCTAACCCCAGTACTGAGGCTTCGACTACTGTTTGTGTGTAGGCTTTGGTGGCGAGGAAGGAGAACGTGTGGATCATGGATTCCGGTTGTTCGCGGCACATGACCGGTGATAAAAATTGGTTCTCCTCCCTCAAACAGGCATCCAAGACTGAATCGATTATCTTTGGTGATACTTCTACTAGTGTTGTTCTTGCTACAGGTTTGGTTAAGTTAAATGACAAATTTGAATTTAACAACGTAGCTTTGGTTGAGGACTTAAAGTATAATTTGCTTTCAGTTTCACAAATTATTGATGAAGATTTTGAGGTCCACTTTAAGAAAACTGGAAGTAAAGTTTTTGATTCTTGTGGTGATTTTGTGTTGAATATTTTTCACTATGGAAGAGTGTTTAAAGCTGATTTTGATAATCCTGTTTCACCTGTGATAACATGTTTGGTTGCTAAGTTTGATAAGGATGTGATGTTTTGGCATCGTAGACTTGGACATGTTGGTTTTGATCATCTCACTAGGTTAAGTGGTTTGGATCTTGTTCGTGGTTTGCCTAAACTTAAGAAAGATCTTGATTTGGTTTGTACACTGTGTCGTCATGCTAAGATGGTTGCTTCTTCACATGCTCCTATTGTTTCTGTGATGACGGATGCACCGGAACAGCTATTACATATGGACACTGTTGGTCCAGCTAGAGTACAATCTGTTGGAGGAAAGTGGTATGTGTTGGTTATTGTTGACGATTTTTCTCAATATTCTTGGGTTTTCTTCATGGCAACTAAGGACGAGGCTTTTCAATACTTTCGTGGTTTGTTTCTTCGATTGGATCTTGAATTTCCTAGTTTTTTGAAAAGAATTCGAAGTGATAATGGTGGTGAATTTAAAAATGCTTCATTTGAACAATTTTGCAACGAAAGAGGTCTTGAACATGAATTTTCTTCTCCTCGTGTTCCGCAACAAAACGGTGTTGTTGAAAGAAAGAATCGTGTTTTGGTTGAGATGGCTAGAACGATGTTGGATGAGTATCACACTCCTAGAAAATTTTGGGCTGAGGCGGTTAACACCGCATGCTATATTTCAAATCGGGTTTTCTTGAGGTCAAAACTTGGAAAAACTTCTTATGAGCTTCGATTTGGACATCAACCTAAAGTTTCACATTTGTGTGTTTTTGGTTGCAAATGCTTTGTCTTGAAATCTAGAAATTTGGATAAGTTTGAGGCACGTTCTACCGATGGAATGTTTCTTGGTTACCCCGCACACTCTCGTGGCTATTGTGTACTTATTTTGGGAACTAACAAAATTGTTGAGACTTGCGAAGTTTCTTTTGATGAGGCTAGTCCAGGTACTAGACCCAATATTGCAGGTACATTGTCATAGGTTCAGAGGGAGGATGGTTCTATTTTTGAAGACGAGAGCGACGATGACGACGAGGTCGGCTCGGTCGGTCAGACCGGGCGCCAGGCCGGTCAGACCGCCGGCACACCTCTGGTCAGACCGCCTCAGGATGTCCGGTCAGACCGACCAGGGTTGTCGGGTTCTGGTTCTGTTGACGCTGATCGAGATGGTCCTCCAGAAGCTACAACTTCGACCAGTACTGGTACAGAACGTGAAACAACTTCAGATGTCGCTGCTCCTTTGCATCTTCAATGACTGCATCCGCCGAAACAGATCATTGGTAATCTAGGTGAGTGGACTACTAGGTCTAAGGTAACAACTCATGATGTTTGTGCAAATTCTACATTTGTTGCTTCTTTTGAACCCAAAGATGTGTCACATGCATTAACTAATGAATCGTGGATTAACGCCATGTATGAAGAACTTGAAAATTTTGAGAGAAACAAAGTTTGGACTTTAGTTGAACCACCTTCTGGACATAATATTATTGGAACCAAGTGGGTTTTCAAAAATAAACAAAATGAGGATGGTTTGATTGTGAGAAATAAAGCTAGACTTGTTGCACAAGGTTTTACCCAGGTGGAGGGTTTGGATTTTAATGAAACTTTTGCTCCTGTTGCTATAATTGAGGCAATTAGACTTTTGTTGGCTTTTGCTACTTCAAAAGGTTTTAAATTGTATCAAATGGATGTGAAAAGTGTTTTTCTAAATGGTTTTATACAGGAGGAAGTTTATGTCAAACAACCACCAGGTTTTGAAAATCTTGATTTTCCCAACCATGTTTTTAAGTTGTCTAAAGCTTTGTATGGTTTGAAACAAGCTCCTAGAGCATGGTGTGATAGGCTTAAGAACTTTTTGCTTGCGAAAGGTTTTACAATGGGAAAGGTTGATAAAACGCCTTTTGTTCTTAAGCATGGTGATAATCAACTGTTCGTTCAGATTTATGTGGATGATATCATCTTTGGTTGTTCGACTCACGCTTTGGTTGTAGAGTTTGCTGAGACTATGCGCAGGGAATTTGAGATGAGCATGATGGGTGAGTTATCGTACTTTTTGGGATTGCAAATTAAGCAAACACCTCAAGGTACTTTTGTGCATCGAACGAAGTAACGAAGGATCTTTTGAGACGATTCAAGATGAAGAATTGCAAGCCAATTTCAACACCAATTGTTTCTATAGCTGTGTTGGATCCTGATGAAGATGGTGAAGCTGTTGATCAAAAAGAGTATAGAAGTATGATTGGATCTTTGTTGTATCTCACTGCTTCTAGGCCAGACATACAATTTGCTGTGTGTTTGTGTGCACGCTTTCAAGCTTCTCCTCGTGCTTCACATCGTCAAGCGGTCAAGTGCATAATGATGTCTTTGAATCATACACTTGAGTTTGGAATTTACTATTCTACTTCATCTTCTATATGTTTGAGTGGATATTCCAATGCTGATTTTGCTGGTTGTAGAATTGATAGGAAAAGTACTAGTGGAACATGTCATTTTCTTGGTACATCATTGATTGGGTGGTCTTCTAGAAAACAATCTAGTATTGCTCAATCAACTGCTGAATCTGAATATGTTGCTGCTGCTAGTTGTTGTTCACAGATTCTTTGGCTTATTTCAACTTTGAAAGATTATGGTCTTACTTTTGAGAAAGTTCCTCTCTTTTGTGATAATACTAGTGCTATAAATATTGCTAAGAATCATATTCAACACTCATGCACAATGCACATTGATATTCGTTTTCACTTTTTGAGGGATCATGTTGAGAAAGGAGATGTGGAATTGAAGTTTTTGGATACAAAGTTGCAACTTGCTGATATTTTCACTGAACCTTTGGATTCTAATCGTTTTGCTTTTCTTCGTGGTGAATTGGGAATAATCCATCCTTTTGGCATGGTTTGAGGGGGAGTTTTGCACCTCATGGTTTTATCAAGCAAAAATATGACAATGAGAAAAATTGAGAAAAGAGAGCTTTGTTTATATATATGGTATTTTCTTGTGCATGCTAGCAATATTATGAAGGTTTATTTGTCTCTAGCATAGCTTGTATGTATTCTAGTCTTTTTATGAGACTTAGATTTTGCTTTTCAGGGAGATGATGCATGACACTTAAATTCTATACTTGAATTAAGCAAATATGCAATATTGATGCTAGCATATGGTTTGATTTATAAATGCTCTATATATATGCTTTATTGAAATGTTATTCCTCAAATAGCTTCGTAATTGCTCATTGTGCAAAGAGAATAAAAATATGAAAAAGATGAATACCGAATCCTTGGAAACAGTCTTGACGACAAGGACATATTCAATGTGAGTAAAATAATGGGTGTCGAATCCTTGGAAACAGTCTTGATGACAAGTACGTACCGGGAGTAATTAAAAAAAAGTTACAAAATTCTCTTGGTTGTTTTATGCTAAAGCTAATTTGAGAAAGAGTGATAAATGCATTAGGTCTATATGTATAGTGTTTATTTTTCAACCTATGTGCTTGTAAAGATGTTGCATTATAAATCGTATGAAATCATGAATTTGGATTGTTGATTCAACTTTAATTGTAAAATCTTTGGTTCATGATTATACTTTAATACATGTTTGCTAGATTATAGATGGGTTCATCTTCTTTTTGTTGCAACACATGACTTGATATGCTATATGTATGCTAAGCTCTTGAATATTAATAAACATAATTCCCATGCTTGATGAAATCATTGTCAAAAGGGGGAGAAGCAAATGAGTTTTTGAAGAAAAGAGGTGAATTTTTGGAGAAGCAAATGAGTTGTTGAGAAGAGCATGTTTTTGGTTCAAGCGAGAATTTCTTTCTTTTCAAAAGTGAGAGAAGTTTTCTTTTGGATTTTCGAGCACGATGTGTACATTTGTACGAAGTGTGCTTTTTACCACTTTTGTTTTTATTTTTCCAAACAACAAAACATTTTTGATGGGTTTGCCAAGCGACAGGTGCAGCAGCTGATCTCAGCGGTCGGACCGGACTTCAATCTCGGTCAGACCGGTGGCTTTCAGGTGGTCAGACCGGCGCATACACTTCGGTCAGACCGCAATCCGTCGAATTTGAGGGTAACTTTTATTTCCGCAAAAAGTTTTGGTTTTTGGGTATACCAACCATTCACCCCCCTCCGGTTGGCTTAGTTCTTGTGATTCGATCCTACAGCACGTAGATCAATTCTAGAAGCAGTCAGCAGTCTCGGAACTGTCTTCATCAGAATCGGCTATATCGGCTCCATCGGCTATATCAGCTGTCCTCTGTCTGATCCATCTCAGCTGATGCAGACTCCAGCCGATGCCCTCGTAGCCGATGCATACTCTGTTCTTCGAATCTAACTCTTTGCCGAATCTGCTTTGATTCCAATACCGAACCTAGTTCATATCTTACCAAATTTGGTCGTTAACAAGTGGTCCCCCAACGATGATTGTTCGACAGCACAGGCCGTATCAGCCAGGAAATTTCAACCAAGGCAATAGTGGAAATCAGAACAACTGTAATCCCATTCCGCGCCCGCCAATGGCACAGTCTCAAGCTTCGCAGCCCTAGCAGCCGAAGAAGGAGCCCGGAGGAAAGCCTCTAACATGTTTTAATTGCGGAGACCCCGGATATTTTGCAGACAAGTGTCCTAAGACAAAGTGCAATGGACCCAAGTTTGTTCAAGCTCGTGTTAATCATGTGTCTATGGAAGAAGCTCAAGCAGCGCTAGAAGTGGTTTTGGGTAAATTCCCTGTGAACTCAATTCCTGCTACAATTTTATTTGATTCCGGTGCTACGCATTCATTCATATCCAAAAAGATTTGTTGGGGTACACGGGTTAAGAGAAGTGGAACTTAGTACTCCCATGAAAGTTAATACACCTGGTAATAGCTCAACATCAGTTAGATTTTGTCCTTCAATGATGATAGAAATCCAAGGGTCACCTTTTCTAGCCAATCTTACCCTTCTGGAGTGTAAAGACTGTTGGCGGCTATTAAATGCCAATTCTATACCACAAACCTCAGCATAAAGTCTAGATAATAAAACATTAACATAGTGATAGGTGTTTAATCTCACATATTCCACTAGTGTTGGTGTTTATTTATATGCAGGTGTTAAACCCCGAAGTTGGGAGTAAAATTAGACTAAAGTGAGGGGAAACATGTATCCATACAAGGATGGGTTGTGAACTTCATCAAAATATCAAAGACTCAGTCCAAAACTCTGAAAAATGGATAAAGGAGGACCAGGGGAGGAGATGGGCCAAAGACCAGGCCAAGTGGGCCCAGCCCAGGTTCGGCCGAACCAAAATCTCAGCCGTTCAGGCTGGGGTTTGGCGTGGATAGTCCTGATCATCTCCTGATGGTGGTTGTGGGGCATTTCCAACAATTTGCATTGTGCAACCGTCATACCTACATCTATATAAGGAACTTCACTCCTTCACACACACTTCCAAGCTTTAGCTGAATTATAAGAGGCTCTATTGTACTATATTGTATAATAGAATAGGAAAAGAGCAGAGTAGAAGAAGTCGGAAGAATTCCGGAGTTATCGGTAATCTTCTCTCATTTCTTTTATTTTGTTTATTACTCTGATTTCAATATAATATTCTTCCTAAGTAATTTAGATTTATCTTGTGAGGATTATCTCTTGGTTAGTTCCTACATAGCACACGAGATTATTGTTCACTATAATCAACTAAAATATTGTGATTGCTTTTGTGAGTTATAATCACCAAAGTAGATATTAATTGCTTAGACGTGGTGTTTAGGTAATTGTTATCCAGTAATTGCTACGTATCCCACAGTACATTTGAGGTAGGTGTAGAGGTGGTGACTGCCCTCGAGATCACTTAAGTCCTCCCTGTCCGGGTACGTAGTAGAGCGACATCTGGGAACAGCGGGTTGCCAGTGCTTGAAGTATCGTGTTAGGATTAAACTTAAGCATTCCCTAGACACTGTTTCTCACTAGTAAATCCTCTCTATCCTGGCCTATCCTTTGCTTGGTGTCCTTGGATAAACCGGAGGAAGAACTTGCCACACACGTTCCCTTTGATTCGATACCCTTTGGAATACTCCATAGGGGAAGTGCTACATCGGTATATCCGTACGCTTGCGGGTTTAATCTGTAATTGTAAGAATTACCTAAAAGCAATTCTGGAGCCGTTGCCGGGGAACAGTTGCTGATCAATTCCGAACCTAGTTCATCCTCGTATCTCTTTTTATTTTTTTATTCTACCTCTACCCCTGCTATCCAGAGAAGTATTCCTGTCAAACTCCTCTCGACCATGGAGCAACCTCTTTTCGAGTTGTCTGCTCCTAGGGGCAAATTCTATGATCCACCTCCTTCATCGGAGCCGATTTATACAACTGGCTACGAAATTTGCCGCGAACTAATCAGCATGGTTAGGGAAAATCCTTTTTCTGGCTTTGATCTACAAAATCCCTACCATCATTTGCAAGACTTTGAGCAAGTCAGTTCATGCCATAAGATTCGTGGTATGAGACAAGAAACTGTACGGTGGAAATTGTTTCCGTTCTCCCTTCAAGAGAGAGGAAAGCAACGGTACACCTTTACCGTTGGATGTGTAAACGGTAGTTGGTAAAAGTTGTGAGACAGATTCTATCTTGGCTTCTTCCCAGTTACTCGTATTACTGCCCTTCGGGTAGAGATCTCAGTTTTCAGCAGATAAAAAACGAATCAATCGGTGCAGCTTGGTCCAGATTCACTAATTTAGTACAGTCCGGACCAACCTTGTCCTTACCCAAGTATGTGCTCTTGCAACACTTCCATACGGGTCTGGATAAGGAATCTGCATTCTATCTGGACATAACCGCCGGAGGATCGTTCATGCACAAAACACCGTTGGAAGGAAAAGTAATTCTATATTGCATTCTAGAAAATACTTCCTTCATGACGCAATCCGATGAACCCCAGCTGGAAGCATCCGTGTCCAAGATAGAGGAACCTCTAACAATCGAGCCACAATCTGAACCATCAATTTCTGCTAGCTCAATTGATGAGAAGGTTCCTGAGCAGCCATCCGTCAAGAATGAAGAAATTCAGACTACGGATTGTGTCGCGATTCTGTTCAGGGATGGTGTTGACGAAGACGATGGCAACACCCTAAACTATTTCAGCAAGAAGAAACCACTCGTCCCTTTGCCGCCTCCCGATCCTATGGAACTTGGGTTCCTAAGGGAAACTGTTCGGGAGCTAACATCCATAATGAGCGACGAATGGCTGAGGGAGGCAGAGCTTTCATCAGAAGTAATTCGGATAAATACCGCTCCTCGAATCATTCCTTGCCATCTAGAGGGGAACGATGTTGGTATTCTCTACAGTCCAACTATCGGGGTTAATCTCATCTCTGAGTCTTTTGCATTCGCTTATTTGAGCGATAAGGCAGTATCCCCGACAAACAAATTTTTTAAGCACCCGAATGGAAATATTATTGAAGGATTTTGGATTGTACAAGATGTGCCCTGTCTGCTTTGAAGACAGGGATTCAGTCTTGCATTTCCACGTCTTTGAAATCCAAGATTTTGACATTCTAATCGGGCTTCCCATTGAGCAACTCCTCATAAACACACCCCGATTAGATAGCCACAAAATAACTTTGGGAAGGAATGAATTCTCAGTTCCATTCTCGCGGGCAAGGTTCACCTTGATCGATTCTCTCCCAGAGATTGAGTCAGCGGAGGAGGTTACAACAGTTCCCCCTCACGAGTCTCCCGAGGCCCTCTTGGAAGATGAAGTCCCTGACTTCATCAAGGAAGAAGCGGAACCTGGTGAGACTCTCGATCTTCCAATCTTGGAACCGCCACCTCAACCTCCGTTTAAACCTCTACCTCAAGGCCTACGCTATGCTTTCTTACACAATGACAGAGAAGCCCCTGTCATAATCAGTGACAAGCTTTCCGAAGACGAGATTCATCGTCTTCAGACTGTGTTAGAAAAGCATCGTGCTATTCTTGGCTATTCCCTTCAAGATCTCAGAGGGATTAATCCCGCACTGTGCACTCATTGTATCCCTATTGACCCCGAGAGTACTCCCTCCAGGGAACCTCAACGACGGCTCAATAATGCGATGCGAGAAGTTGTAAAGAAAGAGGTCTTGAAACTCCTGCATGCCGAGATTATTTATCCCGTACCATATAGTGAGTGGGTTAGCACGGTTCAGGTTGTGCCGAAAAAGGGGGGAATGATGGTCGTTGCAAATGCTCAAAATGAACTTATTCCGTAACGAACCGTAACCGGATGGAGGATGTGCATACATTACAGGAAGCTTAACAAGGCTACGAAAAATGATCATTTCCCGCTACCCTTCATTGATGAAATGTTGGAACGGCTGGAAAATCATTCCTTTTTCTGTTTCCTTGATGGGTATTCCGGGTATCATCAAATTCCCATCCATCTGGAGGATCAAAGTAAGACTATGTTCACATGTCCGTATGACACCTATGCCTATCATAGGATGTCCTTCGGACCGTGCAATGCTCCGGCATCTTTTCAAAGGTGTATGATGTCTATTTTCTCGGACATGATCGAAGACATTATGGAAGTCTTCATGGATGACTTCTCTGTCTATGGAAAGACCTTCGGTCATTGTCTAAAGAATTTAGATAAAGTCTTACAACGATGTCAAGAAAAGGACCTAGTACTCAATTGGGAAAAGTGCCATTTCATGGTTCGTGAAGGCATAGTTCTTGGCCATCGAGTGTCCAAACAAGGAATCGAAGTTAATCGTGCTAAAATCGATGTGATAGATCAGCTTCCTCCTCCTGTGAATATCAAGGGGATCCGCAGTTTCTTGGGACATGTCGGCTTTTATAGAAGGTTCATCAAGGACTTCTCTACAATAGCTCGACCTCTAACCAACCTGTTAGCCAAGGATGCTCCCTTTGAGTTCAATGACGTGTGCCTAAATTTTTTTTTAAAATCCTCAAAAAGGCACTCGTCTCTGCTCCAATCATTCAACCTCCTAATTGGACTCTGCCCTTCAAGATTATGTGTGATGCAAGCGATTTTGCTGTTGGTGCGGTGTTAGGCCAAACCAAGGATAAAAAGCATTATGCAATCCGCTACGCTAGCAAAACTCTAACCGGAGCTCAGTTGAATTATGCAACTACTGAAAAAGAGCTGCTCGTGGTTGTTTTTGCTATCGATATACTTGGTGGGAGCTAAGGTGATAGTTTATACTGATGATGCTGCTCTAAAGTACATGCTCACTAAGAAAGATGCTAAACCACATCTCTTATGATGGATTTTGCTGCTCCAAGAATTTGACTTAGAAATTAAGGTTAAAAAGGGAGTAGAAAATTCCGTAGTAGATCATTTATCTAGGTTGCAGATCACTGGCACGCATGAACAGCCGATAAATGATTTCTTGAGAGATGACATGCTGATGACGGTTTGCGACTCCAACCCGTGGTATGCCAACATAGTGAACTACATGGTATCCAAGTATATACCACCAGGGGAAAATCAACGGAAGCTGAAGTACGAGAGTCGCCGTCATATATGGGATGAGCCATACCTGTATAGGGTCTGCTCCGATAGCTTACTAAGAAGATGTGTGCCAACTAAAGAAGGACTTAAGATTATAGAACGATGCCATGCCTCTCCTTATGGTGGCCATTATGGTGCATTCCGCACCCAGGCCAAGATTTGGCAATGCGGCTTCTTCTGGCCGACAATGTATGAAGATTCAAAAGAATTCGTCAGAAGATGCCCAAGCTACCAGAGGTAAGGAGGAATCACTGCTCGTGATGCAATGCCCCTCACATACAACCTACAAGTTGAGATATTTGATGTTTGGGTTATAGACTTCATGGGACCTTTCCCTAAGTCCCGCAACTGCGAGTATATTCTGGTGGCAGTCGACTATGTCTCTAGGTGGGTTGAGGCTATGCCGTGCAGCACCGCGGATGCGAAGCATGCCAAGAAGATGTTCACAGAGATCATCTTCCCAAGGTTTGGCACCCCTAGGATGGTCATAAGTGACGGAGGTTCGCACTTCATCGACAAAACCTTCCGAGACCTATTGTGAGACATGGGGCCAAGTACAATGTGGCCACTACTTACCATCCACAGACCAGCTGTCAAGCAGAAACATAAAATAAACAAATCAAGAATATTCTGCAGAAGATGGACAACAAAATAGGAACATGATGGAAGCATAAATTGCCGGACGCATTGTGGGCATACCGGACATCATACAAGACACCCATTGGAAAGTCTCCCTATCAGATAGTCTATGGGAAGTCATGCCGACTCCCCATAGAACTCGAGCACAGAGCCTACTGGGCCATCCGGAATTGGAATATGGACTTTGAAGGAGCATGAGAATGGAGAAAAATGCAAATTGCTGAACTTGAAGAATGGAGAGAGAAGGCTTATCACAACGCTAAGATATACAAAGAAAGGACGAAGCGCTGGCATGATAAAAGGATAAAAATCAAGAAATTCAAGCCAGGAGACAGAGTGCTGGTGTTCATCTCCAGGGTTAAGCTTTTCGGCCATAGAAAATTGCGCAGTAAATGGGAAGGACCGTTCGACGTCATCAACACCTCTTCACATGGGGCAATCACACTCCACAATGATTCAGGTAACATATTTAAGGTAAACGGTCAATGCTTAAAGATTTTTCTTGAGCCGAATGAAACTTTAGATGAAGAAGTGCATGTTATTGAATTAATCGATCATGAGCCATAATGATCTCTTCTAATGCATGCTTAAAACCCTATAAAGTTGTCATTTTTGTGCTTAGCTTAGGTTTGTGTGGGGCCAGGAAAAATTTGGCAGCCAACCGGACCCACCAGGGTTCGGCCGAACCAAGGTGGCACCCGTTTGGCCCCAATTTCGAATGGTAGTATCCCCCGCTCGTTCTTAATCTGTTTAGATGCGAATTTAGAGGTAGAACGATCGGATCATGCCCCAGAGTTAGTTCTTCTCCTTCTTCCTCCTTTGCAAAAGTCTTTCCACTCAATTGCTCCATGTACTCTCAAACCTTTGATCTAAACCCTTGTAGCATCCATGGCTGGCAAATCTCTCATGCCATACATTGGTTCATCCTCAAACAACACCTACAATCTTGAAGGAGAACCTACACGGGCGAATCAACTCATTCCGGTGGAGGAATACATGATGGAAGGGGTGAACGCTGTGTGGGCTCAACCCCTTGCAGCCGTGCTAGGCTCCCGTGCGATGTTGGAGCCAATCGGCGAGCTCCCTGGTTCGACCGAACCAGGGGTTCGGCCAAACCTTTCTAGGCCCCGTTCGGCCCCCCAATCGGCAGCGCGATCCCTCTCCCCTCGCCATGTCACCAAGACGAAAATCCGGGGGGATTCGCCTACGCGACGGCCGACAACGGGCGAGCTCGGTCTCTTGAAGGCACGACGTCTTTTCCAAGATGACGAGAAGGCTGCTCTGCTTCCTGCCGAGAGGTATGTGGGCACCCTATACACCAAGGTAGGGGATGAGGTGCTCCACAAATATACCACACCTACTGCCACTCCCAAAGAGGAGCGATTTTGCAATTGGGGTGTGCGAACTCTCGGCGGTGGGTATGGTAAAGGATTACTTCGGCCTTTGACGGCATCGGAGAAGGAGGGGGCAGCGGAGTTCCGTAGCCCTCCACCTTTGAAGGTCAAGCGTCATTTGACGCCCCCTCTGTTGACGGTCGTTATCGACCAGTTTCGACCGTCAATATTACACAATATATGAAGACTAGCTATGTTTGCAATGCATAATTTCCAAATAAAATATCTACTTCCACTAGTTGCTATGCTACTAACATGTATGCAGGAGAAGCACATATAAATGGAGGAGAATCGATAGAAAATAGACAAACGATCAATCAGATGCTGTGGAGGCTCAGACTTATGGATAGATGGGCTGAGAACTCAGAAAAGACATGATCAATTAAGCCCAAAATTCCATGTTTTGGATTGAGGAGCAAATGAGGAGTCGACCTGCCAAAAATTGGGTCGTTTGGGCCAGATCATGGTTCGGCCGAACCCCCATCACAGCCGTTCAGGCTGGGGTTTGGCATGGACGCTCCGGATGAACTCCTGATGGCGGTTGTGAGGCATTTCCAACAATTCCCATGCTCTACAACCGTCACACATGCCTATTTAAGGAGCTCTCATCCTCACTTCACAACACACACTCAAGTAAGGATTAAAGCTCTCTACAAAGTTAGTAGTACTGTTAGTGGAGTAGAGTTAGAATAGTTCCAAGTCCGCGGAGGCTTTGGGGAGTTTGGTAATGTTCTGTAGCTTTTCCTTTCTTCTTTGAAAGACTTCCATTTATCAATATTATATTCTTCTTTATACAAGTTCAGTGCTTTATTCCAATCATAGAATATGAGTACCATTCTTAGTTTATTTATAATCAGTATAATCTGTATAGTTAAACCTTCTGGGATTTGCATTGATGCCAATATAATGTCTAATTACCAGGTCATAAGTCTGGTCTGGCTAGGCCGAGAGCTATGGCCCGGTGACTCAGATGCTCTGCACCGATTGCAAGGCTGTTGAGTAATAAGTAGTAACTTAAGCATAGGGTTTAGGTTATCACTTATCATTATTTGGGGGTATATTCTCTGGGTGATTTGCAGGCCGCTGATGGTGACAGCTCAGTACGGGCGTCTCCCCCGCAAATTATATTCCTACATACAATTTCCTAGGGTTGGATACACCTTCGTATCCTACTTCGGTTGGAGGGTTATGACAGGTTGTCGTAAGAACTCGGCAACCCGGGGTAACTTTGCGATGTATCGGGAGGGCATAGCTATGCTTAGGCTTAGCTATGCTTCATTGTTAAAAGGGTTATACTACATAGTATATACTAGTAAGAATATACTAAGATGTTGTATACTAGAAGTACAGGAATAGAACATATCTAAACTACTACCACTTACCCATAATTAGCAGATGTAAGAATTACCTAAATCTT
Source organism: Oryza glaberrima (assembly GCF_000147395.1). NCBI lineage: Eukaryota > Viridiplantae > Streptophyta > Magnoliopsida > Poales > Poaceae > Oryza > Oryza glaberrima. The sequence goes on along the minus strand of NC_068335.1, from coordinate 12,396,492 downwards.
TAGTTGTGTGTCACTCTACCCTTAAACTTAACTTACCCCTGCATAGACCTTGATGTATACAAGTAATATATAAACTATTAGCATAGTACACTCTTATCATGTCTTCCCTTAGAATAAAATAAATACGATACCTTGGAATACTCCCGGGTGAAATGCTACAATGGTATATCCGTGCGCTTGCGGATCACATCTGTAACCATAATATACCAAGGTTTCTAGTGCTATTGCTAGGAATTATATTTCCAGTGGTGTCGCTAAGAATTACCAACAAGCATTTCTGGCGCCGTTGCCGGGGAAGATAAATGATTAAGAGTTTACTACTTGCTAATAATTTTATATTTACCTCTGTATAAGTCACTGTCCTTTGTAGGCAAACCTTGTTTGTTTTCTCTTTTATGTGAATACAGGGTAGTACAGGACTGGTTCTAATCTGCCAACCAATTTCATATCTGGAGTCACTGGTGAAGTGAAGCCGACCCCATGTCGTTCATCCTCAAGGTCACTCAATAGGCAACCAGACCAGCCAATTCCGCGCCACCAGAATTGCACGATATGGCTAAGAAGACCCTTTGCAAGTTCGTTGCTCCCTCTGTTGGTAACATGCCAGATATAACCCAAGTCAGCAGGGGAGATGGTGACATTGATTTGAAGACCAGCTAAATTAACGATGGCACAGGCTTGCCCGTTCTGTGGCAAGCCTAAGGAGGATGCAAATGCTCAATTGCAGCAATTCCTGGAAAGCTGTAGCACGTATACCGTCAGAAGAGTCAGACTCCAACTGTTGTCGTTCTCCCTCCTCGGGAGAGCAGAACAGTAGTTCTACATCAACCGTGCAACGATGAATACCCGGAATAAGCGCTCAAAGGTATTCCTCTCAAAATTCTTCCCGATGGGCAAGACCAACGCTGTTCGTGGAAGAATATCCAGCTTTCAGCAGACGAGGGATGAAACCATTCTTGAAGCTTGGGAAAGGCTGCAGGAATACGTCACCACCCATCCTCATCATGGGATGGATGAGTGGCTCATCGTGCAGAATTTCTTCAACAGATTAACCCTCTCATCCTGAGATCACCTGGACGCTGCTGCTGGAGGGACATTCTTCTCAAGAATAGTTAGATGCCAATCGACCTGATTGAGAAGATGGTCTCAAATACGGGTTGGAGCAAGGAACGACTCCAAACCCGTCAAACGCGGTATGCACACCGTCAATGAGACGGAAATGCTCGCCGCTCAATTGGATCTCCTTATGAAAAGACTGGACAACAATGAGAAAGACACCAAGCATGGTACCATTAAAGCCCTGGACTTTCTCACGACATGTGAGGTCTATGGCAGTACCGGTTACTCTGGGACGGATTGTCCGAAAACCCATGAGAACGTCATGCTCATGAACAACAACAACGGGTATCGTCCACAAGGAGATCAAGGATGGAGCATTGCTCCATGCGGTAGATCAAGAAAGAACCGAACCCACAAGGAGGTCAAAGTGAAACCCCGAAGGACGGATAGCCTCAACGCTTTCATGATGAACTTCCTAGAGCGGGAAGAAACGAGGAGCCGTCAGTACCTTAAGCCGGCATCCAAGAAGCCAGGAATACAGGCCGGTCAACCTGCGTTCCCAGCTACGAAGAGGCCGCTGCCCGCACCTAAGACCAAGAAGGTGTGGCGGGTTAAGGAGAAGACACATGTTCCTGTACCTCCGGAACTAGGTGCCTAATCGAGCTAAATGCGTCGGAGGTACGGTCGTGCTCGTCAGACCCGAAACGACGTCTCGCTTGCTAACAGGTAAATTGGTAGTTATCTCATATTTATTTCCCATTGCATCAAAGCATGTTTGAATTTTCAAGACGCGCATTGAGATTCGGATTTGAGGCAAATTTCTTCAAATGAATTTTTGTGAGCAAAATAAAATGCAATTTTTGGCAAAATTTTGCAAAGCCACCTTCACACTAGTCGTTGGAGCCCAATGGCTAAATGTGGGGCCGGTTGGGTCCACCAGGGGTTCGGCCAAACCAGCCTGGCACCAGCTGGCTGCAAATTTCTGCAGGGTAGCGGCTAGTGGGGCCCACATGCCATTACTAGCTGTTATCCATGCACTATATATTAAGCTTGGCTGGGAGAGGGAAGTCACACCACTTTAACTCATTTTCACTCCCTCTCAAAACTTTGCTCTCAAAATACATTCAAAGGTTTGCAAGCTTGCCTCAAGTTCACACAATTTGCTGCATTTAGTTTAGACACTTTGCATATACAAGTTTGCTTTAGTTCTGTGCAAGGTTAATCGGCGGGTATTTGCTTAACCCCCGCTAGAGTTGTCTTGTACCCTTGCTCTTTGCTGTAGCTATGAAGAAACGACTTTCGGGCATATTCAGGAGACGATCAAGCTCATGGACAAGCCAACACGATAAGCCGAGTACACCTTCTTATGCTGATGCAACCATGGAGGAGGCGTACGTTCCACCGAGGCTGTACGACAACTCCGATCTCGACCTCGTGGGCGACTGGGAAATGCAAGCCTATCATATGCTGAAAGACTGAACGTGTGCTCAGACCTGAGCATAGGACTCGACCTTCTGAAAAGGATAGGTATGGATGCTGAGTTTCATACTGTTTGGCGTGCTATAGGTTGGGATAAATTTGCATGTGTAGACGAGCCGGGTTCCCGTTTGCTTACCATGCAATTTTTACATACCTTGCTAGAGGTAGGCGATGGTGTTACTTTTCGGTTATTCCGCAAGGAATATCACCTTTCTTGGAAAGACCTTAGCTTGCATCTAGGCTTTGACAAAGCATGCATAGTTAATTTCAGGAACACATTTTCTGATTCTAACAAGCGTATGTTTTGGCAAAGTATTTCGGGTCTATCATCCTGTAGAAAGCCTAGAACTAATGACATCCATATTCCTACCTTAAGGCTGTTGCATAGGTTGCTTGGTTTCACGTTGTTTCCTAGAGCTGATATCCGGATAGTTCGTGAAGACGAACTAGTCCTCTTGTATGCCATGGTTAGAAAAATCAAAGTTTCACCCGTTCAACCCATGATCAAGCAATGGTTAGAAAATCTGAAGTTGTTTGGTCCTGTTGAGTGTATTTCTTTGGTGACTCGTTTAGCATGAAGAGTTGGGACTATGCTTTATATGCAAGTATTCTTGTTACCCGCTCTTATGTTGATGAGGCCTATTTGGTTCAATTCCACATACTCAAACATGGTCCAAATGATTCTTTTATATTTTTGTTTCCCGGCTATACAAATGAGATTCCGTTACCTAACCTGGAGTTTCATTTGTATAACTGCCGAGAACTAACCATTCCACTCCAAGCGGAGTCGCCTCGTGATGTCCCACGCAGGGTAACATGACCAATGGCGAGAGAAGCACCTCTGGAGGCGTCTTCCTCTTTACCACCAGTGCAGATGTATGGAGACAGTTGGCACCCGACCGCGCATTCCCTTGGTTGGACCCAATTCCTGCAACGTGACGCTAGAGGTTTGTCCTGGCAGAGTACCAGCAACAGCCGGTGGCATATGCCGCAGGAGCTGCACTGGGGATACTCGCGCTCCTCCTATTCAAGTGGTCCACATCCATCCTCTCGGATGCGTTACTCAGTCTCCTCTCGAGGGAATCTGGGAGAACTCAACCGTAGGATGGATACACTTGGAACTGCAAGCGGGAAATGTCCAACACACCTTGGAGGATCATGTGGTACAGTCATGGGAATGGCAACAGTCTGTTGATGCATAACTCGCAAACTTCAACACTATGATGCAACAACAGCAAGCTACTGGCAAGCGTTTTACCGCCACCAGGAATTTGATCCCCACCATAGGCCACAGCAAGAAGCAAGCTTAGGGGGAGATGTTTCTCCCCCCACTAAGGTAACTTGTATCACATTGCATATTTCCTTTTTCAACTTGCATGCATTTATAAACCTGAAAACAACATAAAAATTTGCAAAACTAAAAATACCAAAAAGATAGGTTAGATTTAATATGCTAGGTAAGACATGATTAGTTCTTCAAGTTGAAATGATGAATAGTTGCTCTGTTTTATATCTGTCATATATGGGTTTATTGTTAAGTACTCTCTCAAGAATTGAATAAGAGTAGCCAACAATTATCCGGGAACCTGAGGTAAGTGAGCTGCACTTTGCTGATCTGAGTCTAGGTTGTTGCGAGATATGAAATAGTAAATAAGAGTTGCTATGAACCTGCTCTAAGTTTGACTTGAATTCCAGATGTTTTATTTTCCAAAATGATAAATTCAAAAGTTCCTCATTTGATATAAATTCCTACCAGAGCCAAAAATATTATACTGATTAAGCCATATACATTTTGGTTGCTTGTAATTCCATTGAACTTTGTCAAATCTTTGTGACTTGTGTAGATACTTTTCATGCTCTATGATCAAGAACATACACCCACATATGCACACATATGCTAAGCTTCTACATTGGAAGCTAGCATCCATCCATTCCATCTCTACCATTGTCAAAATAAATTCTCCATGCTTATATGTGATTTCTTCTCCTGAAAAGAAAATCCTTTCTGAAAAAAAAAGAAAAGAGAAAAAAAGGAGGGAAAGGCATGGTTATGAAAAAAAAACAATAAACTTATGCTCTCTCAAAATATTGAGCATGATGATAAAAAAAATGTAGCCATGCCCTCTCCATATTTATGAAAGGAGGATTTGGAGAAGAAAGTAAGCAAAAAGGAGAAGCATTTTCTTTATCCACATTTTATTTCCCATCATATTTTCCACCATATTATTCACACACACTTTGCACGATCTTGATCTTGAGTATGATTAGTCATCTATTTTAGTCCAAGTTTTTGACTTAGTAATAAATGTGAATACAAGTATGCCATGTTTGATCCCTACCAAGCTCCACATATCAACCTTAGAGTAGGAATCAAAAAGGCAAAATTGGTAAGCAATTCAGATTCAAATACTTTGAGTGATTGAGAGAATCATTTGAGGAACTTGGCTTTTGTTTGCAAAAATCATTTGAAAACCTCCGGAATAAAAGTTGAATAAAGATTGGGTAACTAGCGCTCTAATTGCTGTTCTGTCTATCAACCGCTCAAGACAAGGAGATGCAGTGTCTCGTGGGAATCAGGGATAAAGGCAAGCCACCGTGCCAAACTTATTTAATTTGAGAGAGAGTACCCATACTTTGCGTCTGTATCTTTGAGATATACAACATTGTAGCAACTCCTGATAAACAACCAAGTCTTTGTTCGTTTCGTCCTTTACTCGGGACGAGCAAAGGTTCAAGCTTGGGGGGTTTTGTTGATGGTCATTATCGACCAGTTTCGACCGTCAATATTACACAATATATGAAGATTAGCTATGCTTGCAATGCACAATTTCCAAATAAAATATCTACTTCCACTAGTTGCTATGCTACTAATATGTATGCAGGAGAAGCACATATAAATGGAGGAGAATCGACAGAAAATAGATAAACGATCAATCAGATGCTGTCGAGGATCAGACTTATGGATAGATGGTGTCACGTCCTGATAAATTCAACCTGAAATAAAAATCATTCTCTAAAAGGAATAATAGAATTGATTAAAATTCGAAAAGAAATTGGTTAACACTAAAATACATACAGGAAAAATTCGAATGTGGCCCGGAGAAATTTTGTTAAATTCTCCTTGGTCTAAAATGAGCCCTCAAATTTTACTTGAATTTTCAGAGCACCGGAAATATTTATTAAGCAACAAAAACAATTATCAAAGTTTATTAAAAAGAAAAACCTAAAAATAATCCTCCTTCCTCCTTTGGGCCAAGTCTGGCCCAAAGCCTCCCTCTCACTCTCTCGCCCCGCGGCCAAAGTCCTCCCTTCCTCCCTCTCTTTCCCTCCCTCTCCTTTGTCCATCTCTCTCTCGGGCCGTTCCTCCCTCCCCTCCCGGCCTGCCCGGCCCAGGCCGCCCTGCCCCCTCCCACCTAGGCCGTGTCCTGGCCTAGCCGAGCCTCCCCAGGCCGCGCCGCACGCGCCTGTCATGCGCGCGCCGCACGCGTGCTGACCACGCGCCTGACCAGTGGGTCCCACCCGCCCGGTCGTCGTCCTCCTCCCGCACAGCTCCTCTCTCTCTCCCGTGAAAACCCTAGTTCGATCCTCCCTCGAATCCGAGCGATTAAAGCGTTGGATTCCAAAATTAATTGGGGGAAATTAATCCCCTTTCCTTCCTGTCCCTTTTCCCCCTAATCTCTCCTTTAATCGTGCACTATTTTGACCGGAACGGCTGCGCCATTCATGGCCGCCTTCCATGGCCGCCGGGCGCCTTTTCCGCTGCCGTTCCCCGCTCCTCCCGTGCTCGGCTCGCTTCCCTCCGCTATAAAACGGAATCCCCTCGCTCCGTTCTATCATTTTAGCCCCCTCCCGCGCTATCCCGTGGCCTCACCACCTCTCCCTGCCGTCCTCCTCTCTCTCCCGTGCCGCCGGTCACCTCCAGCCGCCTTTGCTGTCGCGCCCGTGCGCTGGCCGGCCGCGCCGTCTCCTCCCTCGGCATCGCAGCTGCCTCCTCTTCCCCGGCTTCGCCTCCGTTTCACGGCGAAATCACCGGAGACGCGTCCTCGCCGGAAAAACAGTGGCGTTGCCGCCACTGTACTGCCTTCAGTCGCCCCGGTCGCCACGCCAGAGCGTCGGCCGACGTCGCCGTCTCCTTCGTCGACGTCGCAGCGTCGTCCTCTCCTCCGGCTGCTCCTCTGTTTCGCCAGAACACCGCCGTGCCGCGCCGGCCTCTCCATCCACCTCGCCGGAATTTCCCCGGTCGGCCATTCCTCCACCCGTGCGCCGTCGGCCGCGCCACCACCGCCACCGGCATCGCAGCGGCAAGGTCGCCCTCGGCCTCGCCTCCCCTCCACCCGAACCCCGCCGGTGTTCGTCGTCGTCGTCTCCGTCCGACGTCGCCATCCCCTCCTCCGGTCGGCCGTTCCTCCTCGCCGGCTCATCGTCTCACGGCGCCGCCTCCGTCGTCGGATTCACAGCGGCGTGATCCACGCCGTCCTCGCCTCTGTGCAGCTGCTGCCGGCTGCCCTCGTCGCCTACTCACCGGCCCCGGTCGTCGTCGTCGTCGTCCTCCCGTCGTTCCCGGTCATCGTGGCGTTCGTCCCTCCATCAAGCCGATCGCGTTCGCCGCCCGTGGTTCGTCAAGCGAGCCGCTGCAGCCCCGTCATCGTCTTCGTCCTCGGCTCCGCGTTGTCAAGCCTCGTGCCGGCCGTGTCTCGCCTTCGTTCAAGGATCGCCGCCGAAGTCGTCCCCTCGCCTTTCATCTCCGTCGTTCCCGGCCATCTCCGCCGCGCCCGTTCGTCGTTGTCGTTCCCTCGCCTCGTCGCGTGGTGGTAAGGATCTCTCCCTCGTTGCCCTCGTTCTCGTCCTATCGGTGTCGCCCCATACCCGTCGTGCGGTTGTCGACCCCGGTTCCCTTGTACCGGTGTCGGTAGTCATTCGCTTGTGCGTGTGGTGACCGTGTTAGTGTGCACGCTCAGTAGCCGCGTGGTTTCCACGTGTGTAGCCCGCGTGGTGTCTAGAGGAGTCCGTTTGTCGGCCACTCGCCTCGGTTGACACATGGGGTCCGCTTCCGTCGACCCGTGGACCGTCTCTGTGTACTCGGTCTACCGCGGTCCTTTAGGTTGACATGTCGGGTCCGCATGTCAACAGCGCAGTCTTCCTGTCTTTTCTAGGCTAGAGCTTACACATGTTTTATAATTGCAAAACCTAATCACAATAATCCGTAAATCTCCATGTAACAGCATTAAACTTCGGATGATCATATCTTGGTCATACGAACCCCGAATCGACCCGTTCAAGTCTCCTAATGTTTGTTATAACTTAAAGAACCGTGTGCTTTCTTTTTATGTATTGTTATTGATTCTTTATAGGCTTGTAGCTTTGCTTGTGTGCTTTGCGTAGCTTCTGTCGTTCTGAAGGTTCTCGAAGCGTGGTTTGTGGTCGTCGCCGAAGGTTCGGAAGGCCGTTCTCTCTGAGCAAGGCAAGTCGCATCATCCTTGAGCATATTGAATCCCAGTTATAAAATTACTTTGATTTAAATTAATGCATTATCGCTTTATTTAAATTCCCGTGTTATCACTGTTTTATTTAGCCATGCCTATTTACCTTTGTTATGACCTTATTATTATTGCTATTGTTATTATTACCTTGTTCACCCTAGGAAAATAAAACCCCAACTAGTGGGTACTCTATTTATGGTTCCACTAGTATGAATTTAGGTAGATGCTTCGCTGATTAATTAGGCAACAATGGGTGGTTTTATAATTTTAGACTTTGGGAATTCTCATATCACTTGGATACTATGAAATGGTTGGCTTATGGTGGAATTGGACATACCCCTCTCTTCCTCTTTCAAAACCCCTAAAACCTGTTTTCCGGTGGGGTTTGGGTGCATGCCAGTTGTGGGAAGTAGCACCCCGGCCAATATAAGGATTAAGCTCGGGCCTCTGTTGCAAAGCACTACCATACTAACCACATGTCTAATGGGTAAGGCTTAACTCGGTGCTCAGTCTAGTCCTGAACAAAAGGACACGGATAGAGATGGATGAAGTCATTGCGACGATGGATATCTCTGAGGCAAATGAAGGCTACACGAGCTGCGGCTCGGTAATCGAGATGTCTAGGCAAATGAAGACTACATGGGTCGGTGCCCATTAGTCAAGATGCCATGGCACTGGACTAGTACGCGGGTGGCCTCACACCTATGCGTGTGGCGCACCCGGTCTAGATCCTGTTGCTAGGGGCTCAATCCTAGCCTTCCTATCCCGGGATACCAGCCGTAGGCAGGGTTGGGTCGGTACTTTTGTTCACGGCTAGGATGGGTGAAGGGTTATGTCAGATGTTGACGATGGGTTCCAAGGCCATGGAATGCGGAGTAAAGATGTGTCTTATGGGTAAAGATATACACCTCTGATCAGAGTAAATCTATTCGAATTGCCGTGCCCTCGGATATGGGCAAGCCTAGCAATGTACCCAAGTTAGTGGTTTAATTCTTAAAATTTGCTTAACAACTAAAATATGGAATGGTTGGCCTGGGTTGGCTTGGGACGATCTGGGACCCAAGTCGGGTTGCTAGTTCGGTCTGAATCATCGTAGGCCTTGGGTTAAGGCAGGTTCGTGTGGGTCCATGGTCTTGATTAATAATACTGTGTAGGTCTAGGATCGTCTTTATAAAATAGCTTTGGGCAGCTAAGTGACTTTTAAATGCTGTTTACTGCAAAACTTAACCCCTATATTATTACCCCTTGTACTCCCTTGCATTAATCATGCATCTCCCGGTGTGACTTGCTGAGTATGGTGGTTGTACTCATTCTTGCTCTATCTTTTCCCCCTTCAGTAAGAGAAGGTTTGGAGAAGAAGTCTTAGATGGAGTCCTGGCTTATACCCCAGTTGAGCGCCTGTGAAGATGGAGCCGTAGGCCCGCTAGTCCGCTGCTGTTTATTTTTGATTGTCAGGCCTGAAGTGCCTTTGTAATAATGTAAATATTATCGATATAATAAAGATGTGCCTTTTGTATCATGTTTTTTTGGTGTACCCCGGCTTTTCCTGGGACGGGGATTAATACACTAGCGTTCGGGAAAAGGCAATTTTCTCGGTCGCGACAGATGGCCTGAGAACTCAGAAAAGACATGGTCAATTAAGCCCAAAATTCCATGTTTTGAATTGAGGAGCAAATGAGGAGTCGGCCTGCCAAAAATTGGGCGGTTTGGGCCAGATCATGGTTCGGCCGAACCCCCATCACAGCCGTTCAGGCTGGGGTTTGGCGTGGACGCTCCGGATGAACTCCTGATGGCGGTTGCGGAGCATTTCCAACAATTCTCATGCTCTACAACCGTCACACATGCCTATTTAAGGAGCTCTCATCCTCACTTCACAACACACACTCAAGTAAGGATTAAAGCTCTCTACAAAGTTAGTAGTAGTGTTAGTGAAGTAGAGTTAGAATAGTTCCAAGTCCGCAGAGGCTTCGGGGATTTCGGTAAAGTTCTGTAGCTTTTCCTTTCTTCTTTGTAAGACTTCCATTTATCAATATTATATTCTTCTTTATACAAGTTCGGTGCTTTATTCCCATCATAGAATATGAGTACCATTCTTAGTTTATTTATAATCAATATAATCTGTGTTGTTAAACCTTCTAGGATTTGCATTGATGCTGGTATAATGTCTGATTACGGGTCATAAGTCTGGTCTAGATAGGCCGAAAGCTATGGCCCGGTGACTCAGATGCTCTACACCGATTGCAAGGCTGTTGAGTAATAAGTAGTAACTTAAGCATGGGGTTTAGGTTATCACTTATCATTATTTGGGGGTATATTCTCTGGGTGATTTGCAGGCCGCTAATGGTGACAGCTCAGTACGGGCATCTCCCCCGCAATTTATATTCCTACATACAATTTCCTAGGGTTGGATACACCTCCGTATCCTACTTCGGTTGGAGGGTTATGACAGGTTGTCGTAAGAACTCGGCAACCCGGGGTAACTTTGCGATGCATTGGGAGGGCATAGCTATGCTTAGGCTTAGCTATGCTTCATTGTTAAAGGGGTTATACTACATAGTATATACTAGTTAGAATATACTAAGATGTTGTATACTAGAAGTACAGGAATAGAACATATCTAAACTACTACCACTTAGCCATAATTAGGAGATATAAGAGTTACCTAAATCCTTAGCTGTGTATCACTCTACCCTTAAACTTAACTTACCCCTGCATAGACCATGATGTATACAAGTAATATATAAATTATTTGCATAGTACTCTCTTATCATGTTTTCCCTTGGGATAAAATAAATACGATACCTTGGAATACTCCCGGGTGAAATGCTACAATGGTATATCCGTGCGCTTGCGGATCACATTTGTAACCATAATATACCAAGGTTATTTCTAGTGTTATTGCTAGGAATTATATTTCCAGTGGGGTCGCTAAGAAATACCAACACCCTCCAATTGTAAGGGCACCCAGCCAATTCCAAGAAGATGAAGTTAAATCGCCGGAGCCCTTAGTCCATAAGCTAGCAACGCAAGTGAAGAAGCTCCGAAAGGAGAATATTGAGCTTAAGGACCGCAACGCAGAGCTACGGGTAGAGTTTGGTGAGCTTAGAAGCAATTTTGATACCCTTTGTCGTGGTTTGTGTGCTAAGATCAAGCGTGCATTCATAGAAATGGGGAAGGAGAATAAGTATTATGCTAATTAGATGTCTCCTCTCCCATAAATAAAAGTAGTAGGTGCTTGGTCATTTATTTTCCAATCATGTGAGCATTTGCTATAAATAATATGGCTCATTGGTGTTAACCCCAATGTATGCCAAGTTTGTGTTTATTTCATGTTGAATAAAGTTCAGGTTTTGAATAAGTGTGGGAGAGATATCCCAGCTTCTGACGTGCACATACTCTGAAAATTGCTGAAATTTTGAACACCTAGAAAGCACTGAATTCTGCAGAAAGTTGCAGAGGGATTGGGCACCAGAGTGGTTCGGCCGAACCAAGTGGTTCAGCCGAACCAGTGCTGGCCCCAATCCTTCTCAATTTTTACAAGTGAGTAGGTAAGCATGTCTATTATCTGTATATCTCCACCATAGTATAGTACTAGAGCTGAAAATTCAGAAAACAATTGGTTCAAGCATAAGTAAAAAAGATAAAATTTCCAACTAACGAAATTCTTCCTATGATTGATCTTGTATATTCATTCTTCTCAGCTGAACTTGTGCTTGTGAACAACCATCCATGTTTAGGGACCCTTATGCATCTAAGTGATTGCTATATGTGAGATGATTAAAGATGAAAGGAATTCTTGCAACTCTTGCCATGACTTATGGGAATTTATTTTCAAAAAAAAAAATTGTTTTAAGGGCTCATTCCTCTATTTGACTTCATTTTGTACCTACCAAGGCCATATGCAAGTATATCATTGATAAACCTGTTGACAGAAAACACGACGCCTGGGAGATCTGCTTAACTCCAGTGCAGGTCCAAAGCTCGCCTTCGGGTGTGCTAGCGTGCCAGTTGATTTGATCCTGTAACCAACAAGAAGTAGAAGTAAAGAAATCGCGGTTAAATCTATAAATGATAGACGATCGGCTAAGTGCCGATGACATATCATTTATCTTTGAGTCGATGTCATATGTGTATCGATCGGCAATCTCGAATAAGTAAGAAAGAACTAAATCTACTTGATCGGCTGTAGATGTTAACGATATATACTCCTTATATCGATATATTCTTAAATCAAGTGATTGGGATAGATCGGTCGCCATGCCGACACAGTATAAATCACTTAGACCGAAATATATATTAATAACAGGACTATATATGTTTACAGCATAGCCGATCAGATAAATCTAGCATGTATCGGCTAATACTCCGATACTACTTTATATCAGGATATTAAAATAGCAATATCTTGGCATAATGGGCAGATTTAACATGTCAATAAAGCATATAGAGCAAATATAGTTAAATCAGATAAGATCTGCTGAAACTCCGATGCTACCCTAATCGGCAACGAAAAGGCAGGCTAGAGGTTGATATTCTAAGCACGACTTAATAGATCAAACTTAACTGATGCAACATTAAGTATGAAAAGAAGAATAATATCTAGACAATCAAACCACTGGAAGTTTCATAAAGTGGTAAATATCTTATATAATTTAGGTCAACGTCGCTATTTAACCTGGTCGGCTGCCTTCTACCGATAGATGTTAGCCGATTGTAGATTAGATAACGGTATTGCCGGAGATTATGTAAGATATATGATAGCTCGGCGAATTATATAAACAAGATCAGAGTATCATAAAGATGGAAGCACTAATCCCGAAATCACAAGTCGTCATAACAAGTTTTACCTCTTGTTGAAGATCTAAACCGATGCAGCTCAACCCGAAAGCAAGAACTAGTCGAAACAAAACTAAAGTAAAAGGGTGGCGATGCGCCGAGATTGTATTGAACGTGTGTTAAAAGTTACATAGGGCTCGGGTCTATTTATACCCGAGAATTACAAGATATGTCCATAACGGACACGACTACTATCTCTAACAAACTCTAAGATACTATAAGTCTTTGCGGCAGACTTTTGCCCAATCATATCTCTAAGAAAATTACATAAAACATCCTAATTAATAGATACAATTGCCTCCTCAGAACTCTATCCATGTGCCGCAATCACCTTGAAGCACCTCAATCCAACCCGACATCACACATTAAGTTGTATTGCTAGGATCGGCTACATCGGCTTACCTAGTCCGACTCAGACTCAGCCGATCTTATCGTAACCGATCTGGACTCCAGCCGATCCCTACTCTGTTTTCGAACTCGATCTCCGCCTCCAACTTCGCTTCAATCTAATCTTCTTTCCCAATGCCGATATTACCAAATTTGGTTGTTAACACTTGGTAATGTTTCGGATTTGCTGTAAATCGACTCCGAGCAAGTTTCGCACTTTGCCGTTTTCCGACCGTTATTACCGTGCTTTAAATATTAACCGTCACCCTCGAGAAATCTCACACCGTGACTTCCGTTTTCACCGCTCAAGCGAAACTTTATCCTCTCTCTCTCCGGCGATTCCTCCGACGCAAAAGTTACTCCCGGGCGACTTCATCTCTAGCGAGACCCCCGCCTGCAGCGATGTCGTCTTCCACCAATCCATCTGTTGCGCCATTAGCCAAGTATGCTAAGGTAAGTCCCTATCGGCTAGATCCCCTTCCTTAGCAACAAATCGATTTTCTCCTATCTTACATCGCTCTCTTTCTCTCGGTTGTCTTGGATTTGTAGCATCTCTCTAACCAAGTCGCGATTCCCAGCCTTTCGCACAAAAACCACTATTTTCTCGGCCCAATCGGCAATCTCGACCCCACTGATTTCATCATTGGTGAAACCCACCGGATCCCCTTCAAGCTAGCCAACCCTAACCTGGGTCACTAGAAGAATACCTTCAAGTCTTGGCCATCTCTCGAAAAACCCACACCTGATAAGAGCTGGACCACCTGGTACCAACACGTATCGGCTAGTAAGAAAGTTCACTGGTATGAGATTGGAATCGGCCAAGCACTTGCTCTCACCATAGCCAATTCTGATGGCTGATGAACGTCTGATGGCTGCCGCCACCTACTTCTGGTCGAATACCATCAATGCTTTCTTATTCAACCAAGGGCCGATGACTCCAACTTTAATCGACATCACCATGATTACTGGATTAGATGTGACTTCATCGGCTAACCCCATGAGTATGAACACCAAGAACCAATTTGACTTCAAGACCAAAAGCATAGGTGGCTGGTCTGGCTATGTGGCGGCATATATGGGCCAATGATCCGTTACCCCTCGAGAGCATGTAGCTTTCTTGCTCATGTGGCTGGAAAAGTTCCTCTTCTATGGATCCAGCTGTGGCCCTACAACCAACTGGTAGTTTGTAGCCGAAGCCCTAGAATCAAAGAAAGAATTCCCTTTGGGCAAAATCCTTCTCGGCTAATTACTCACAGACTTTGTGGTTGCAGAAAAAGAAAACTGTTGTGAAGAAAAAGTCAGCAGCAACGATTGACAAATCGGCTCCATCAGTAAGATGTCTCTATTTCTTTTACTTAATCAAACTCAACTGGCTCTATATAACACTTGTATATTCTACATCCTCCTCTTGCTTCTCCTCCTGTACAGCAATTGTCAAGTGACCAGACTCCATCGGCTGCGGGGAGTCATCACATCGAGGAGGAAGAACAACCAACTGCTCCTGCTATCCCAGTGAGTTTTCCTTTGTCTCAACAATATGATCGGCTACATTTTATCCAGCCCTTATTCTTCCCGAAATTGTCACTGCAGGTTCTAGCCGATCTCTTCTCTTTTGACATCAGAGATTACCTTGACAAAGCAGAGGAAGATACTTCGAGCAAAGCTCTAGCTCCTCTATCCGATGATGTGAGAAAAACATTTGAAGACATCTCTCATCGGTTAGAAGCCTCTTCTTTAGATAGCTTGGTGGTTGACTGTGGACCAATTAGGTCACGGCTGCATGAAGTTCAGGCTTTGATTCCCGAAGATTTGGCCAATGTCCTAACTCCAGCCGCTTATCTCGAGCAACATCAATTCAAGCTGGAAAAAGCTAAGCTAAGACTAGCCGAACGCCGTGAGCGCAAAGAGATTGAGGCCACAATCCAAGCTAATCGGCAGCTTGTGCATGAAGAAAAGACCAAACTTGATCAGCTATCTGAAGGTCCGATCAAATCCAATATTGATCGGCTCGAAGCTCGCAAGATTGTGCTCTTGGCACAATATGAAGAATGCAATGCCGAGCTAGATATTGAGCACAAAAATCTAGCCGATCTCCCAAAATTAATTGAAGAACAAAAAGCAAGGCTCAAATCGGCTATCAAGAATGTTGCAGACCTGACCAAGTCCCTAAAAGTCATCTCTGGAATTGATGCTCAAAATGTCCAAGCTATTGACGAAGTAGAACAAATTAGGCAAAGAGCTATTTCGGCTATCCAGCGATACTTGTCTCAATAACTTTTGTGTAATAGGACTTAGAAATACTTTACTGTCCTGACAATCCTTTGTGCTGATTAATATGACTTTGAAATTCGCTCAAAAACTTTGCCACAAAAAATTGCATGTTGATATATATGTGCCCCCCTAATTTTACAATGTCAAAAACATTGATAAAATTAGAAAACATCTAAGGGTGATATAACAATATCGGCCATTGTACATCGGCAAACCACAACCGGTTACACCAGGAAAACAACTAAGGTCGATATAACAATATCGGCCATTGTTCATCAGCAAACCACGACCGATTACATCATAAAAACAACTAAGGGCGATATAACCATATTGGCCATCTCAAGGCGATGTAAACACATCGGCTGTCATGCATCGGCAATACTAGCCGATCATGCGTTAACCCAAACACTTGGGTAATATTTCTTCAAATACTTGCCATTGAGCGCTCGCCCATAGACTTCACCGTCAAGCCCTTGCAACATATACGCTCCCTTAGACACAACCTTATAAATTTGGAACGGTCCTTCCCAAGTCGGCGACCACTTGCCAAATTTACTATCACGAGTACCGATCGGCAAAATCAACTTCCATACAAGTTCTCCTTCTGAAAAATCTTTAGGTACCACTTTCTTATTATAGTGCCGAGCAACACGTTCCTTATCCTTGGTAACCTTTGCAAGGGCACGCAATCGTGACTGAACCAGATCCTCCCTCTTATCGGCCATAAGGTTGTAATACTCATCGGCCGTTAAATCGTTTTGTAATTTCATTCTTCGAGAGCCGATTCTAACCTCCCATGGAAAAACAGCCTCATGTCCATGAACAAGTTTGTAAGGAGGGACTTGGATCGATCCATGACAAGCCATCCTATAAGACCACAACGCTTCGGCCAACCGAGTATGCCATTGCCGCGGATAATCAGAAATTTTCCGCTTAATCAATTTGATCAAACTTTTATTAGATGCCTCGGCTTGCCCGTTAGCTTGTGCATAATAAGGTGAAGAATTCAACAACTTGATACCCATGCTATCGGCAAACTGAACAAACTCATCAGACACGAAGATTGAACCCTGATCGGTAGTAATAGTTTGAGCAATACCAAATCGGTAGATTATATATTCCTAAACGAATCGAATGGCATCCCCAGAATCAACTTTCTTCAAAGGAATCGCCTCCACCCACTTGATGAAATAATCAGTTGCCACCAATATAAACTTATGTCCTTTACTTGATGGTGGATTTATCATACCGATCATATCAATTCCCCATCCTCTGAACGGCTATGGCTTAATAATAGGATTCATAGCCGATGCCGGTGCTCGATGAATTGCTCCAAACTTCTGACAATCTTGACACCCCTTATAATATCTGAAACAATCTTCCAGCATTGTCGGCCAAAAGTACCCTGCACGCCGAAGCAACCACTTCATCTTATGAGCCGATTGATGAGTACCACAAATTCCTTCATGAACTTCGCCGATTGCAACCTTAGCCTTATCGGCACTCAAGCACTTAAGTAATACTACATCAATCGTCCGATAATAAAGCTCAGCATCCAACAGTGTATACTTTAATGCCTTATATGTTAATTTCCTAGAAGCCGATTGAGATGGATTACTCAAATATCGATGTACATCATACCTCCAATCATCGGCTGTCATTGCTGCAATTTCAACTTTAACATCTTTGATCATCGGCTTATATCCTGATGCCCCTTGAGCTAAATCATTAGCTTCAATATTTCGCTCTCAAGAAACATGCTTTAAAGTAACCAGCCGAAACTCTTTCATTAGTTCTTGGCACTTCTCATTATAAACCATCAATGTATCATTCTTGCATTCATACTCTCCTGCCAATTCACTGATTACTAACAGAGAATCCCCCATGATTTCAATGGTATCGGCTTCAACTTCCTTGAGTAGTTGCAACCCTTTGAGCACTGCCTCATACTCAGCTTGATTATTAGTCGCATACGATTTAATAGTATAAGTAAACTCGAAACATGCCCCCCTAGGGGAGATTATGACTAAGCCGATACCACAGCCATGAGTACACACCGATCCATCAAAGAATAAAGTCCACGGTACTATTTCAATCGAGCCGATTGAATCATCACGATGTTCCACAATAAAATCGGCTATAGCTTGTCCCTTAATTGCCTTCGGCGACTCATAACAAAGATCAAACTCGGTTAAGGAAAAAATCCACTTCCCAACCCTTCCTTTCAATATTGGAGCCGATAGCATGTATGTCGCGCCCAGAAATTCACTAGTAATTTCCGAACTTATTTGTGCATTAAATCCTCGTCCAGGAATCAGCCGAGGTACACAAACTGACAATTTAATATACAGATTCATCAATATAATAATGTTACATACTTACAAAAGAAAAGAAAACTGCAGCGGAATTACGGTCTAGCGAAGCTCCGGCTCCACTCCCACAGGCAGCTCAACTGGGGTATAAGCCAAACGTCTTCTCCTTCGTAACTTGTCTTCAACTGAGGTTTGATTGATTATTGCAAGGTGAGCATATGACATACTCAGCAAGCCACACAGCAAATATGCAAGTGCACAAGGATACCAAAGGATGGCATAATATAGGCTCATTTGCAAAAGCAGCATTTAGCAAACATTTAAGAGTAATAAAACAGTAGAGTACTTTAATCATTAATTTTAATCAACACTGAACAACACGCCCATGCTGCTCAGGCCCAACCATTCTGAACAACCATACCCGGCTGCACAGATCTATCTCCAAACCAGGAACATACCATTCCAAACCAGGAGCTAATCAAATTATTACCAGTTATAGCATCATTTATTATGGTGAGAAGTGTGAGACTAATCACGAAAGACATTGTTAGACCCGCCCATGACCGCGGGCATGGCTATTCGAATAGTTTTACTCTGGCTAGAGGTGTACCACTGTACCCACAAGACACAACCCACCAGCATGTTACCGTGTCCGCGCAGACACGTCACCATGTTGAGTGACTGTGACAAGACCCCTCGCATAACTCAACTCAAAGCAGTGCACCGTTCCCGGATCATAGTCACCCCCTTATAAATAAGGCATGGACTCCCCAGCGACCCCCGTGGGCTTATCTCCGCCACTTCTCAGTCTGGTGCTCCGCAATGAGCCTTGTTATACAAAGTGTCCAGCCGTTGCCCATTCTACCTTGTGGTTGGCACGGTCAATGTTTCACAACCGAAAATCGTGAACCGGTCCTTAATTGTTATGAGCACGACCATCAAAACCATGTGCTCACAACCCACCATTATCAAGTTTTAGTTGGCCCATTAATTAATTAACCAATCACGATTGACCATCGTGAGCTATCATTAAATATCCATCATTAAGTAATAGTGAAACATTAGTTATCCCAATTGTGTGCTAATGTTTCTAAGCATGGCTAAGCAATTATGTCTAACATCTAGCTGAACCAATATATATAAAGCTCAACTAGTCAAATTATAATATCCCAAGGTATCAAGGAATAGAGTAATCAATGCAAACAGGCCATAACAAAGGAATAAATTCACACCACCCAGTGACATTCGAAAATAAATGCACAGTTGAAATAAATAGAGAATTTAAATATAGGATCAACATGCTCAAAGGAACTGTGTTTGGGATCTGTGCGACTTGCCTTGCAATAAAGGGTCTTCAATTAATCTTCTTAACACTTCCGGCGCACTCGCGATCCTTCGAAACGACGGAAGCGACAAGCTAACACGCAAAACGAGGAAAAAGACTAATAAAAACCAAATAAACAATACATAAAAAGTAAACAAACATGTAGATCATAATTTTAGATGAATTATGAGACTTGAACGGCCTCATTCGGACTTCATATGAATTTATTACGAATTTTACAAGATTAAATCTAATTAAAGCCTAGTTAAAAAGGATTAAATAAATTTAATTCAATTTATGGATAATTTTAATATGTAGATCTTTATTTTATACAACTTTTGCAACTTGAACCACATTAAACTGAGTTACAATGAATTAGTTATGAATTTTTAAAGATTAAACTGGATTAAAACATTTATATGGATTTTAATTGAGTTATGACGCAATAATGAATTATTTTTGAAAAGGAAAAGGGAATTATTGCGTCATCGGCTAGGGTTCGCGGAGGACCGAGTGCATGGCGACGGTTCACGAAAACGGACGGCCGAGATTCATCCATCCAAAACGGACGGCCAAGATCCATCGGTCCACGACCGGACCACGGCGGACGGCAACGATGACGTCGGCGATGACGTCATCACCGGCGACGGCTCGGCCTCGCGTGCTCGCCGGCGAATGATGGCGCGGCGGCACAAACGGAGGACACCTACGGGAAGCGGACGGCACGGCGAACTCACCGGTGACCAAAACGACGGCGGAAGATCAACGGACGACGACGGCGACGAGGAAGAGCGGCGGCGACAATCGGGTCAACGGCGGCGATGATGCTCCGGCGGCTGACAGCGACGGCGAAAGGGCGGACGAGGACAGCGACACGACGGCGACCACGGCGGTGACCTCCCCGAGCGACGACGACGACTGGAGCGACGGCGGCGCACGGCTGGATCGGCGGCGGCGACGGCGGCGCGAGGCGGCACGGCGCTAGAGCTCTACCGGCTACGAGAGACTAAGGCGAGGGTGGCGGCGGGTAGAGGGGAGCTCGGGGGTCATTTTATAGGGGCTAGGGAGCAGCGGCGAAGGCCCACGGCGACCGGCGACGGGAAGGAAGGTTTAGGGTTCGGAGGAGAGAAATCGATCCGAATCGAACTCAAATCCGGCGATTTCCAAAGCGATTTAGACGATGTTTCCAAAAGGGAAAAGGTAGAGTGGATCACGGGGATCCTTTCCCCTCAATCAGTTTCACCGGAAACGGAAAGGGACGGCCGGATTTGGAATGGCGGCGGCGGCGCAGCTTGGCTAGGGTTTCGGCGAGAGGAAGACGACGACTGACGGGTGGGACCCACCTGTCAGCGGCGGTCGCACGCGCGCGCGCGGGCGGCTCGGCTTGGGCCGACTTGGGCCGAGGGAGAGAGAGAGCGGTTTGGGCCGGCTTTCGGCCCAAACCCAAAAGGGACTTTTAAAAACCTTTTTCCCTTTAAATTATTCATGAAATGCAATTCCATTTATTAAAATACTTCCTTGGCTCAAATAAATCCCAGAAAAATCTAGGAATTATAGAAACAAGAGAAGTATTTAACAAAATTTTATCTAGCCCACTTTTATATTGAGATTTAACAAATTAAAATTAGATCTTCTCTTCTAGGCTTTTAAGATCATTTCTAATAATTCCCTTTTGGACAACAATTTATAAATTAAGGATTTTTAAACAAGAAAAGCACTTAACATAATTATAATTAGATCATTAATGATTAAATAATTACTGAACTGTTCTTTGTATCATTTAGGAATTGAGCTCCGAGAAATCCGAGAAAATTTCAGAGAGTATAATTAATCATGGAGAATTTAATAAAAATTAAATCCATCCATGCTTTAAATTTAGGAAATTTTATTTCCCACATTTAACTTCACTTGTAAATTAATGAACATTTAATATAAATTCTATTAATAATTTATTAGATAATTTATAAATCCTAAAACGAAAATCTGGTTGTGACAATGTATTTGACTACGTCGGCTTCACATATAACAGTACACTCGTTAGATAGTAGATAATGCCTCAACCTTGTACACGAAAATACAGACACAAGCATAACTTCTCCACAGGGGAGTCCTGTCACGCCCAGAAATTTCCGAATAGAATTCCAAGCAGAATATGCATTAAAATCCCCATCCAGGACCGGCCGGGGTACACAAACGACAATGTTGACATTCAGATCCACGTCTTACAAACATCATAAAAGTCTTACATAAATGCAGCGGAAAAATGAAAGATAACAGGAGCTAAGCCTTGACTTGAACTGCAGCGGGAACACCACTCCACAGGCATCCTCGACGGCACGGACGAAGCCTACTCCTCGGAGAAACCACCATCCAACACATACTCATACTCTGGGGTTGGGGAAAATAGAGCAAGACTGAGTACTACCCACTGTACTCAGCAAGTCATACCGGAATAGGGGTATGATGCAGGGAATTATCAAAGGAGAGCTAGAGTGGTTCATTTGCATAAAGCGAGCTTTTATAAACAGAAGTTGAAAGAATTAAATAGTTGTAATAATTAATCAATATTAATCATCCACTGTCCAACGCTATACCACGTTGCGACAGGCCCAACCATCCACCTATACTATCCAATTTCAATAGACTAAACTAGGGTGAAACTAATCACGGTGAATCTGGTTGACCGCCCATAACCGCGGGCACGGCTATTCGAATAGTTTTACTCTGATCAGAGGTGTACAACTGTACCCACAAGACACAGCCCCACGACACGTTACCATGCGCCGACATGCCACCACGACATACCGGAAAGAGGCCGTGACAGGACCCTTCGCATAACCCCCCTCTAACCAAGCACACCACACCTCAGGTTTCACCCCCACTCCTCGCAAGGTAGCGGGCAGTCCCCTCTCATGCCTAGGTGAATCCAGAAGCGATAGAGGCCGCCGCAGGGCCCGTCCCGCTCCATCACGCCCACCCTTGCCTGGATGCGTCAGCTAGAGGAAAGCTACACTACAAGCCCAGTCGTTGCCCACGCTAGCTTGTGGTAAGCACGATAAATTCTTCCAGGGTTTCTCGCGAACCGGTCCTTAATTGCGATGGGTGCGACCAACAAAACCATGCACCCACAGCCCACCATGTGATTCATTTTTATTAACCAACACCTAAGCGGTGTCACTAATCCAACAATACCATTAGAACCAACAGTCTAAACATTAATAGGATTTTCCCCATTGTGTATTAGTTGAACTAAGCATGGCTAAGCAATCCCTAGTCTAAAGTCTATTCATGTTATAACCCAAGCTAACAAAGGAACATGGTACCAAAATAGCATGGCTGTAACAATAGGTAAACATCCCATAGTAACATTATAAAACAATGCAATATTTGAAGAAAAACAATAGAGCATTTGCAATATAGGATCAACATGTTCAAGTGACAAGCATGACTTGCCTTGCTCTGCTGCTGGAGGAACCTCGGCGACTATTTCGAAGTACACCGGAGCGTTGGAAGAACCGGAATCTAAGCGACATACAAAGCAAACAATACAAACAAGCTATAAGACTACTGAAACAGAGAACAAAACCATTTTTAATAGATTCTACACATTTTTCTTGATTTATTGAGACTTGAATGGGCTTAAACGGAGCACGGATGAATTAGTTATGAATTTTAGAAGATTCACTGTGTTTATTACTATAACAAAAAGTCCTTAAATCCTTTATTGCGCAATAAATCCCAGGGCTAACATCATCAGGGGGGCGCGGACATGCGGGGCCCACCGGTCAGCGGCTCGAGAGAGAGAGAAAAGGGGCGTCGGCAAGTAGGGCCCCCGGGTCAGTGGCCCAAGGCTGCCGGTCCACCGTGGACCGGGTCCACCGCCGGTCCACAGGACCGACGGCCCAGATCGCCCCGGGGCCGATCGGACGGGCAGCGGCGACCCGGCTCAGCTCGGCTCAAGGCTGGCCGATCGGCAACGGCGATGGCGACGGCGCACGCGCGCGCACGCGTTGCCAGCGACGGCAACCGGCGGCGGAGGCGGCGGTGCGAAGGCGACGCGAAGGCGGCGGCGCTAAGCGGCGGCTAGGAAGGAGAGGGAGGGGAATAGAGGGGAGAGGACGCCTCACCAAGGGTGGCCGGCGCGGAGGAAGACGACGGCGAACGGCGATGGCGACCACGGGCAAACGGCGGCGACGGGCGGACGGGGTGGAGTTCGTCCTTGCGAACCCGACGGCGGCGACGGCGCGGTGCGGCGGCGAGCCTAGCAGCGGCTAGCGGCGGCCGGAGTAGTGGGAGCAGCGGCGGCGGGTGGATGCACGGTGCGGGAGCGATGGAGAGCACGGGAGAGTTCGGCGAAATGGGGAAAAAGAGAGAGGAGGTGGCGGCGGAGCTTAAATAGGGGAGGGGAATCCCGGACGTGGCCGGTAGGGGCGGGATTCCGCCGGCCAACGCGGGGAGTGGGGGAGGAGAGAGATGCGGGATTCGAAAATCGAATCCCGGCCATCTCGGGAGCGGGCGTGGGCGGGAGAGAGAGGGGAGTCGGCGCGGGAGGTGCGGCGCATGCGCGGGCGTGGCCGACGTGGCCTGGAGGAGGCGGAGGCGTGGGCGCGGCGGCGGTTGCGGGCGCGGCGGCGCGGCGCGAGGTGGGAGACGGGTCCGACAGGTGGGCCCCACCTGTCGGTGACCCGGGTGAGAGGAGGCGGGCGGCCGGCCCGCGCGACCTAGCTGGGCCTTGGCCTTCGGCCGGCCCAGCGGGAGGGGAGGAAGGAAGGAGAATGGGCTGGCGGCCCATTCAAAGAAAAAGAGAAAGGAAAAGAAAGGAAAAAGAAAAAGAATTTTCCCAGGGATTTAAATATTGCTTATTCTCAATTTTAATTGGTTAAAATTATTTCTAGGGCTCTGAAAATTCCACTAAAAATCTTGTTGGCGTATTTCGACATGTAGAATTCAAGAAAAATTCCACATGCCAGTTTCGATTATTATTTGCATTAATTTATTAAGGTTTACTCTTGCTTGACATAGGTATTTTCTTGCGACCATTTAAAACTCCAATTTAGGCTTGGGAAAGAACTTCGGGGTGTGACAAGTACCGAGTTTCAGCATCCAAGAGCTGACGACTAAGATAAAATACGACTCGTTCCTTCCCTTCCAACTCCTGAATCAAAACTAAGCCGATTGACTTCTCACCGGCCGTTAAATATAACCTAAACGGTATTCTTTTCTATGGAGGAATCAAAACAGGAGGAGAGCTAAGATATTCCTTAATATCATCCAAAGCCTTTTGCGGCTCTGTCCCCCAAGTAAATTGCTGATGGGCTTTCAATCTCAACAATGGTGTAAAAGGTTCTAACCTTCCAGACAAATTAGAAATAAACCTCCTAACAAAATTTATCTTGCCGATTATCTCCTGTAGTTCTGTCTTATTCTCCGGAGGCTGAATCTTCTTGATCGCATTAACACTCCTTTGAGTTACCTCAATCCCCCTTTCATGAACAAGAAATCCTAAAAACTGGCTAGCCGATACACCAAAAGCATATTTTGTCGGATTCATCTTTAGGCCATATTTTCTCGTTCTCTCAAAAACCTTCCTCAAATCGGCTATGTGGTCCTCTATTTCTTTAGACTTAACAACCACATCATTGATGTAGACTTCAACCAACCAGCCGATTAGATCATGATATATGTAATTCATGGCTCTTTGATATGTAGCTCCAGCACTCTTCAAGCCGAAAGTCATGACAACCCATTCAAATAAGCCGATTGCACCAAGACACCTAAAAGCTGTCTTATGAATGTCTTCTTCAGGCATAAAGATTTGATTATATCCCACGTTCCCATCCATAAAGCTCAAAATTTTGTTCCCTAATGCAGCATCAACCAGCTGATCGGCTACTGGCATTGGGTATTCATCTTTCGGTGTAGTTTTATTCAGATCTCGGAAATCAATGCACACCCTGACCTTGCCATTCTTCTTGATAACTGGAACTATACTAGAAACCTATTCAGCGTATCGGCAAGAACGAATAAAACCAGCATCATACAATCGTTTAATCTCAGCTTTGACAGGTTCAAGCATATCGGCTTTACATCTCCTCGGAGGTTGCTGGCGTGGCCTAATCCCTGGTTTGATAGGTAGCCGATGTTCAACAATCGATCGGCTGAGTCCAGGCATCTCATAATACTCCCAAGCGAAGCAATCTCTAAACTCTTTTAAGAGCTTTATCAGCTTGGTTCTAAACTCCGGAGATAAGTTCTTACTAATAAATGTCGGCCTTGGCCGATCGCCTGGACCTATGTCTATTTCTTCCAAATCATCGGCCGACATGAAACCTTGACCTTGCTTGTCATCGAGATCATCTACTGTATCCTTAGTCTAGACACTTGAACCCTCCACGACGCCCTTAAAATAATAGCTTGGGTTCTCCATCTTCAATTGGTTGTATATCAGAATCGGATACTTTTAGAAAATCTTCATCCCAGACTTTTCCAGATAAACAATCAAGGCCATCCATCTCCCAAAGAGCTAAATCGGAACTGGCAACATTAACTGACCTGTCGACTGGCACGATCTCTGTCTTGTCACCTTGCCATTGAATCAAACATTGATGCATAGTTGAAGGAATGCAACAATTAGCATGAATCCAATCCCTTCCAAGCAACAAGCTATAAGAACCCTTCCCATCGATGACAAAAAACGTAGTAGGAATAGTTTTACTGTCGACTGTCAGCTCCACATACAGAACACCTTTGGTTTCCAATGGATTACCACCGAAGTCTTTGAGCACCATGTTTGTCTTGATGAGATCCTCGGCATTTCTACCGAACTTCCTGAACATAGCATAAGGCATCAAATTTACCGCAGCCCCACCATCAACCATCATTTTAGACATTGGATTCCTATTGACGTAGCCATTTATATACAATGGTTTAAGATACCGATTCTCTGTTCCCTCGGGTTTCTCAAACACTGCCTATTCTGGTGACAGAACCAACTTAGCCGATTCCTCTTCCACCTCGTCGACATCGGCTTGATCAATCCCGAATTCGGCTGGCAAGGTAAAGACCATGTTAATCGGTGCCGTCACAACACTCTTCCCTTTTGCCATCCTCTTTGCCTTATCGGCTGCAACATCATCGGCTACAGGAACCTGATTCTTAACACGCCACTCCTGCCTTGGCTTTGCTTTCCTCAGCCGATGATTAATTTCTTGTTCAACCTCCTGAAGGCGTTCTCTGTTCCTCAATCTTTGAACCCTTCTCTTCTAATTCTTTGTGAAAATACCAGAAGGACACCATTGATTCACCACACTGTCTTCTTGGCCATGATCATGATTCACAGGACCCAATCTTTGATGAACAGAAACTCTTGTCTGCCTTAGCCGATTACCCCTATTATATGATCGGCTTGAGCTCTCGACAATATCATTGCACCCAGGGCAGTTTTCAATAGATGGCAACCTCATACCTTCATTCCAGCAGAATCTAAAGAACTCACAACCCCAATGAGTATCAAAACCATTATCGTATTCTTCATAATGCTTCTCCTGCTGCTTGTCATACTTCCTCTTATATTTGTTGATAATCTTAGCCGAATTCACCTGAAAACCCCTTGCGCAGACCCTATCGGTTGTTTGGCTAGCTGTATGCACCATATTAATAGGAAAAGGATTACCATCGACCTTCATCGGCTTTTCGGAATCATCAAACCTAATCTTGTCCCCCTCAATGGCCACCTGAATCTGCTGTCTAAAAACCTTGCAATCCTTAGTAGAATGAGACCCAGAATTATGCCATTTGCAATACCTCTTTTTTCCTAACTCCTCAACCGATGGGATTGTATGACCAGCAGGAAGTTGAATTTGCTTCTCTCGGAGTAGCAAATCAAAGATCTTGTTAGCTTTAGTAATATCAAAATCATATTTCTCCACTTATCCAGAAATTTTCACCCATTCGCATGGTATGACCTTTTTACTCCTTACCCATTCGGCTGCAGCAATTTCAGGATCATCCTCATCATCATCCGATCCATACATGTATGGACAAACATGATTAACTCTCTTAGAGCTCTTCCTAACTTCCGCAGACCTATGCTCATGCAGGGTCACTTTCTGTATCAGATGTGACAAGCTATCAAAGTCTTCAGACGAGAACTTCTCCCTAATCGGAGCAATCATACCCTGAAAGGCCAGATCGGTTAACTGGGCATCAGTTAAACTCAAGCTAAAGCATTTGTTCCTCATCTCCCTGAATCTCTGAATATACTAGTGCACAGGTTCATCATGCCACTGCTCAATCGCTGTCAAGTCAGATAATTTCATCTCATGAACCCCACTGTAGAAATAGCTATGGAATTGCTTCTCCAAATCGGCCCAACTATTGATCGAACCATATGGCAAAAAGGAAAACCAAGTAAAAGCCGATCCAGACTGAGATAACCAGAATAACCTAACTTTCAGAGCATCTACCGCCGATGCTTCACCACACTGAGCCAGGAATCGGCTAATGTGCTCATAAGTCGACACACCATCTTGTCCCGAAAATTTGGAGAAGTCCGGAACTTTGAACCGATTGGGAAGAGGAACTCTTTCAAACCACTCAGGGTAAGGCTGCCAATACAAGCTTCTAGTCTCTTTTGGTTTAAGCCCAAACTGTTCCCTCATTACGTCAGCAATTACATCGGCCCACGGTCGTTGCTGAGCTGCGCCTTGTGACTGTTGCTGCATGGGCTCGAACTGACCGTATTGGGATGCAAACTGAGGTTGAGCCAATCCCCCTGGCTGATATTGGGCTTGCGGGGAAGGAGGTTGATATTGATAACTCAGGTTACCCCCTTGGTAATTGTGAAGGTTTGGATGGATATTGCGCAGCATGTGCTCAGGAACAACCTGAGGCATTACTGTGCCATCCGGCTGTACGTGGTGAACCAAATGTTCTGGGACAACTTGGTTTAAAGGTTGTTGTAGAGGCTGACCACCAGGCGTTGCAAACCCGGCCGATGCGCTCACTGAACCTTGGTACTGGATCGGCTGGACGATCTGCTGTCTCAACGGCGTTTGCTGAATCGGCTGCAGAGGCTGCTGCCTTGGTGGTGTTTGCTGAACTGGTTGCATGACCTGTTGCTAGATTGGTTGCACAACCTGCTGAATTTGGGGTGTCTGCTGAATCGGATGTTGCTGAATCGGCTGCTGCTGTATTGGATCAACCGCATGTTGAGGCGGCAAAAACATAGCAGCAACCTGATCTTGGTTTGGCCGATTCGCAACCTGCCCACTATGCTGTGGATGCTCTCTCATTAACAGCCGAGGGTTCATCGGCTGGCCTGGCGCCATAGCTGATGTAGCGGGTAGGGGAGTTGATGCCTATGCCGTTGGCTGAGTTGTGAGTGTAACGGAGGGAACTGCCTGAGTAGATGACTGAACGTCGGTAATCAAAGACCAATAATTTGGAAAAACACCTCATTGCAAATAAACCAGGTCTGCAGCCTGATGTTCAGCTATTGAACCATTGGCTATTGACTTCATCATGTTTTATAGGGTATTGACTAACACCCCAGATTGATTGATCAAAGCATGATGTACAGCGTAATCAACCCGATCTTGGAAGTTATTGAAAAAGTCCTATACCACATCACTATTAAGATTTCCTCCCTGCAGCACCTGAGCACCGTCACCATGAACTCCATGCACCCCGTCACCTTGTACTCCATGGACCCCTTGAGAATTGTCGCCTTGATTTCCTAGAGAGCCATCGGTAGCACCTTTGATACTCGGCTGAGCCGAGCCATCTAGAGCTTGTTTCCCATCTCTATCCTTAGAAGAACTGGTTCCAGGATCATCAGCAACAACTTTTATTTTGTACTTCTGAACAAGTGTCCCCTTGCGGGTCTGCATGAATGAGTTCAAGAACTGATCCCGTGCTTGCTGCAACATTGCTTCAAACTCTTTCTTCTGCTCAGGTGTGAATTTTTCAGGATCGACCAGCACGACGTTACCTTCATTGACGTCAGTCAATCCCAACTTCAGCATCTTTTCCTTAACAGAGCCTGGGCTAGGTGGTGGTGGTGGTTGTTTTTTGGCCATGAGGGAGGATTGTTGGCTGACTTCTTAGTGGTCCCACCAGGCGTGCCAAAAGCGTGTTGACAGAAAACACGAGGCCTAGGAGATCTGCTTAACTCTAGTGCAGGTCCAAAGCTCGCCTTCGGGTGTGCTAGCGTGCCAGTTGATTTGATCTTGTAACCAACAAGAAGTAGAAGCAAAGAAATCGCGGTTAAATCTATAAATGATAGCCGATCGGCTAAGTGCCGATGACATATCATTTATCTTTGAGCCGATGTCATATGTGTATCAATCGGCAATCTCGAATAAGTAAGAAAGAACTAAATCTACTTGATCGGCTGTAGATGTTAACGATATATACTCCTTATATCGATATATACTTAAATCAAGTGATTGGGATAGATCGGTCGCCATGCCGAAACAGTATTAATCACTTAGACCGAAATATATATTAATAACATGACTATATATGTTTATAGCATAGCCGATCAGATAGATCAAGCATGTATCGGCTAATACTCTGATACTACTTTATATCAGGATATTAAAACATCAATATCTTGGCATAAAGGGCAGATTTAACATGTCAATAAAGCATATAGAGCAAATATAGTTAAATCAGATAAGATCGGCTGAAACTCCGATGCTACCCTAATCGGCAACCAGAAGGAAGGCTAGAGGTTGATATTCTAAGCACGAATTAATAGATCAAACTTAACTGATGCAGCATTAAGTTTGAAAAGAAGACCAATATCTAGACAATCAAACCACTGGAAGTTTCATAAAGTGGTAAATATCTTATATAATTTAGGTCAACGTCACTATTTAACCTGGTTGGCTGGCTTCTACTGATAGATGTTAGCCGATTGTAGATTAGATAGCGGTATTGCCAGAGATTATGTAAGATATATGATAGCTCGGTGAATTATATAAACGAGATCAGAGTATCATAAAGATGGAAGCACTAATCCCGAAAACACAAGTTGTCATAACAAGTTTTACCTCTTGTTGAAGATCGAAACCGATGCAGCTCAACCCGAAAGCAAGAACTCGTCGGAACAAAACTAAAGTAAAAGGGTGGCGATGCGCCGAGATTGTATTGAACGTGTGTTAAAAGTTACATAGGGCTCGGGTCTATTTATACCCGAGAATTACAAGATATGTCCATAACGGACACGACTAGTATCTCTAACAAACTCTAAGATACTATAAGTCTTTGCGGCAGACTTTTGCCCAATCATATCTCTAAGGAAATTACATAAAACATCATAATTAATAGATACAATTGCCTCCTCAGGACTCTATCCATGTGCGGCAATCACCTTGAAGCACCTCAATCCAACCCGACATCACACATTAAGTTGTATTGCTAGGATCAGCTACATCGGCTTACCTAGTCCGACTCAGACTCAGCCGATCTTATTGTAGCCAATCTGGACTCCAGCCGATCCCTGCTCTGTTTCCGAACGCGATCTCCACCTCCGACTTCGCTTCAATCTAATCTTTTTTCCCAATGCCGATGCTACCAAATTTGGTTGTTAACAAAACCTTATCATGCATATGACTGCTTGACATTATATTGAGCCTTGTCAAATTTGTGTAACTCGTGTTAGATATCTTTCATACTCTCATGATCAAGGGGTCATTTCCACTTTCATTTCCACATATTTAATTAAGCTAAGCTTGTACACCTGAAGTTGGCTTCCCACAAAAATTTCCTTTCAAATAAACTCCTACTATAGACTATGCTTTCTTCTCCTAGAAAATCCTTGGCAAGTAAAAAAAAAAGGGGGGGAATGAGAAAAGGAGGGAAAGGCGTGGCTCTAGAAAAAAAAAGAGAGAGAGAAATAAAGCTTGCTCTCAAAACATTGAGCACGATGAAAAAAAAGTGCATATAGCCATGCCCCTTCCATGTTCATGTAAGAAAAAAAAATGGAGGAGAAAGTATAGGAAAAAGGGAGAACCATTTCTTTATTCCATCATTCCACAAAATATTTTACTTTTCCATTTTCTATCACAAATAAAGACACTTGATCTAGGAGTATGACTGATGATCTTCCTGAGTCCATATTTTTGGCTTTGCAATGATTAAGGTATGTCACAATTTATCCCTACCGAGCCCCACATATCAGCCTTAGAATAGGGGTAAATTCTGGCACATTTTGCCTTGGTGAGGATCCAAAAGAAAATATATATCTTTGAGATATAAGAGAGAAAGTCAACATAAGGAAAAGAGCTGGTTTGCGCAAATTCATAAAAATCCCACGAGTCTGACAGCAGAAGCAAGAAGGACTGAAATCGAGATGTTCCATTTATCAATTACTCAAGATGGTAAGATAGCCACCAATAAAGTTCACAGGTGCAGGCTTCGTTGTGAATGATTTATATGCCTGATTTATATCTTGAAGAAATTCATTCTACACTAACCATTACTCAGGGATGAGCAAAGAGCTTTGTGTGTGTGTGTGGCGGGGGGGGGGGTTTGTTAGCGGCTGTTAAATTCTGATTCTATACCGCCAACCTCTGCATAAAGTCCAGATAATAAAATATTCAACATAGTGATAGGTTTTTAAACTCACATATTCCACTAGTATTGGTGTTTATTTATATGCAAGTGTTAAACCTCGAAGTTGGGAGTAAAATCAGACTAAAGTGAGGGGACACATACATCCATATAAGGATGGGTTGTGAACTTCAACAAAATATCAAAGACTTAGCCCAAAACTCCGAGAAATCGATAAAGGAGGACCAGGGGAAGAGATGGGCCGAAACCAGGCCAGGTGGGCCTAGCCCAGGTTCGGCTGAACCCCTTGGTTTGGCCGAACCAAAATCTCAGCCGTTCAGGCTGGGGTTTGGCGTGGACGGTCCTGATCATCTCCTGATGGCGGTTGCGGGGCATTACCGACAATTCACATTGTGCAACCGTCATACCTACCTCTATATAAGGAGCTTCACTCCTTCACTCTCACACACACTTCCAAGCTTGAGCTGAATTATAAGAGGCTCTATTGTATTATATTGTATACTAGAATAGGAAGAGAGCAGAGTACAAGAAGTCGGAAGAATTCCGGAGTTGTCGGTAATCTTCACTCATTTCTTTTATTCTGGTTATTACTCTGATTTCAATGTAATAGTCTTACTGAGTAATTTAGATTTATCTTGTGAGGATTATCTCTTGGTTAGTTCCTAAATAGCATATGGGATTATTGTTCACTATAATCAACTAAAATATAGTGATTGCTTTGGTGAGTTATAAACACTAAAGTAGATATTAATTGCTTAGACATGGTGTTTAGGTAATTGTTATCTAGTAATTTCTGCATATCCCACAGTACATTTGAGGTAGTGTAGAGGTGGTGATAGCCCTCGAGATCACTTAAGTCCTTGCTGTCCGGGTACGTAGTAGAGCGACATTTGGGAACAGAGGGTTGCTAGTGCCTGAAGTATTGCGTTAGGATTAAACTTAAGATTTCCCTAGACACTGTTTATCACCAGTAAATCCTCTCTATCCTGGCCTATCCTTTGCTTGGTGTCCTTCGATGAACCGGAGGAAGAACTGACCACACATGTTCCTTTAGATTCGATACCCTTCGGAATACTCCGTAGGGGAAGTGCTACATCGGTATATCCGTACACTTGCGGATTTTATCTGTGATCATAAGAATTACCAATAAAGACCTAAATGTCATACTTGGAATGGATTGTTTGAGAAGACACAAAGGAGTCATTGATTGCACAAGCCCCACAGTTAAGTTAGTTAATGGAAAAGGAGAAGTGATGGTAATTCAGTCTCCATTAATTCAGAAGAAAGGAGTAAGTTTGAATCAAGTGGAAAGTGAACAACAGGATGAGGTCATGAAATATGTTCCGAATTTGGAAGACATTCCCGTAGTGTGTGAGTATCCTAAATTTTTCTGGAATAGTTGACAGCTATGCCGCCTAAGAGAGACATCGAGTTTCGTATCGATTTGGTACTGGGTACAGCTCCCATTTTCAAGAGACCGTACAAGATTCTAGCCGAACAAATGGCAGAAGTTAAGAAGCAAGTGGATGAGTAGTTGCAGAAAGGATACATTCGACCCAGCACGTCACCATGGAGTGCTCCAGTGATTTTTGTTGAGAAGAAAGACAAGACGAAGAGGATGTGTGTGGATTATAGAGCGCTAAATGATGTTACGATCAAGAATAAGTACCCTCTGCCAAGGATAGATGATCTGTTTGATCAGCTGAAAGGAGTAACCGTGTTTTCAAAGATAGACCTGCGATCAGGTTACCATCAGTTGAGAATCCGCGAGGAGGATATACCTAAGACAGCTTTTACGACTCGCTATGGATTGTTTGAGTGCACAGTAATGTTGTTTGGACTTACCAATGCACCCGCGTTATTCATTAATTTGATGAATAATGTGTTCATGGAATACCTAGATAAGTTCATGTTGGTTTTCATCGATGATATTCTGGTTTATTCTAAGTCCGAGGAAGAACATGAGAAGCATCTTCACCTAGTGTTGGAGAAGATAAAGGAGCATCAGTTGTATACCAAGTTTAGCAAATGTGACTTTTGGTTGAAGGAAGTCAAGTTTCTTGGACATGTCATTACCGCTAGAGGAGTAGCAGTTGACCCGTCAAATGTGGAAGCAGTCACAAAGTGGATTCCGCCGAAGACAGTGATGCAAGTGAGAAGTTTTCTCAGATTAGCAGGGTATTAACCTCGGTTCATTGAGAATTTCTCGAGAATTGCTAAGCCAATGACACAGTTGGTGAAGAAAGAGGAAAAGTTTGTTTGGAGTTCGCAGTGCCAGGAGAGTTTTGAGAAACTCAAGAGAAGGTTAGTGTCTGCACCAATTTTGATCCTACCCGATCAGCGAAAGGATTTTCAAGAGTGTATTGTGATGCATCTTGTCAAGGTTTGGGATGTGATGAGAACACAACTAGCTCGGATATAACCATAACTACCTTATGTATTAATCAACCAAAGGTGCATATGTTCTATATTAGATTTACTTGTTATATATTTGAACAAACATTGCTACACAATGAGTTTTATGTGTTTTCGTTTGCAGAGGTACTTGCCTGGGCGAAAGAAAAGAGACCGAGCGTAAGGAATGCATTGATGATTGAAGAAGTTGATTGGGGACCAAACCAAGACCTTCTCCAAGTTCACTTCCATCTCACCACGTCATTTTTGGTCCATAGAAGATAAGAGATAAAGTTCTACACGTTTTGGATTCGGATTCTGGCCTCCTGACAACATGAACTTCAAACGGACCTAGCCGCTGATCTAGAAGGAATTTCAGGTCCCATGAGTACTTGTTCGAAAGCTTATGGAGTCTACTTTCAGATGGTTTTGTTCTCACATCAAAATTCTTACCGAGCTGTCGGTAATCTATAAAACAAGCCACATATCTCATCCAGTCCGAATCTGATTTGGGTTTTGGGCCTTGTAATTGTATCTTGGGCTTAGCCCATGAGGGTGTGCGCCCTAGGGCAACCCTAGGACGTCCCTAATCATACTTAATCAGTAGCTGTCATCGTTTCGAGTTAGCTTTTACTTAGATTATTCTGTCAAGAACAGTTTCGCCGCTAGATCGATTTGTGGAACTCCAAATTCGAGTGCTTAATCATTCATATGCAATTGTGTTGCAATCTATCATGTTCTTACGTGTGTTCTTTGATTCGCATGCAGGGATTAGCCTTTTCGACGAGGTCAACCGGGTTTCGGCACGGTTGATAACCAGAGGAGACGTGGTGCTGTGATTGCGGGGCTCAGTAGCGTGTTCGTTCAGAAGCCAAATCGACTATTTATCAATACCTATCGGAAGATCGAAACCTAACATCCCTCGTCAGGATGTGTGCTTATTTATAAAAAGAAGGATTTTTGGGAGAAGGAAGTAAGCACAAAGGAGAAGCGTTTTCCTTTATTTTTCACATTTCATTTCCACCATATATCACACACACACTTTGCACGATCTTGATCTTGAGTATGTTTAGTCATCTATTTTAGTCTGAGTTTTTGACTTGCTAATAAATGTGAATGCAAGTATGCCATGCTTGATCCCTACCGAGCTCCACATATCAAACCTTAGAGTAGGAATCAAAAATAGGCAAAGAATTCATATTATTACACTTGGAGAGACTGAGTGAATCATTTGAGGAATTTGAATTTCTTTTGCAAAATCATTTGAAAACCTCCGGAATAAAAGTTGAATAAAGATTGGGTGACTTGTTCTAATTATTGTTCTGTCTTTCAACCGCTCAAGGCTAGGAGAGGCAGTGTCTCGTGGGAATCAGGGTAAGAGTAAGCTACCGTGCCAAAGATTATTTAATTTTAGAGAGGATACATATACCTTGCACCTGTACATTTGAGATATACAGCATGGTAGCAACTCCTGATCAACAACCAAGTCTTTGTTTTCTTTCGTCCTTTACTCGAGACGAGCAAAGGTTCAAGCTTAGGGGGTTTTGTTGATGGTCGTTAGCGATCAGTTTTGACCGTCAATATTACCAAAATAGAGGAGAACTAGTTATGCTTGCAATGCATATTTGTATTAAAATAATAATATTCAACTAGTATTAGGATTACTAACCTCTTGCAGAGAATAACCATAAAGTGGAGGAGAATCGACATCAAATCAAACGATCAATCAATCAGACGATGTCGAGAATCAGACTTATGCATGAATGGGCTAAGAACTCAAAAATGACACAACGAATTGGGCCAAAATTCACAAGTCTGCGGAGAAGAACATGAGTGGAGACCGCCTGCCAAGACTTGGGCTGGTTGAGTCAGCCTAGGGTTCGGCTGAACCCTAGGTTCGGTTGAACCAGCCATAGCACCGATAGTTGCAGGGTTTGGCTGGACGGCTAGGATTGATCCCCAATGACAGTTGGTGGGTATTACTGATCTTTCCAACCGTCATAACCGTCATTACCAGCCTATATAAATCTCTCACTCATTCCATTCTTCACACACCTCAAGCAAGAGGTCTCTCATATTCTCTCAAGCTTAGTTTAGTATTCTCAAGCTAGTGGAATAGGAACAGAATAGAAATCGGAGTCCGAAAGTCTTCAGAAGAGTTCGGGTATGGCTCTAGCAGCTCTTCTTTCTTCTTTTGTAAGACTTGTACTTTATTTAGAATATTCTTCTTTATACAATTTTCTGGTATTGAAATACTTTCCGAGTATATGAAGACCTACTTTACTTTATGTTCAAGTTACATTGATTATACTGCTAGCTTATCTGGGAGATGCATAGGTAAGTTTGCTTATGCAATTACTCTATGTCATGACGATGATATTTGAGTAGTATCTGGTAGTTTAGGCATGGTGTCTAGATTATTGGGTATCATTATTTAGGGTTATATGCTGCGGAAGAGAGGTGGGCCGCTGATGGTGACAGCTTAGTACGGGTATTCCTCCGCGCATGTATAGAGTTCTAAGTTAATTTCCTGGGGAGGGTATTCCTCTGTATTTAGCCCCGGTTGTATGGTCATGACGGGTTGTCGTAGAGAACTCGGTAGTCAGGGGTGGCTTCTCAATGTATCAGGAGGGCATCGGAAAGAGGGTATTAACTAGTTAATCATATAACTAGGATGCATGTATAATATGTATAATAGAAGTATAAGAATACATTCTTTTCTATTTTCATTCCCCTTAGCTTAGATAGTTTAATATGAGAATGAGTAGAGAAATGCTTGTGTGTCATTCTACAAGTAACATATAAATTATTAGTACGGTTCTCTCTACTATAATCTTCCCACGGGATTAAAAAAATACGATAACCTTGGAATACTCTCGGGTGAAATGCTACAATGGTATATCCGTGCGCTTGCGGATAAGCTCTGTAACCATAATATACTAGGAGTATTTTTGCGTCATTGCTGGGAATTATATTTCTAATAATGTCGTTAAGAAATACCAGCACTCTGCATATCAGCTAGTAGAATAGGGATAAGATTGGCATAATCTGCCTTGGTGAGGATTCACAAAGTCGAAAATATTTGAGTGACAAGAGAAAGAGTCAATAAGAGGAAAAGAGCAGGTTTGCGAAAATTTATAAAACCCCATGAGTCTGACAGGTGAAGCAAGAAGGACTGGAATCAAGATCGTGTCATTTATCAATTACCCAAGATGGTAAGTTAGCCACTAATAAAGTTCACAGGTACTGGTATGGTTTTGAATAATTTATATTCTTGAATTATATCTTGAAGAATTTCATTCTACACTGACCTTTACTTAGGGACGAGTAAAGAGCTAAATGTGGGGGGTTTTGTTGGCGGATATTAAATACCAATTCTATACCACCAACATCTACATAAAGTCCAGATAATAAAACATCCAACATAGTGATAGGTATTAAATCTCACATATTCCACAAGTGTTGGTGTTTATTTGATGCAGGTAATAAACCCAGGAGTTGGGAGGAAAATTAGATTAAAGTGAGAGAGAAACATGTATCCATACAAGGATGGGATGTGAACTTTATCAAAACACCAGAGAATCGGCCCAAAACTTGCAGAAATGGATAAGGCAGAACGAAGGGAGTCCACAGGCCAAACTTGGAGGCCAGATGGGCCAGCCCAGGTTCGCCCGAACCCCTGGTTCGGCCGAACCCTGGTGAGCACCGTTGGATCCAAGTTTTGGTATGGACGCTCTAGATGCATTCCTAATGGCGGTTGGAGGGCACTTCGGACAATTCCCCTTCCACAACCGACATAACTTCCCTATAAATAGACCTCACTCCCTCACTTCACATACACACTTCCAAGCTTGAGCTGAATTACCAGAGGCTCTATTATACTATTTGTATACTATAATTAGGAAGAGAGTAGAGTAGAAGAAGTCGGAAGAATTTCGGAGTTGTCGGTAATCTTCTCTCATTTCTTTTATTCTGTTTATTACTCTGATATCAATAGAATTATCTTCCTGAGTAATTTAGATTTATCTTGTGAGAATTTTCTCTTGGTTAGTCCTTAAATAGCATACGGAATTATTGTTCACTATAATCAACTAAAATATAGTGATTGCTTTGGTGAGTTATAAACACTAAAGTAGATATTAATTGCTTAGACATGGTGTTTAGGTAATTGTTATCTAGTAATTGCTGCATATCCCACAGTACGTTTGAGGTAGGTATAGAGGTGGTGACAGCCCTCGAGATCACTTAAGTCCTCCCTATCCGGGGACGTAGCAGAGCGACATTTGGACGTAGTAGTGCCTGAAGTATTGCGTTAGGATTAAACTTAAGCTTTCCCTAGACACTGTTTCTCAGCAGTGAATCCTCTCTATCCTAGTCTATCCTTTGCTTGGTGTCCTTGGATGAATCGGAGAAAGCTCTGATCACACATGTTCCCTTGGATTCGATACCCTTGGAATACTCCGTAGGGGAAGTGCTACATCGGTATATCCGTGCGCTTGCGGATTTTATCTGTGACCGTAAGATTTACCGACACTAATTACATGGGATCAGGGTTTACCTATATGTTTCTTGTGCCATATTACTTTATGTCTATCCTTTGTCAACCATGGGTGATAAATCATCTAGCTTGTCTTTCTTATGGTGACGTAGCTAGAACTATATGCTTAGCCATGCTTAATTACCACTAGCTCACACAATGGGATAATTACAGTATTAGACCTCTTAGTATCATGACGAGCTGCGTGCTCGAGACATTCAGTCATGTTTCATTGGCCGTAATTATCCAACTAAAATGCGACTGAATGGTGGGCTGTGGGTGCATTGTTTTACTGGTCGCACCCATGGCAATTAAGGACCGGTTCGCGGGAAATCCTGGAAGACATACAACGGTCACCACAAGCGGGAATGGGTAACTGCTTGATCTATAGTATAGCTTTCCTCTAGCTGATGCATCCAGTCAAGGGTGAGTGTGATGGAGTTCAGATGGGCCTTGCGACGGCCTTTGCGGCTCGCTGATTCACCTATGCACGAGAGGTGTGCATGGTTAGATGGAGTTATATGAAGGGTCTCGTCACAATCACTCGACATGGTGATGTGTCTGGCTGGGCACGGTGACATGCCGGTGGATCGTGTCTTGTGGGTACAGTTGTGCACCTCTGGCCAGAGTAAAGCTATTCGAATAGCCGTGCCCGCGGTTATGGGCGATCGACCAGATTCACGGTGATTAGTCTCACCCTTAATAAATTGACTCAATGCACTAGTTAGTTCAGGTGGGATGGTTAGGCCTGTTCAATGTGGTGTAGCGTTGATCAGTGGATATTTAATGTTACCTTAATTAATCAACTGTTTTACTATTTTGCTCAATAAAATGCTTTGCAACCGCCTTTCTGCAAATAGCCACAAAGCCGTCCTTGTATCCGTTTGCACATCTGCATCATTGATGTGCCTTGCTGAGTACAGTGGTTGTACTTAGCTTTGCTATTATTGCCCCTTTTTCAGAAGTATAGTGCTTCTGAGCTGAAGACGAAGTTAGAGGACCAAGGCTTAGACCCCAGTTGAGTTTTGCCTGTGGAGTGGAGCTGAAGCCCCACTAGGATCGCCTTTTCCGCTACCGTCGTTCTCTTTCAATGTGAGGACTAAGTGCCTCTTCTGTAAGTATCTACGCTTTATTTACGTTTGGAACCGTATATAACTTGTCGTTTTGTGTACCCTGGCTGGTCCTGGACAGGGATTTAATGCACAAAATAGTCTGGAAATTTGGGGCTAAATTTCTGGGCTTGACACACCATGATGTACTTCCTCTTCATGCATAGCCAAGGGGGGAGGTTGTAGATACACACAGTACTAGGCCAAGTGCTATGGCCGCTGCTTATCTCTCCAAATGGATTCATGCCATCCATACTTAAACCGAACCTTACGTTTCGTGCATCCACTCCAAAGTCTTTAAATGTTCTGTTGATGTTTTGCCATTGCAACCCATCGGCGGGGTTTCTCAGCATCCCGTCTTGCTAACGTTCTTCTGCGTGCCAGCGCATCATTTTAGCATGTTCTTTGTTCCTGAGAACAAATGCCCGAGTCGTGGAATTATAGGGAAATACCACATCACCTTAGCAGGAACTCTCTTCTTCGAAGGCTATCCGTCAACTTCACCTGGATCATCTCTTCTAATCTTGTATCGTAGTGCCTTACAAACAAGGCATGCTTCTTGGTTCTCGTACTCCTCACTGTGATAGAGGATAGAATCGTTCAGACATATGTGTATCTTCTGAACTTCAAGTCCTAGAGGGCAAACTATCTTCTTAGCTTTGTACGTTGTTTCAGGCAATTTGTTTCTCTCCGGAAGAACGTTCTTTACAAGTTTCAATCACTCGTCAAATGCCTTGTCACTAACACCATTTTTTTGCATTCCATTGCAAGAGTTCCAAACTGGTACCCAACTTTTTGTGCCCATGTTCGCAACCTAGGTGCAACGACATTTTGTCGTCCACTAACATACGCTCTAATTAATTTCTGAACCTCGTTTTCACTTTCGTAGTCCTGCTTCGCATCCCGCAACATCTGACCAAGATCATCTGTAGCGTCATTATCTTCAACACCCCGTCCTCCTTGCCTGTTGTATTTCCTTCAAATCCACCGTTCTGAGCCTAGTCTGGAATTTTCTCGTCCTCTACTTCATCTTCTTCCATTTGAACCCCTAGCTCTCCGTGCAAGGTCCAACAATTATAGCTAGGCACGAACCCCGACTCAAACAAGTGGAAATGAATATTTCTTAATGCAGAATACCCCTTCTTATTTTTGCACTTATTTCATGGACAGCAGATAAAACCCTTATGCTTGTTAGCATCGGTCACTCTCAAAAAATAATGCACGTCGTCAATAAACTCTTTAGACCATCGATCCGCATTGTACATCCATTGCCGATCCATCTTCATGAAATGCACAAAAATCGTAAAAAATAATCCACGAAAGTCAAACCAATTAAACAAACATACAATAATTACATATAATTATTTTGAAAATTCCCTATGTGCACCTGAAAGTTCGCCCAATCCCTTCGATGACCCTGAGATTTGCTAATTCCCTTCCATACCCCTAAATTTCAGTTTGGATCCCTTCTATACCCATTACATTAGTTCACGGTAAATTCTTATTATAAAGTCCTTTTGGCCCTTTTGTATCAAGAAAATATAAATTTATTGATGGGATGTATAAATTTATTGTATGTGACTATTATATTAATGAGTTTATTTTACAAGATATTATTTAACAAAAATATTTTTTATCTCGCATAACAAAAGTAATATCTTGCATAACAAAGTCATAAATAATATTTATGATAATTTATTTTTAGGAATGACATAAAAATAAAATTTATTTATTAGTTATTAAAAATATTTATTTAGCACATAAATAGATTTATCTTGTAAAAATATCGTATTACTATAGCAAAATATGCTTTGTACAAAATTTTTAATGGTAAAAAACATTAATTTTTTTTCTAAAAATAAGTTTTTTCATAGATAAACTTTATTTTGTTTTGCCTTCGCGGAGATGAAACTAAAATATTATTCTTGTTAAATAATATCTCATAAAACAAACTTATAAATAAGATAATCACATACAATATATTTATACACTCCATCCATATAGTGAATAAATTTATATTTTCTTGATACCAAAGGGAAAAATGGACTTTATGATAGAAATTTAATGGTCAATTAACAGAAGGGATATAAAAGGGATCCAAACTAAACTTTAGGGGTATGGAACGGAATGAGCAAATCTCAGGGATATAGAAGGGATTGAGTAAATTTTCTCATAATTATTCATACAATAATTATAAAATAATCCCACATATTATTCATGTTGTAATTATTTTTAAAGTTGTAAACAAATATTTAATGTGTTGTACTTATTTTAATTTTAAATTAACTTTGTTTTCTATTCTTTTAGATTAATTTTCTATATTTTTTCCTTCTCATCTCTTTTATCACAAGTTTTTGTAAAATTCTAAATAAACAAATTTTCTATATTCTTTCTTCCCTACACAAATTTTCTCTCTCATCATCTTCCATCAAAGTGTCTAGAGGCAATAATGTATACAAAACATATCTCTAAATGTAAATGCTAAGCAAAGAACATTGGAAGAAGAAGTTGGTAACATTTTAGACATCTCAAATTTGTATATTATCACCAAAGCAAATTCAAAAGAAATTTTGGCAGCACCTCCCCCTCCTCCTCAAGAAACTTTGAAGCAAGCTCGGGCTGGAGGTAGAAGAAGACCCATATATAAAGGATGCAAAATATACCCCCGATTGGTGTTACAAACCAGGTATAAAGATCAAAATGATCTTTGGTCCCGGTTAGTAACACCAACCGGGGGTTGGTGTTACTAACCGGTACCAAAGATGCTTGACGCCCTGAAAATATCTGGCACGGCTTGGACCGGGACTATAGATGATCTTTAGTCCCGTTGCGCTTTTAAATCGGGTTTTTTAGTCCTGGATTTTTGAGCAACCGGGATTATTGTGTTTTTTGGAAACCGAGCAAAGATGGTTTCTCTAGTTAGGGCTAGGCAGAATAAGACCGAACTAAAGAACTGAACCGAAAAGACCAAGACTAAGACCGAAAAATTCGGTCTGTAATTCGGTCTTGTCCGAAATTTATTCAATTTATTCGGTCATGTGCCTCAATTAACCGAATTGACCGAAATAACCGAATCAGGCCCAATAGATCTAGTTGGCCCAATAAGCCCACTAATAAGAAACCCTACAGGCAGACACAGGTGCGTCACAAGCATCATTTCATCCCCATCCTGGCGCGGCTGCGCCGTCCCGTCTCCATCCGTAT
The DNA here is from genome assembly GCF_000147395.1 of Oryza glaberrima. NCBI lineage: Eukaryota > Viridiplantae > Streptophyta > Magnoliopsida > Poales > Poaceae > Oryza > Oryza glaberrima. Next base: position 12,353,521 of record NC_068335.1, on the reverse strand, counting down.
CCTCCTTCGCTCCATCGCCGGGTGCCGCCTCCACCGCCGGGCACCGCCTCCAGCCGTCCCAACGCCACCTCCGCCTCCATCGCCGGGCGCCGCCTCTAGCCGGCGCGCCACCACCTCCCCCGCCGGGTGCAGCCTCCAGCCGGCCCGGTGCCGCCTCCGCCTCCTTTGTCGGGCGCCGCCTCCAGCCTGCCCGGCGTCACCTCCACCGCCGGGCACTGCCTCAAGCCGGCGCTCCTCCATCTCCATCGTCGGGTGCCGCATCCAACCGGCCGATTTGCTTCTTGTCTGATTCGTGCTCAATTTGCTGTGACAATCTGCGGCCCAATTGTTGATTTGCATTGCTTTTGCTGTTTTTATAGTTAGTTTTGTTGATTTGCTTTGTTTTTGCTGTTTTTACGGTTAGTTCGGTCTATGACCGAGACCGAACCGTACTAACCGAAGACCGATTTGCTCGGTCCTGAGATTTCTTGGAGACCGATCGGTCTTGAGATTACAAAGACTGATTTTTCAAAAAGACCGAGGAACCGAACCATATTTTTCGGTTAGACCGAATGCCCACCCCTATCTCCAGTAGTTGTTTTGCGTCAGTTCAACCATTTGATTTTGTATGGCAGTTGATTAATTCCACCTAACAAGTCCAGAAATAAAATGATGCGAAATGATTCTCATATAATTGGCTGAGTGGGTTGGATTAAGGATAAAGCACAGAGTAGGCCCATATAATTGGGATTGGCTGGGTGGGAACATTGAGGAGAAAGTACTGGATCCTACTCCTATTGAAAGTGAATCTATGCTCCTAATTATTTTGATGATTAATGATAATATGACTAAAGAGTACTAACGATTTATTTAAGTATATGTGAAGGAATGCTAGTTCTCTATGAAGTGATGTTCAAGGAAAAATCCGTTCGTGTTGAGAAAACGGTGAGTTACAACTTTGTGCAAATGGTAAAATGTAAATTTTCATTTATTTGAGTCATTAGGAAAGCAGTATAATTAAGGGGATGCTGCCTTAATTTATAGGAATGAGATAAGTGCAAAAATGACTTTGTTGAAGTTGTTCTCTTTCTTTCAAAAACAATACATTTAACCCAAAAACATGGGATTCTATATGTTCAAAGGGAGAGAACAAACTTGCCTTGATTGATATCCTCACTGGGGTCAGAAATATAATCGATCTCCTCACCAAAAATGATTTCGTCCTCTAAAGGAAATAACGTAACTGAATAAATACCAAAACATGTAAAAATCTAAAATGATATAAAATGTGTGGGTAAGATTTGCAACGAAGGAAATTTCATTTTATCCATTTGTATTTGTGAGTTAATATTTTTTAAAGTTTAATAACCGCAATAGGTTAATTAATCTCTATTAGGCTGTAGGTGCATTTTAGGTCCAGGTTTTGTGAAGTATCAGTGAAGGCTAGGTTCCCACGAGTTCAACAAAATTGTTTTCACGATTGAAGCAGTACATGGCTGTCGAAATAATATTTCGGCAATACTAAAAGAGGTGGCTATCAAACAGGAAAAGTGGATGGGTTAGAAGACACAGGGTTTATACAGTTTCAGGCCCTCTCAATGAGAAGTAATACCCTACTCCTGTCCGGGGATTGATCCGCCGAGTGTATTATTGATCGTATGATTTGGGAGAAAACTTATGCCCCTAGAGGCACCCGAACCCCTCCTTATATACGGGGAGAGGTCGGTAGTTACAAGGTACAGCCGATATTCCTAACGGAATAGGCAAAAAAAGATAGATTACAATCGTATCCAACTAGGACTGTCAGATGTTTCCTTAGTATACAAGTTAACATAATGACCGAGTCCTTTACTAAAGATATTCTATCTATACATGGTACCCCATACCCAGTCGGATATACACGCCGTGTGGGTATGGGGTATACATAATCTCCACAGTAGCCCATGAGACCTTTACATTCGACGAAATAATCTTCTCTTGAGCCTTTTAGATGAAAATCCCAAGTGCTTCAATTATTCCTGCTTTGGTCTCCCGAGTGCTTGAATCAAAGACTGTGAAGGACTAAAAAATAAAAAAATAGGTGCATCGAATCGACTAGATGCACCTAATAGGTGTAGCCCCCGACTATGTGATTAGTTAGAAAAACTAAACATATAGTCAAGGTCAAAATGATTTACCAACCGAGTGATTACCTAAGTAATTGAATATCAAAGCATTTGCAGCTTCTGTCCGAAGATTTAGCCGACCGCTTTTAGATAAGTTATAAAGCTCACTATAAAATATAGAAGATTTACAAAGATCCGAGTAATAAAAGTACTCTTTAGGATCCATCATCTATTCTAGAGCCAGGTGCAGTATGTTTGATAAAAAATCCGAGTAAAAACTCATAAGGATTTATCAACTGCCAAATAAATGACAACTACCAAGCTTAAATAGCCTAAGCTATAACATGTGCTTGTCATTAAGGAAATTAAGCATATAACATGCTATGCTAAAGAAACGACAACCTTTTAAAGTCTTGATTTAACCCTAACAGCTTTGTGACTCTATAAAAGGTCAACAATTATGATATTTTACTGTCGGGCACCTTTTTGTTCGCACCGTAGTAATTCCAAAGAATTATCCAATTGCATAAAAAGGATTTTTAATGGTTTTGGGCTATATTATTGTTGGCTATTTTACTTAAGCGATAAATACGCCAAAATCCCAAAGGACCACAATTAGCCATACCGGAGAAATAATTGGGCTGAAAACACTGTTTAGGCCTAGGTCCATCAGTACTTTTCGCAACGAAGGAAAGAAAACCCCTTCGTCTTCTCCGCCACAACTGCCGCCGCTGTCCCCATTTCTTGCCACAGTAACAAATCTCACCGGCAAAAACTAGGGTTTACTCCCATGCCTCAATCCACCTTTTCCAGATCGATTCCTCCCACAAGAACCTTCCGCATAATCGCCGCACCTATTCTCCCACCAGTCATCGCAATCCTCGCTCCCAAATCTCTTGACTCCTTTCACATCCATGGCGGAGGAGAGAAAATCCTTTGAGAGCCAATGGGCACCATCCGACGTCACGGAGGAAAATCTGAAGGAGATGGTGGCGCACGGTGTGCTCCCAGCAAAGGAAATCATCGGATGGCGTCCGGCATACAGCGAGGCCTTCCTAACTCCCGATACTCATGAGGTCGTCATCTTCTCCCATTTCTTTTATGGTGGATTTGCTCTTCCGACGTCAAAATTCTTTAGGGGGATCCTTGAATTTTATGGGATCAACATATATCATCTCAACCCCAATTCCATTGTCCATATTGCCAATTTTGTCCATGCATGTGAAGCTTTCCTGGTCATCCGGCTGCATTTTGCTCTTTTCCGCCAAATTTTCTTCTTGAAGCCCCAACCCAACAAAAATAAACCTTGCGTCGTTGGGGGATCCGGTTTTCTACTTCAGGGTACTCTGTGCCAAAAATACTTCTCCATGCCATTCAAGACGTCCAACAAAGGTTGGCACGTCAATTGGTTTTATGTCCAAAATCCTGAGCCATTGCTACCCGAGTACTCATGCCTCCCTCCAAAGTACCAAGAAACCTAGAATTCACTTCCCATGGGTGATGAGGCCGCTCAAGCTCTTGAGCTACTGGATCGCTCGTTGAAGCTGAAAGAACAGGGTCTTCAGGGGGAACAAATCACTAGGCATTTTTATCAAGAGCCGACTGGCCCCAATTAAAGAGAGGTTTCGCACGGCCTTCGAGTATGACGGGAAAAATGATCCCAATCGGGAAGATCCCAACTCCCTCGAATTCAAAATCATGAAGGAGAGGATGTATAAAATTTTCTCATCTGGCAGCTACTCGCATATTCTGCCAGTCGTGCCATATAATGCCTTCAACTCTCCTCCAGCGGTAAGCAACAAAATACTTGAATCTTTATCATTCTTGTTATTCCTTGAAAATGAATGTTGAAGTTTTATCTTTAGGAATACGCCTTAATGAAATCCAATCCTCCAACTGCCCAGCGTCGATCTCCGCGGCGTCCTCAAGGCCAAGCTACCGGGGATCCGAAGATCCAGCCCGGCGCGCAAAGAAGCAGCAGAAAGCCGGGCTCCAGAAAGAGGAAAATAATCTTCTATGATGATGATGATGACGATGATGATAGCAACAAGGAGGCGTCTGGGAAACAACCCAAGAAGGCCTCTCCACCAAAGAAGAAAACCACTAGGCATCCAATTTCTAAAATCCGCAAGTCTTCCAGGTACGAGCCTGTCCCAATATTTGCGAATACATCTTCTAAATTTAAGTGATGACATCTTCTCAATCTTCAGGAAACCATCAGACATTGATCCGACTAGTAAAGACTCCGACCCAGCTGATAACTCGGAGACAACTGGAGAGAAGACTTGTTCTGCCACTGCTGCTGGGTCCGAACCCTCAAAAGAAGTCCATCCGACTGGCAGTCAGTCGGCAACTGGTGAAGCAGAAGCCGGCAATGAGCCCCCGACCGGAAACCAGTCGGCAACTGCCGAAACAAGCATGAACCAGGAGCCCCCGACTGGCAATCAGCCAGGTGACAATACAGAGAACCTCGAGCAGCCAGAAAAGATCATCCCCGAGATAGAGGGTCAAGCAAGTAGTCCTGCCTTGAATGATACTGACGCTGGACCTGAATCCAACACTTTTGATAAAGTAGAAGGACCTGCACGGCCACCACCGAAGATCATCACAGGTAATAGTCTTCCTGGTAAATTTATATTGAGAAAATCTTCTATCACTTATTTCATTATTTTTTATATAAATAAAAGTCCAATGACTGGCGACGAAGAAGAAATCTTTCGAATCTGGTCGGCTGAAGATTCTCGGCCACCTATCTTAGTAAAGTGGTGGGACGACGAGATGCAGTCATAGGGCATTGTAATCAATAAGCAGAAAGAAGACGAAGAAGTGTCTTTATTAACAAGGACACTTAACCAAGACACTCGTCTAGTAAAATGTAAGTATCCCTTCTTTAACTTTTCTCATCCAATCGGCTAGCGCATTGAGACGAATCTATACATAATGCAGAGAATCCATCTGCGGAATGAGGCAAAGACCGCAGCCCTTGAGAAGCTAGTTCCCCATCTTGGAACTCTGGAAGAAACCAGGGCTAAACTTCATGAAACCAAGGAGGAGGCTAGGAAAATGGAACATGCACTCAGGGACCGGGTTGCTGAGCTCCTGGATGCTAATTTTGAGCTGAGTGGTTCTTCAAAAGGTAACTTCACTTCTGCTCAACTCACTCTGACTTGATTAAGTGATTTAAATAAACATTGTGCGTGTTGTAGTCCAAGCTGCTAAAATTGCCGAGCTGGAAAGGCAAGTTAAAGCTTTAAAGGATGACAAGAATGCTATTTCCAAGGAAAGGGACTTAGCTGTCAAGGAGTTTGAAGGTAAAACCCTTCTGTTAAATAATAAATGAATTGAGCCATATTTGTTGCAGCTAATTTTTTGCATGATATTGAATGCAGATCATAAGGGGAAAACAAAGGCCCAAATTGACTTTCTGGTGAACAAGGTCGAAGTTGCAGTGAAGGCCAAAGATGAAATTGCCAATAGGACCACCACAATTATCCAAGCTATGTATCTGAGCAGTTGAAATCTTTAGTAAGCTTAGGACTGCTCCAGATGTATACTATAAAAATATCAAGGAAGCTGGAAGCATGGGAGCAAGCATGGCGTTGGTGATGACCAAATCCTTGTATCCGAAGATCGATATCAATGTCGTTGATGGCTTTGCAGACAGAAAGAAGTGAGGAGCATGCACTCGACCTTATCAATGACGGCCAAAAAACTGCTGACAAGATTGCTGCAGATGTGCTGGAAAGATTTCAAGATACCAGTCTTAGTCCGGCTGCTTCTGATGATGAAAAAACTGAGTCTGAATGACTATGTAATTTGAATGATGGAGGCTCAATTTGTACAATCTGTGCTTGAGAATTTAAACTTAGCTCTTGATTTCTTAAAAGTTTTTGTCAAACCTCATTGAGCCTATAACTCGCAAAAGCTGTCAGAAAACTCTCGGTCCTCATTAACTAAGCCAAAAACCAAACAAGGCAATGATAAATCAGGTAAGCAAATTGAATTGATAAAAATCACACTCCATTATTATTATAATATCCCCTGACTGGTAACTCAAGACAAAACTTGATGTTGGCAGTCAAAGAGGAAAATATTATACAAAAAATAATGCCTAAGCATAAAAACAACGAAGATGCTCAATATTCCAAGAATTGTCGATGACCGAACCGTCTTCACGCTTGAGTCGATAAGAACCTAGCCGAGTAACTTCAGAGATGATAAAAGGTCCTTCTGTCGCGTCCCAAATCGACCCTAAAATACATCCTCTAAATTATGCCTAGAATAATTAAAATGCTTGTGAAAGCCTTCAAAAAATTAAAATGTGCAAAGTTAAAAGTCAAATAGGGCTTGGAGGATTTTTGTATATTTCCTAAAAGCCTAAAATGTGTAAATAAATTTTAGTGGAATTTTCAGAGCAAAAAATAATTATTAAGAAATAAACAAAGTTCAAAAAAGGTTTTATAAAAAGAAAACCCCAAAAATCACCCTCTCCCCTCTAATGGGCCAAATTCGGCCCATCTCCCTCCCCCTCTCTCCTCTCCCCCGCGGCCCACTCGGCCCTCCCCGCGCGCGCGCCGCTGACGGGCGGGCCCACCCGCCACCCTCGCTGACGGGTGGGGCCCACCAATCATCCCCTTCCTCCCGCCGCCCCCGCCGCCTCGCCCGCGCCTAGCGCCGCCGCCGCCGCGAATCCCGCCGCCTCCCGCCGTCCCCGCGCGCAATAAAGTGGGGGGAATTATTCCCCGGGATCCCCTCCCCCTTTCCCCCCATTTTTCCCTCCCTCTCTCCCTCGGATTCGTTTGGAAACCTCTCCCCTAACCTCGCCGGCGCCATTAATGGCGGCCGGGTCTCCCGCGCCCGTTTCCCCCTCCTCCGGCCGCCCTCTCTCACTCCCAACCCTATATAAACCCTCCCCGAGCTCCCCACCACCGTTTCCGCCACTCACCGCCCTCTCTCCTCACCGGAATCGAGCTCGCGCCGTTGCTCTCTCTCTCCGCCATCGCCGCCGAGCTCCGGTCCGCCGCCGTCGTCGCCCCGGACCACCTCCCACCTCGGCGCCGCCTCCTTCGGCTTCGCCGCATCCTCGCCGACCTCGTCCACCCCTCCGTTTCGCTCGCCGACCGCCGGAGCGCCGTCGACCCCGTCCACCTGAGCCGCGCCGCCGCCTTCCTCCGCTCCGGTTGCCGTTTCCGTCGTCGCCGTCGACCCGGGGTGAGCCATGGACCGCCGCTTCGTTTCCCCCTTTCCCTCCCCTCTCTCGGCCGCCGCTCCGCCTTGCCTATGGCCGCCGCCGGCGACCATAGGGGCGCGGGCGCGCCGCCTCCCGCCGGCCGCGCCGACGTGGCCGCCTCCGGGCGCGCCTAGCGGCTGCCGCGTGGGGCCCGGCCGTCAGCCGCCCGCGCCCTCGGGTGCGGCTGACGCGTGGGGCCCACGGCGCCGGCCGGTGTGAGTCGGGTGCACCCGGTCCACCGTGGACCGTGAGGCTGCCGCGTGGGTCCCACTCCCGTGGACCCGGTCCACGCGCCCTCTCTCCCGGCTGACGCAATAAATATATTTTTAAATTAAAATTTAAATGAAGAAATTCGTAAATATTCATTTAAAGAGCATATAAACTTCAAATGGCCATAACTTGGCCATTTGAACTCGGAATTGGACCGTTCAAGTCTCTAATTTTTCCTTAAGAAGTCAAGAACCCATTTTTGTGCTTTATTCCTGCTTGTTATATGGAGTTTATTAGAGTAAAAGCCCTTTTATTTTCCGTTGGTCGTGTAGACGCTGCAGCTTCGGAAGATCCGCTCTTCGTGGAGGTTGAAGCCGACGTTTGGGAAAGCGAGCAAGGCAAGTCACATCATCCTTGAACATATTGAATCCCAGTTTGTAAAGTTATTTTGATTTAAATTATTGCATTACTGCTTTATTTAAATTCCCGCGTTATCACTGTTTTATTTAGCCATGCCTATTTACCTTTGTTATGAACTTATTATTGTTATTGTTATTATTACCTTGTTCACCCTAGGATAAACAAAACCCCAACTAGTGGACATTTTATTCATGGTTCCACTAGTATGAATTTAGGTAGATGCTCCGCTGTTTAATAGGACAACATAGGGTGGTTTTATAACTCTAGACTTTGGGAATATTCATATCACTCGGACACCATGGAATGGTTGGATTATTGTGGAATTGGATTCACACCTCTCCCTCTATTCAAAACCCTCAAAATGGTTTTAGGCTGGGCTCGGGGTGCATGGTTTTGATGGTAGCACCTCGGCCATATAAGGACCGGTCTTCGGGCCTCTGTTGCAAAGCACTACCGTACTTCCACATGTCTAATGGGTAAGGCTTAGTTTGTGGCTCGGTCTGGTTATAAACAAAAGTACACGGATGGAGATGGACGAAGTCGGGGGTCGATGGACATCTCTAGGGCAAATGAAGGCTACACGAGCTGCGGCCCGGTAGTCGAGATGTCATGGCACAGGGCCGGTGTCCTGCTGCTAGGGGCTCAGTCCTGCCTACCTGTCCCGGGGGTTCCGGCCGTAGGTGGGTTGGGTCGGTACTCTTGTCTATGGCTAAGATGGGTTGGAAACTATGTCATGTCTTCCGTCCATATGCCGTGGCGGTATGTGGCACGTGTTTGCACGTGAGGAAGACGTGTCTTGTGGGTAAAGATGTACACCTCTGATCAGAGTAAAACCTATTCGAATAGCCGCGCCCTCGGTTATGGGCAAGCCTAGCAATGTACCCAAGTTAGTGTTTTTAATTCTTAAAACCGGCTTAATAACTAAAATGTGGAATGGTTGGCCTGGGTTGGCTTGGGACGAGCTGGGACCCAGGGTCGGGTTGCCAGTTCGGTCTGAATCATCGTAGGCCTTGGGTTAAGGCAGGTTCGTGTGGGTTCACGGCCTTGTTTAATAATATTAAATAGTTCTAGGATCGTGTTTTAAATTTAGCTTTGAGCAACTAAGGGTCTTTTAAATGCTGTTTATTACAAAACCTAACCCCTATACTATAACTCCATTGTACTCCTTTGCATTTATGCTGCACTTGTGGGTGTGTCTTGTTGAGTACGGTAGTTGTACTCAGTCTTGCTCAATTTTTCCCAAGCCCAGAAGAGGAGCCCCTGGATGATGAAGGCTTTGGTGTCTAGCTCGTGCCTGCCGTCAAGCGCCTGTGGTCGTCGCCTTAGTCTTCCGCTGTTTTTCATTGTCTTTGAGTGTGCTGGGCCGTCGCTGCCCATGTAATAATTAACTATTTACACTTCCGCTTATTAAACTCTGAATTGTATCAACTTCTGGTGTACCTTGCCTCCTGGGACAAGGAATAATACACGCATGTAAGGAACGCCCGTTGGGCTATTTCCGGTCGTGACACCTTCCCATAAGGGAGATAACTTATGTCGATCCCTTCTAGATTGAATCTTCCTCAAAACCATATCGCCGACTAAAAATGCACGTGATCTGTCATTGTGATTATGATAGCGCCGAAGTCCTTGCAAATATCAAGCCGACTGGATTAATGCAGCCTCACGAGCTTCTTCCAATCGGTTGAGATCATCCACTCGGTCTTATTCGTAGCGCTCCTCTTTGAAATTGCGAAAATGCATGGATTCAAATTCCACTTCACTTGGCAACATTTCTTCTGCTCCATAAACTAAGAAAAAGGTGACTAGCCTGTAGCCCCACTAGGTGTAGTGCGGAGAGACCAAAGTACTGATGGCAACTGATCAACCCATTTGCCAGCATAGGCCAATCGTTGCAACAAAATTGAAAGGACCTAGATATCGCCTAGAGGGGAGTGAATAGGCGTTCCTAAAAAAATATCACAACTTCATAGCTTATTAGAGAGATGAGAACTTTCAGTTCAAATCGGAACTTCCGAAATGGGATTGAAAGTTCCGGTCTCAACCGAAAAGTTCGGCGGATAACGGAATAAAACACTAGCTATGAACTTGTAGCACGAATAAACAAAATGTATATGAATCAAAAGGTGACAAATAAGGTATCTCAGCAAGATATAAGGTGACCAACTTTATTAATTAACCATGCAAGTAGATCGAGCAAAAACAAGCTCAAGCACAATATGAGAGATGGCAAGAACGAGCAAACCAAGAGAGGAGACACGTTGATTTGTTTCCAGAAGTTCGAATCCACTGATCCTACGTCTCTGTTGAGGGGCCACAAGGCCGGGTCTATTTCAACCATTACCTCACGAGGTTGCACCAATGCACTCCTCAGTTTCACTCTTGATTTCTTCCCTTGCGGAGGCGAAATCGAAGCCTTCACAAACTATTCGTGGGACACCACAACCTTGGGTGTTCACCGGCGATGCCTAGCCGTCTAGGAGACCTTAGTCCCCAAGAGTAACAAACACAATTGAAGATTTTCTTGCTATGAACTCGAGTGCTCAAAGTATAGAGTGAAGCTCACTAGCTCTCAACTTCTCAATCTCTCAATCCAACTCTCTCCCCTTCTCAAATCCCCCTCACAAAGAGGCACCACAAAGGTATGGAAATGGGGATGGCTATTTGGCTTTGGATGTGTCTAATACTTCCCAAGAACAGCAGCCACTCAAAGGAGGGGTGGAGGAGTTTATATACCCGAGCCTCTCAAAAACTAGCCGTTGGAGGCAAGACTGGAATTTTCGGAACTTCTGAAAAGCATTTTCGGAACTTCCGAAAATTTACAGAAGCCAAACTCAATTTCGCAGCCATTTTCGGAACTTCCGAAAAGCACAGACTAAAACGACCATAACTTTTTGCTTGGGAGTCCGTTTTTGTTGATCTTGGACTCTATCGAAAGCCCACTTATAGGACTACCCAACTCAACCAACAACAAGGTCTAAAATTACTCAAAGGATAGGTTAAAGCTTAGGATTCTCTTAAGGTAGCACTATGATAGGTCACTTTGAGCACCATCAATGAATGTTTCTCTCTCCACTCATATGAAGTCCGGAAATCACCTATCACATATTCCACTTTCATATCCATATGAGACTAGTAGACAAAGAAATGCATATAACAATATTAGTCTCGTATAATTGGATTTGTCATTAATCACCAAAACCAAATTAATGGCACTTGCACTTTCAATCTCTCCCTTTTTGGTGATTGATGACAAATCCATAAAAAATGATCACATTTGGATATGAAGGGTTAAATCAATGATATAAATCAACATAATATGAGACATGCACGAAATGAATGTGAGATCCTAGAATATTTTCCCCTTGTATATCAACGATCATATAAAATGTGGGATCCTCAAATATTATCCCCCTTTTGGCATTAATCACAAAAAGATTTGCATGCAACCGGAAGAGAAACAATTTTGCTCAAGCAAAACAAGAACAAACATTCACAAGACCAAAAAAAAAGATGAAATATCATGCCAAAAATTTGAGAAAAGGTCCATTTAAGAAATGCTCCCCCTTACTCTCGGAGTCTTGTCACTTAGACAAGAAGAATTAGAATGGATTTTATTTGTAGGAGGGAGTGATTGTGAGCACTTGAACTTTCTCTCAAAATGTACTCATAAATTATTTTCTCTATGAGAGGAGTTTGGTCAAAGATACTTAAGAGATTTTTGGTCAAGTGAGTAATCTCGGCAATGGAATGACAATTGTTTGAAATGATCAACTCTAAAAGTTTTGTATAGACAACCTTTTCAAAAACTCAATAGATTTTGATTTAGGAAAATATAACATTTTCAATGAAAAAAAGATCCTAAAAGATCCTATTGAGACCATTTTTCCTCATTTGTTTCACAAATGGAAATTTTTACACCAAAAGCCTTGCAAAACATCTGAAATACATATTGGGAAACTTTTGAAAGGATTTTCACAAATTTGGGCCATTTAAATAAAATTTTTGACTTTTGACCAAAATAGCCTCTTTTGAAAGGCTATGTATGCAACTTTTCGAAAAGTTCATATTTGGAAGCAAGGGAAATATGGGTTTGATTCAAATTGATCCCCATTGATGCAACTCTCCTTTTTGCTCCATGAATTCAAGATTTGATAGTAAAGGCCAAGTTTGAGAAAAAGGCTACACAAGCTCTATTTTCAAATACCTTCCTCCAAAAGTGCAAAAGAAAGCAAATTAGATGATATTTGAGAGGAACTAATATGCAGGAAGTTCAAATATGATTTTGAGCCAAAAAGATGCAATTATCCAGATTTAAGAAATAAACTTACCCAAGTGCTAGAAATTGACTCTATATGGTCTAGTTAAGATTTTTGGTGTGTTTTGGCATCAAATTTCTTTTAATAGGTTGGTCTTTTGAATAAGGTTCGAAAACCAAAAATATTTGAAATATCAAACTCTATAATTTTCATTTTAAAAGCATTTTCAAATTCCATTTAGAATTAATTGTACAAAAATTTGAAGATAAAAGACAAAACAAGATACTTAGATATACAATTTGGGTTGAAATTCATTTTTTTTAAAAAAAATTAGCTCTTCTTGAAATACAAAAGTGTTGAGAGACATTTCACACATACTCTAAAATCATTTTCAAGTAGATTTCATAAAAAAAGCTATAGATTTCAAAATTTTCACTTTTGGCTAAAAAGTTTTATTTTGAAAATACTAACTAGCACTTAACCAAATCGAACATATATATGGGATGTGATATGCAAGAATATGAGGTACTAAACACTCATATGCCACTATCTTGCTCAAGAATGTACAAATGATGATTTTCACATATGCAAGGAATGTAAATTCTTAAATGCTATGAGAATGCAATGCAACCTACACAAGGTTATATAAAACATAATTCAATGTAGATACATGTTACCGAGATGGCATTGGTTCTTGATGTGGATTTCGCAATGGTTGGCTCCAAATTCCAAACTTTGTGAGATCCACCTTTTCTTGCATGAGCCATACCTCCAATGCTTCTCCATATACCTATATTCTCATTTTAGCACATTTTGGTCCCCAACAACATTGGGTCCATAAAGGTAAGTCACACGAGGCTTAGGCACCCAAATGGATTTTGTGCTAGCATGTGGTGAACTAATCACCCTAGTAGCACAAATGTCATTTTTGTCCTTCCTAAGCAAATCAAAATCAAATGAGGAGTTTGGCTTAGGAATGTTACCCATAGAACAATTTTTACCAATATGTCCCTTTGCATGGCAATTGTAGCAAAGTCGATTCTTGTCTTTACATGGTGCCTTCTTCACCACATCTTGCATCTTCCTTGCTACCTTGCTATTAAGCTTCTTCCCGGATCATACAAAGTGATCCTTCATGTGGGGGCATGATGCAACTTCATGACCCTTCTCATTGCATCCATAACACTTCCTATTGCTTCTTCATGTTCTTCTCTTGGGAAGTGTGGCATGGTCATCAATCTTGTTGGAACACATCAAGGCATAGTGTCCCACTTTCTTGCACATGAAGCAAGTAATGGGACTTTTGATCCTACTTTGAATTTGCCCCTTACTCTTGTTATTTGACTTGGGTTCTTGATAGAACTTGGTGTAAGCTACGGTTGATCCCTCCTCAAGCTTCTTCACCATGTTCTTACGGTTATCTTGAGAAGGTTGAGCATTGCCCACAAGTCCATGATCCATGTGCTTCTCCCTTTTTCCTACACGATCCAAGTCACATGTAGTGCTCGGGGAAATGTTTGCTTTGGAGCAACAAGTGTTAGCACAAGATCAACTTCAACATGAGGCTCATAGGATTTTACCATTGCAATTATCACCTCATGAGCTATCTCTACCATGGCATGAGAATCTACAAGATTCTCATGAGAACACAAAAGTTCATCATGTGTTTCTTGTAAATCCACATACTTGCTAATGATCTCCTCAAGTTGAGATTTGAGCTCTTGGTTTTGCTTCTCCAAAGATGCTACACGAGCAATAGAATTAGTGGCATAAGCAAATTCATTTTCCAATTTTTCATACCTCATAATTAATGAAGAATTAGATCCCTTTGAGTTTCTTGTGTTCATCGGCTAGACCCTTGATTTCTTCATTCTTCTTAACGAGGCATGCTTGTTGCTTCTCAATAACTCTCATAAGTTTGATCACTATTGTTGTGTCATTCTTGTTCAAGTGATCAACCACAGAGTCATCATCATCACCCATAAAGCACACATGATCTTCGGCAATGGAAGATGAAAAAATTGATGATGTGGATTCTTCAATTAACCATTGATGTTCATTCACTTCTTCCTTCAAAAGGTTAGTTTCACAAGTACTATAGGAAGTAGAGCATCCATCCATATCATCCTCATCCACACATTTGGTGCTAGGTGATATGCATGAGTCAACAACACTATCAACTATAGCAATTTCATTATCGATGTTGTTGGAGTCCAATGGGAGAGTTGGAAGATCATCAACCTTACTCACCAATTTATTACCTTGCTCATAGTTGTATGTTGGTGAGATGGATGATGAGGTGAGACCTTCTTGGTCGGAGGAGATAATCACTTGGGACTTGTCATGATAAGGCAATGAAGTAGAGCAATCCCCAAATGATGCTTCCACAAGAGCATCCTCTCCATCACATTTGGACTTGCCATATCTTTCTTTTAGTGTTGTCCAAATAAGATGAGCATCTTCAAGTGGCATGATGGTTTTGAACACATCTTCACTCAAAGCACTAAGCAAAACATTAGTAGCTTGAGCATTGAGATGTGTCTATTTGTTTTCCTCTTCAAATGATAGCTCCATATGTCACACCCTAAAAATCCCAAATATATAAATTGTTGTCTAAATTGGAGTTATTAGAATTTATTTTAAAAGCCTAGAAGAGAAGAACTAATTTTAAATAATAAATTCCAATATAAAATGGGGCCAGATAAAAATTTCATTAAATACTTTGCTTAATTCTATAATTCTTAGATTTTTCTGGGATTTATTTGAGCTAAGCAAGTATTTTTAATAAATGGAATTGCATTTCATGAATAATTTAAATTGAAAAAGGTTTTTAAAAGTCTCTTTTGGCTTTGGGCCCAAAGTCGGCCCAAAACTCTCTCTCTCTCCCTCGGCCCAAGCCGGCCCGCAGCCGCCCGCTCGCGCGCGCGCGTCCGCTCGCTGACAGGTGGGGCCCACCTGTCGAACTCGTCGTCCTCCTCGCGCCGCCGCCGCGCCCGAACCCTAGCGCCGCGCCGCCGCCGTCTCCTTCCAAATCCGGCCGCGCCTTTCCTTCTCCGGTGAAATCAATAGAGGGGAAATGATCTTCAGGACCTCCTCTACCTTTTCCCTTTTGGAAACTTCATCTAAATCGCTTTGGAAATTCGTGGATTCGATCTCGAATCGGATTCATCTCTTTTCCCGAACCCTAGACCTTTCCTTCGCGTCGCCGGTCGCCGTGGGCCTTCGCCGCCGCCTCCTTGCCCCTATAAAAGGATCCCCAGGTCCTCCGCTACCCGTCGCCACCCTCGCCTTCGTCCGCCGCCGCCCGTAGCGCCCTAGCCCCGTGAAGCTTCGCGCCGCCGTCGTCGCCGCCGCTCCAGCCGTGCATCACCGTCGCTTCAGTCGTCGCCGTCGCTCGGGGAGGCCGCCGTCGTGTTCACCGTCTCATTGCCGTCCTCGTCCGCCCCTCCGTCGTCGCCGTAGACCGCCGGAGCACCGCTGTCGTCGTCAAGCCGAAGGTCGCCGCCGCTTCTTCCTTGTCGCCATCGCCGTCCGTTGATCTTCCGCCGCCGTTTTGGTCACTGGTGAGTTCGCCGTGCCGTCCGCTACCCGTAGGTGCCCTTCGTTCGCGCCGCCACGCCGTCGTTCGCCGGCGAGCATGCGCGCCCGAGCCGCCGCCGGTGGTGACGTCACCGCTGACGTCATCGATGTCGTCCGCCGTGGTCTGGCTGTGGACCGATCGATCTCAGCCGTTCGTTTTGGTTGGATCAATCTCGGCCGTCCGTTCCCGTGAACCGTCGCCGTGCACCCGGTCCACCGCGAACCCTAGCCGCTGACGCAATAATTCCGTTTTCCTTTTCAAAAATAATTCATTATTGCGTCATAATTCAATTAAAATCTAAATAAATGATTTAATCCGATTTAATCTTTGAAAATTCATAACTAATTCATCTTAGCTCGGATTTAGTTGGTTCAAGTCTCTAAATTTTTCTAAAATTGAGATCTACATGTTAAAAAAATCCACATGTACTGTTCATGCTTGTTTATATGCTGTTTTGGTGTTTTTGCTCTTTTTTGTTTAGATTTCGACGTTCCCGGAGAGTCTGAGTTTGCGGGAGAAGATTTTGAGGAGTTCCAAGGCCAGCAAGGCAAGTCACACAGATCCCAAACAACCCTTTGAGCATGTTGATCCTGTTTAAAGCTATTGTTTCTATTCAACTATTGCATTTATTTTCGAATGTCATTGGGAGGAATTAACCTATTGTTTGTTATAGCCCTTTTATTCTTGATTACTTTATTCCTTGATACCTTGCGTTATTATAAATTGACTAGTTGAGCTTTATATATTGGTTCAGCTAGATATTAGATGTGATTGCTTAGCCATGCTTAGAAACTTTAGCACACTTTTGGGATAACTTATGATTCACTATTATTTAATGACGGCTTAATGATAGCTCGTGATGGTTAATCATGATTGGTTAATTAATTGATTTGCCAACTAAAACCTGATAATGGTGGGTTGTGAGCACATGGTTTTGATGGTCGTGCTCATGACAATTAAGAACCGGTTCACGAGTTTCGGTTGTGAAACATTAACCGTGCCAACCACAAGCCAGCGTGGGCAACGGCTTTACCTTTTGTATAGCATGGTTCATTGCGGGGCACCAGACTGAGAAGTGGCGGAGATAAGCCCACGGGGGTCGCTGGGGAGTCCATGCCTTGTTTATAAGGGGGTGATTATGATCCAGGAACGGTGCGCTGTGGTGGATTGTGTAGTGCGAGGGGTACTGTCACTGCTCCTTTCCGAGGTACCGTGGTGGTATCGAGGCGCATGGTGACATGTCGTGGGGCTGTGTCTTGTGGGTACAGTGGTACACCTCTGGCCAGAGTAAAACTATTCGAATAGCCGTGCCCGCGGTTATGGGCGGGTCTAACAATGTCTTTCGTGATTAGTCTCACACTTCTCACCATAATAAAAGATGCTATAAATGGTAATAATTTGATTAGCTTCTGGTTTGGAATGGTATATTCTTGGTTTGGAGATAGAACTGTGCAGCCGGGATGGTTGTTCAGAATGGTTGGGCCTATGCAACAGGGTATGTTGTATAGCGTTGGATTAATATTGTTTAATTATTACTTAACTGTTTTATTAAATTCTGAAATGTTTATTAAATGCTATTTATGCAAATGAAACCCTACTATGCCATCCTTTGTTATCCTGTGCACTTGCATAATTGCTGCGTGGCTTGCTGAGTATGTCATATACTCACCTTGCAATCATTCATCAGAGGAGGAGTTCTAGGTCAAGATGCCTGTGGAGTGGAGTCGTCTGCGCCGTTTATCTTATTTTCCGCTGCTTAGATCTTTATTGATTGAGAAGAACTATCTACCTCTGTAATGACATTTTATTCGCTTATTAATTAAGAGTAATAATTGTACTCTATTATCAATTTGTTATTGTGTGCCTCGGCTGATTCCTGGACGAGGGTTCACACACATGTAAGCGTTTGGAATTTTGGATAGAAATTCCGGGCGTGACACCATATCATTAGGAGGAGAAATACTCACATCTACAACTCGCACTATATTAGAACCCATGGTCCTAAACACATTAAGCAAACAAGTACTCCAAGATATGTAATTTGAACAATCCAGCAAAAGGAGTTCAAGGAACATTTCACCTCTTGTTGACATTTTCTCTCAAGGTGGTGAACCCCGAAAATAGAGACCTTGCTCTGATGCCAATTGAAAGGACCTTGATGTCGCCTAGAGGGGAGTGAATAGGCGTTCCTAAAAAATTATCACAACTTCATAGCATATTAGAAAGATGAGAATTTTCGGTTCAAATCGGAACTTCCGGTATGGGATTGAATGTTTCGGCCTCAACCGAAAAGTTCAGCGGATAATGGAATAAAACACTAGCTATGAACTAGTAGCACGAATAAACAAAATGTATATGAATCAAAAGGTGACAAATAAGGTATCTAAGCAAGATATAAGGTCACCAACTATATTAATTAAGCATGCAAGTAGATATGGCAAAAACAAGCTCAAGCACAATATGAGAGATGGCAAGAATGAGCAAACCAAGAGAGGAGACACGTTGATTTGTTTCCCGAAGTTCGAATCCACGGATCATACGTCTCCATTGAGGGGACACAAGGCCAGGTCTATTTCAACCCTTTCCTAACGAGGTTGCACAAATGCACTCCTCGGTTTCACTCTTGATTTCTGCCCTTCCGGAGGCGAAATCGAAGCCTTCACAAACTTTCCGTGGCACACCACAACCTTAGGTGCTCACCGGCGACGCCTAGCTCTCTAGGAGACCTTAGTCCCCAAGACTAACAAAATCGAAGATTTGCTTGCTATGAACTCGAGTGCTCAAAGTATGGAGTGAAGCTCACTAGCACTCAACTTGTCAATCTCTCAATCCAACTCTCTCCCCTTCTCAAATCCCTCTCACAAAGAGGCACCACAAAGGTAGAAATGAGGATGGCTATTTGGCTTGGGATGTGTCTAATACTCCCCAAGAACAGCAGCCACTCAAAGGAGGGGTGGAGGAGTTTATATACCCGAGCCTCTCAAAAACTAGCCGTTGGAGGCAAGACTGGAATTTTCGGAACTTCTGAAAAGCATTTTCGGAACATCCGAAAATTTACAGAAGCCAAACTCAGTTTCGCAGCCATTTTCGGAACTTCCGATAATTTTTCAGAACTTCCGAAAAGCACAGACTAAAACGACCATAACTTTTTGCTCGGGAATCCGTTTTTGATGATCTTAGACTCTATAGAAAGCTCACTTAGAGGACTACCTAACTCAACGAAAAAAAGGTCTAAAACCAATCAAAGGATAGGTTAAAGATTAGGTTTCTCTCAAGGTAGCACAATGATAGGTCACTTTGAGCACCGAGACGTACACAAACACCTCGACGTTGCATCCCTCTTAATAGTACGACATTCCTAAACTCAAATATAAATAGGAAGAGAATTATACCAATAGGAATACCTTCTTTCCATTTCCTTCCTTTGTCTTAAGGGACACCAACGCCAAAATTGGCTCACCATATATTCTTCAAAACTGGCTCACTGTTAATTGTAGCTTCAAATGGTCTTGCACGGTCTATCATGACAAAGCCGTCACTCACCCTTCACCACCGGATTTGGTTCTTCGGCGCCAAGCCCCTTGCTTGCCCTTCACCTCCGCATGGTCCATCGCGATCGAGCATCACTTGCCCTTCACCGTCTTGCCATAGTAGCCACTTCGTATCCCACATCTTCAATATCTCCACTTTGTTATTCTTGGTATTTTAGGTATAATGATATCACTTGAGCATCAACACCTTTGCAATCCTTGGGACCTATTTCTTTTATTCAATTCAATAAAATTATTAGTCCCAATGATCAGGTTGTCAACCTCCATATATTGACCAACCGATCGCATGTATAAAAGGATATGAATAAATGATGAGTATTAATCAACACCACAAGTGTCATATATTCAATTATATGCTCACATGTAAAGATCCCAATTAAATAAAAGTGAATAACTTGGATCAAGTAATGCATAACCAAGGTATAAGATTTGCTCCCCCTAAATGTATGCATACTAAATATTTGTGTGAAGCAAGAGTATGCATAAATAGAGATGAAACATTGGGAGCTTATCCTATATAAAAATAGAAGGCATTTCTCAAATATAGATATTAAAATAAAAACATACCTTCATCATCTCCACGTTCTCAATGTAAATAGACTAAATAAGAGATAAGACTCAAACAAAACATTAGTCTCACGTGTATATGTAATCACATGAAAATATTATACATGAATATATCAATATGTGCACGGAGAGAAAGAATGACATATATAGCTTGATCTCCGAGCATTTCATCCTTGTGATTTAGGTACGCCATCAATGAATGTTTCTCTCTCCACTCATATGAAGTCCAGAAATCACCTCTCACATATTCCACTTTCATATCCATATGAGACTAGTAGACAAAGAAATACTTATAACAATATTAGTCTCGTATAATTGGATTTATCATTAATCACCAAAACCAAATTAATGACACTTGCACATTCAAAAATATAGTTATTTACCACGGAAAAATTATCATTGCGATAGTACAATATATTGCCACGAATTATTTTTCGTTGTAATAAATTGGTGGCGATAGCTCAATTATCTTGTAGTGCCAAAAGGATCTTTAGGACATGACTTGTTGAGATCCGTGTAATCAACACACTTGCGCCATTGTCCTGTTTTCTTCCGAACCAAGATTGGGTTTGCCAGCCAATCGGGATGTAAGACTTCTTTGATGAAGCCTCCTGCTAACAGCTTGGTAGTTCTTCATTGATCGCATCCTTCCTGTCCTGAGCGAATCGGCGGACTCGTTGCTTGATAGGTTTAGCATCGTCTTTAACATTTAAGGAGGGCTCAGTCACCTCTCTAGGAATACCAGGCATATCAGATGGTTTCCACGCAAAAATATCTTTATTAGCTTGAAGAAAGGTGATGAGCGCTTTCCTATTTACAATCTAACTCAACACTTATTATAGCAGTTTTAGATGGATCAGGTGGATCAAGGGGAATCTTTTTGGTTTTGGCATCGCCTTCTCCGGTCTTCGGTAACTTGGTCGTAGGCACTTCTTCGGTTGTAGTTGATGCAGCCAGTCGGATCGACTCTCGGGCAAGCGCAGTCTCTCGGGTCTAGGCCATCTCACAGCTTTCCTTATCGCAAGTGACGGCTTGCTTGATGTCGCTCCGCAAAGATATGACTCCTCGAGGTCCTAGCATCTTCATCATCATGTAGGTGTAGTGTGGGACAACCATGAACTTGGCTAATGGAGGGTGCCCGAGTATAGCGTGGTAGGCCGTCTCGAAGTCAGCAACTTCGAAACAAACGTTCTCTGTGCGAAAGTTCTCCCGAATGCCAAAGGTAACTGGCAAGGTGATATGCCCGAGTGGAGTAGAAGACAACCCCGGGATAACTCCATGAAAGGGCGCATTACTCGACTTCAACTCGGTGCATGGGATCTGCATATCGTCCAGAGTTTTGGCAAAAAGAATGTTTAGTGCACTGCCACCATCGATGAGGGATCGCCGGAGCTTGACGTTGCAAACCACTGGGTCTAGTACCGGGGGTACCGCCCCGGGTAGACCACTCGGTCAGGATGATCCGAGCAGTCAAACTTGATTGTCGTTTCTAACCACCGAAGATATTGGGGCGTATCCGACTGGACGGCGTTGAACTCCCTATTAGTCAGCTTCTGCTTCCGCTTGGATTCATAGGCTTGTGGTCATCCGAAAATAAGATTGAGCTCCTAGCGAGAATCCTGGAAACCAGTCGGGCCATCGTCATCGTCATCCTTCTTCTTGGAAGTGCTCTGCTCTCCTTCAGCCGACTTCTTCCCCTGCTTGGCATATTGCTCGGCAAGCTGCTTGTAGATGAAACAATCCTTAGCCGCATGGTTGGAATTAGGGTGATGTGAGCATTGAGCATTCATGATCTTGTCAAAGGTGTTGATTCTCGATCGCTGTCGGGAATAGTGAGTTGCAGTTGCTACTAGATCCTCAGGCTTACGCTTGAGATCTTTGTTCGTGCCGCATCCTCTCGCCCTGCAGTTGGCCCATCTTTCTTGGATTTCCAATGACTGCCCGACTGCTTGGATGCAGTGAGAGCGTCATCGGCTTTGGTGTACTCATTAGCCTTCTCAAACATCTGCTTGACTGTCCTGGGAGGCTTGCGTCCAAACTTGCCAAATAAAAGGTCATTACGAACTCCTTTTGTGAATGCAGCTATGACGACATCATCTGAAATATCGGAAATCTTGTTGTGTTGTTCAGAGAAGCATCGAATATATTCCCGAAGGGATTCACCAGGCTTCTGGATCACATTGTAGAGTTCAAAACGTGTGCTGGGACGCTCGAAGGTGCCTTGAAAATTGGCGATGAAGTTTTCTCAGAGCTCTGCCCAAGATCCTATGGTGCCTCGCGGTAACCCATGAAGCTAGGATCGAGCAGAGTCGGCTAGGGCCACTGGTAGATAATTCGCCATTGCCTTGTGATCTCCTTCTGCTGCACGGATTGCGAGACCGTAAACAGTCAACCATGATTCAGGATCTGTTTTTCCATCGTACTTCTCGATGCTGGTCAGCTTGAAACCAGCCGGCCAATCCACTCGACGCAAGTCGCTTGTGAAAGCTGCGACTCCATCTTGATCATCTTCATAGTGGTCCGGTGAGTGGTGTCGTCAATCGCCTCTTTCTGCACGGCGGCGGTTGATAGTATCACGTAGGTCGACGGGTTGCCGGCGACATGGCGATCGAGGCTGCTCAACGCGGCGCTCTCTGTGCCCGTCATGCGGCGAACGAACTGAACGTTCGTCATGATCCCTGCCCTCGCGAACAGATCTCGATGCTGCTATGCTGAGGCTTGGTTGGTGATAATCTTAAGATCGGAGAGGTGGGACTCGGCTGCCAGTTGGCGTCCAGATACTTGCCGAGTTGACTGGAACTGATGCAGCGATCATTGTCTTTGTCTGATTGATGATGTTGAGAATGTGATTGGACGCGTCTTCTTTAAGGAGAGTATCCAAAAGTCTGATTGTTGCAACGGCGTTCTGCTATGGGGTGCAAAAAACTGTTGTGCCCTCAACATCCTGTTGTCCGATTAGCTCACGCGCTCGGCGCCCAGCTTCCAAAGCACGTTGGCGCCACTCCTCGGCTTCCTTTGCCGCTTGCTCACGCTCCTACTGCTCGCGCAGTACTCGGGCTTGCTCTTGAGTTTGTCGTTCTTGCTCTAGTCGGCGACGCTCGGCTTCCTGTCGTGCACGCTCCTCGTTGGCTTCTCGTGCTAGCCGTTGTTGCTCGGTCTCATTGTCGGCCATAAAGACGCCGAAAAAGAGGGGAGTGTAGTTGTCTTCATAGTCTTCATCAAGGTCGTCAAAATCGTCGGGGTTGTTGAAGTCGTAGTTGTAGCCGAAGTCGTCGTAGTCGAGGATCTCGGTGGGTCGAGAGTCGACACCAGAGGAGCTGAGATAACCGTCTAATTCTTCTGTGGAAACTGTTCCAAGTGGTTGAAGTATGACGCCGACTTCCCTGGAGCCAGATTGGATCGAGGCTGAGGCTAGATCCTGTCTGGGCCTACGGGGATAAGACGCTCTTGTCGTGAAAACAACAGCCAAATCATCAGGAAGCTTCATTAAGATTGATGGATAAGCCGCTTCGTCTTGATCTGGTCGTGAAGCAGTGGATGGGATCCCGTCCGAGTGGTTTGAAGCCGACTTGAACAGGATAGTCTTGGAGTAGTTCTCGGCCAAGTTTGGGAGACCGAATGGAGCAGAGATAGGATCTCTCCCCGACTGGCTCGAATCCAAGTCGAGAAGAGAAATCTTGCCGAAATGGTCGGTGATGAAGTCGAGGCTACCGAATCGGTATGCCTATCCGGGAGGGAAGGCGAAGTCGTCGATGCCTGAAATGAATCCCATCGCACTAATCGGTGAAAAGCTTGACGCAACCCCTACCTGGCGCGCCAACTGTCGAAACAATATTTCGGCAATACTAAAAGGGGTGGCTATCAAGCAGGAAAAGTGGATGGGTTAAAAGACACAGGGTTTATACAGGTTCAGGCCCTCTCAATGAGAAGTTATACCCTACTCCTGTCCAGGGATTGATCCGCCGAGTGTATTATTGATCGTATAATCCGGGAGAAAAGTTATGCCACTAGAGGCGCCCGAACCCCTCCTTATATAGGGGGAGAGGTCGGTAGTTACAAGGTACAGCCCATGTTCCTAACGGAATAGGCAAATAAAGATATATTACAATCGTATCCAACTAGGACTGTCGGATGTTTCCTTAGTATACAAGTTAACATAATGACCGAGTCCTTTACTAAAAATATTCTATCTGTACATGGTACCCCCATATCCAGTCGGATATACACACCGTGTGGGTATGTGGTATCCATAATCTCCACAATGGCAAATCTGGAGAAAATCAACCAAAAAAAACCAATTGCTTTAAAGCAGTAGATGGCAATGGAAGGTGTGCAGATGGATTTTGGTGAGTAGGGCAGCAAAGGTGAGAAACCAATCGCTTTAAAGCGGGAGCACCATGGCAAATTGGCAACAACAGCACGACAAGGATGAACTAGTTTGTATGTTAATTACAGTTCATGTCCAAATGATGTCGGTTGAATTTTTTCTTGCTCGTTGCCTCAATGTTATTTTATTCATATAAAATTGCTGTTGATTTTACAATTTCATGGTCACGGCATCCTTTGTCATAATTTTCATAAAAAGCTACCATCTAACGATATTAGTCTAAACTATGAATCCAGTGGTAGGTACATATTGGGATGAAACTGTTTTTTTATGGTAAATTTGCAATTACATTTTTTTGGTAGATTCATAGTACCTGTTCAATCCAATGGCAAATATGCAATTGCCCCTTTATCTTTCCATATCAAATTTCATAATTTTTTTAATCCATATAAATTGATTCATATCAATTGGAGCTTAAATGGATTTTATATGCATCTTAGAAATTTACTCATTTTTCTGTTGTATAGATATTGATTTGAGTATTTTTCTTATATTTTTCAGAATTTAAATATAAGGGGTTCAATGGTCATGACTGGCCAATATGCAAAAAGGCCCCTGGGTTCTAGGGAATCAAGCGGAAGTCCTTAGCACATGTTTAAAAGCATCTTTATTAAGAGTCATCAAATGTTTACATATTTACAGACAAGTCCTGGGTCCACATGTCATTCACAACAACTTTACAAATCAAACCTGATAATATTTAGACTATCTCTAAGCAAGTCCTTAGCGCCCTAATGACTATGGCCCACATGCCAGCGGCTTGGCAGGTAGGAGAGCAGAGCAGCGGCGCGGGCAAGGTTTGCGGCGGCGCTGGTGGCGAAAGGCGGCAAACTAGATGGAGCGGCCAAAATGGAAAAATGTAGAGGGGACTATTGCGAAGTTATTGGTGGTTGAATAGCGAGCTGTGGTGATTGGAATAGGTGTCAGCGGCGGTGCTGGCGGCGATGTGCCTCGGCATGCTAGTGCATGTCGAGCTCTAGCTCATTTTGGTGCAAACCCGTGGCTGCATATGCAACTACATGGTGCTTGGAGACTAAATCGACGTTCCCCATGTGTTGGAGAAACTTGGATGACGGCGTCAACGGGAGAAAGAGCTCCGGCAGCGGCGGAAGAAGGTAGGGTGATGGCTTCGGATCACTCTGGGCTTCAATATGCCAAGAAGAGGAGCAGGAAGGCTCAGAGATCACCTAAGGATGCTATACTATGAGGAATTGCGCCGAAGCTGCCCCGATGACGAGGAATCGATGGAGAGGGCCATCGACTGTACTTGGGAAAGACGAAGGGGATCTCCTCGACGGCGGCGCCTTGGCTCGATTCCTTATGCTGCCATCCTCCTCAGGTCTTGGCGACGCTTGTAAAGCGACGGCTCGGTCAGCAGTGGCTTGAGTAGACGGGGATGGCGAAGTGACGAGCTGCGGCGCTAGACACCGAGGATGCCGACGATCGCAAGAAAAGTTGTTCAACAAGCGCCAAATAGTAAACATAAGGCATGGATCTATTAGGCGCGGAAAGTATATCACGTTCTTACTGATTTATTGCAGGTAAGATCACTAGAGATGACTTTGTATGGACCAAACACCTTCAGGGACGGAGAAGAAGGTGGTGTTCTAGGCATATCCGAGGGAGTTATTTGTGCTTTTCTTGGTAGAACGCAATGAGGTAGAAAACAAGACTTTGTTGGTGAAGTGGTCAACCAAATGAAGAAATTTGCGCTGGCAGTGGGTGAGCTAGGTGTCAACATGAGGTGTAGACACGATTTTTGGGGTGTTGGCAAGCTAAAGGGGCTGTGCTCTACTTGTACTTCATCCATGCTTGCATGAGGGGCCGCCAAAGGGAACATGTAGTGATTTCCTAGAGAGATACGAGACGTAGAGTGAACAATGGGGTGAATTTGGGCTTTGGAACACTTTATACTCCTTTTCCCATTTGATAAATTCTAAAGTAAGATCACATGGGTTTTTAATTATTGTTGTCTTGCCTGTAATGTGGATGAAAAGTGGGCCCCACAAGAGCTTGGTCCCACATGGAAGAGAGAGGGTTTGAGTGAGAGGCATAGAAGCTTCAAATTTTCTAAGGGTTGAAACTAGTGCAATGTGTTGTTTAATTCAGTCCCTCTCCTCAAATTAGGATTTAGTGAGAGATAAAGAGGCAGCAAGGTAGACAAGGACGTGATCTCTTGATGTGGCAAGTTCCAAGATTAGAACACTTTTAGAGTTACCATGGTAATTTAGAAAGTTGGCTAGTTCGTATGTTGACTGCAGTCAAATTACTGTTTATGGAACTTACGGTCCTCATTTCATGTGGTTATTTTTCGCATAAGATTAATACATTGCACGTGGAGGTGTAGCACATTATGTTTATCTCTATGATCAAAGGGTTTGGCCGAAAGAGTTATGGTTCAATTCTGGTGAAGGGGCAAAGAAGGTCAAGTGATATGATGTTTTCAGAATTTTAACTGAGTTGAATGATTTATTTGGGGTATCGTTTGAAGTGATAAATTCAAACTAAAATTACTGTGAGCTTAAGGTGCTTTATATTATTTATGATATTTTAGGTGGGATTTATTGTTGCTAAATTTATTTTTAGGATTTTTCTCTAGCCATGACATGCATATGTAACCTATTATGAGATACACCAAGAAGATCTAAAAATAATACCAAAATAATAAAGTACACATACAAACAAGTTTATTTTTTTTCCATTTTGGCCTTCATATTTTGAAACCTGTATGTCCATTTATTTGTATGTAACCTAAATATTTTTAGTTAGGTTCGAATACAGTGCCGAGAGGATTAAGGCTCTAATTTATAGTTAAACCAAATTATTTGACTTGAAGTTGGTCAACACAAGATTTGTAAATTTTTATTTTGGACTTAGCTCTGACTTTCCCGACAAAACTATGCGTTAAATTTAAATGGCCGCATATATCCAGCTATTTTTTTACCCGGCCTCTAGCTATATCCAATTGGATATAGCTAGAGGCCGGGTAAAAAAATACCCTTCCCTAAATAAAAAAACAATAGCTTGCACATGTCATTAACAATAAGAAGACTCACATTTTTTGTTTTAATTCCATTAGTCTTCAAAGGCAATAAAACCTTTTACATGATAATCTTAACTAAATTTAAAGAAAGAATAACGTACGCATATAAGCTCGAACATATATTTAAGTAAGGCAATAAAATCTTTTACATGATAATCTTAACTGAATTTAAAGAAAGCATTAACGTACGCACATGCGCACATACGTATATATATCTAAGTGTAACTGGTAACAATTTACACAGCTTGTTCATTGGGGCGCATCAGCATATCGTTTATTTCGAGAGCCTGCTCTGGGTTGCGCACGCCACAGTCTGTGAATTTCTTTTGATTGCTCCACTTGACGTATCCAGAGTCCTCCCAAAGTACTAACTTAATTGACATTAAACCCCAGCTATTAATGTAACATGTGTCGTGGAGAGTGATCTTGGTCTCGCTCTCCCAATCCTGGGTGAACGCTAAACGCACAGGCTTCAGCCTTAGAGCTTCCGGAATCATGACTGTAAGTCTTGCAATCGCTGACTTTACATCGTCGATAGAGGCGTAATCTGGGTCGTATGTACCAAGGACACGTAGAGCCCATAGCAATGACTGTCTTCCTAAGGCACATGTCTAAGTTCTTGATAGCCGCCGGCTATACTGGTGTAATCCTCTCTAAACGGGAGTGGTGTGGAACCTGGGAAATGAGGATAGAAACTATTCCAGTGGTTGGAATAGTTGGTGAAGCCATATATGTAGAGAGTGTCAAACCTAATGCCAATAGTGGATCTGTCCTTGTTCTTATTCGGACCAACAAGGTTAATTTTTAACCATTTTCTCGGTGGATCGGCATACTTATCCAAATTCAAGCGCTTTGGTGCAAAGACAGGATGATTACCGAGCACCGACCTCCTTGGTTCGTTGATGGACAGCAAGGCGTAAGCCTCTTCAAACATAGTCTCATACGGCTGCGTGTGGACATGGTACGTCATCTCGACGGACTCCACGTCCTCCACAACGTCGATGGAGTTGGCTGGGGTGGTGGAGATCAGCAGGAGAAGCAGCAACGTGGCCATGCCCATGACAGCCAGGTCACTTCTCCCACGACGCGCACCCCGCCGGCGGCGGTGATGGCCACCACTCTTGTCGTCGAGGGTTGGAGCTTGGCGGTTGGCCACCACAATCTTCATGGACATCATGAGATCGATTTGTTTGATTAGAAACCGGAGACATACCTATAAATAGGCGCCTTATATTCATGTGTGTGTGTTTATATATATATCTCTTAAAAAAAACAATATCGTCTTTCCTTGCAAGAAGTGTGTCGTTCTTGCAAGAAGTAGACACATGCACCTGGACGTACGGTGGAGCTATGAAGCAAACAGGTTGGCTGGCCCTCAGCAGTGGCTGAAATGAAGAGCAAAACACAGAGCACATAGGCCAAGAGTGCTACTGCTAGGTTATTCTTGTTTAAGTGAAAACATGATAGTATTACTCTGGTAAAAAATAACCTAATAAATTTGTGTGTTCAAAACATGCATGTTGGTCAACTGAAACGTATAAAGATCTTTCCTATCTTTCGAGATCTACCCTACAATATGGATCAAAAAGCCAAAAAAAAATAAGTGATTCGTTTTTAGCCCCTGAATTTGTCATTGCAGAAATATCATGCCTTTCATTGTCAGCAATTGTAAAGCCAAGATATACATCTGTTGGTCAATTCAAGTGTAAAACGAATCCGTCGTATGTGGAGAAATACCAATAATGACTATAGACAATGATTTATTCTGTAAAGTATATTTCACGGTGTCAGGAACCAAGGTACCCCTTTCCCCGAATTAAGCCATGCATATAAGAAGTTCGACTTATTATATATTGATGTCAAGAAAAACTAGAAGATCATTATTAACCTCGTCGACAAATACCTCGGCCGCATATATATGTGCTAGAAAAATTGAAGTCCGTAGAAAACCACTATATGACATGTCTCTACTTGGAAAAGCTATTAAATGATGGATTTCCAAACTTTGAATCACATGAGGTTAAATCAAGTGAACTACTGCTTTCTATTACCTGATACGTACAAGAATACTACAATGCAGAGTTATCTACCAGCAGATTAATCAACCAAATGTCTGAAATTATGGGAAGAACGAAGAAAAGAATAAAATTCCCACACTTCTACTTGGACTCTTTAGAAATCTCGAGGACGAGATTTATTTAAGGGGTAGGTTAGTAACGTTCCAAAAATTAGCCATTTGCTATAGGGAAGTAAAGTAGACTTCTGGCTGGGCATCTATTCCTTTGCCAGATTGAAGGAGGAAGCATGCTAGACTTCGGAAAGAAAAGGTAGACCAGAGAGAGGAAGGAAGGATGGCCCGAGAACTGAAAGAGAACTTTTCCTAATTTGGCCCGAGAAGGAAAAGGGGATTTTAATTACTTTTCCAATTAAATTAATATCTTTGAATTGTTAAAGATACTTCCGATGCTCAAATAATTCCAAGAATAATCTTGCAACTAACTGGACACTCACAGACACTCACAGTATTTAACAAAACTATAACTAGATCATTTAATGATTAATTTATTAATTAAATAATTGCTGAAATGTTCTTTGTATTATTAAAATTAATAATTGAGCTCTGAAAAATCCGAGAAAATTCCAAATAGTATAATTAATCATGGATAATTTAATAAAAATTAAATACAGCCATGCTTTATATCTAGAAAATTTTATTTTCCACTTTTAACTTCACTTGTAAATTAATGAATCATTTAATATATATTGTAATAATAACTTAGTAAATAATTTATTAATCCTGAAACGAAAATTTAGGATATGACACTTGCATGAGGGCTGCCAAAGGGTACATGTAGTGATTTCCTAGTCTATACGAGAGGTAGAGTGTTCAATGGGGTGAATTTGGGCTTTGGAACACTTTATACTCCTCTCCCTATTTGATAAATTCTAAAGTAAGATCACATGGGTTTTTAAGTATTGTTGTCTTGGCGGTAATGTAGATGAAAAGTAGGCCCCACAAGAGCTTGGTCCCACATGGAAGAGAGAGGGTTTGGGTGAGAGGCATAGAAACTTCAAATTTTCTGAGTGTTGAAACTAGTGCAATGTGTTGTTTAATTCTCTCTCTCTCCTCTACTTAAATTAGGATTTAGGGGGAGATAGAGAGGCAGCAAGGTACATAAGGATGTGATCTCTCAATGTGCCAAGTTCTAAGGTTAGATAACTTTTAGATTTACCACGGTAATATAGTAAAGTTGACTAGTTCGTATGTTGCATTGACTGCAGTCAAATTACTGTTTATGTAACTTATGGTCCTCATTTCATGTGGTTTTTTTTTTCGCATAAGATTAACATATTACACGTGGTGGTATAGCACATTATGTTTATCTCTATGACCAAAGGGTTTGGCCGAAAGAGTTATGGTTCAATTCTTGTGAAGGGGGCAAAGTAGATTAAGTGTTATGATGTTTTCAGATTTTTAACTAAGTTGAAGGATTTATTTGGGTTATCGTTCGAAGTGATAAATTCAAACTAAAATTACTGTGAGCTTAGGGTGTTCTATATTATTTATGAGATTTTAGGTGGGATTTATTGTTCCTTAATTTATTTTTAGGATTTTTCTCTAGCCAGGACATGCATATGTAACCTATTATGAGATACACCAAGATCTAAAAATAATACCAAAATAATAAAGTGCGCATGCAAACAAGTTTGTTTTTTTTCATTTTGAACTTTATATTTTGAAACCTGTATGTCCATTTATTTGTACGTAACCTAAATATTTTTAGTTACGTTCGAATATAGTGCCGAGAGGATTAAGGTTCTAATTTATGGTTAAACCAAATTATTTGAGTTGAAGTTTGTCAACACAAATGTTTATTTTGGACTTAGCTCTGTCTCTCCCAACAAAACTATGTGTTAAATTTAAATGGCCGCATATATCCTATTGGATGTAAAGGCCGGGTAAAAAAATACCCTTCCCTAAATAAAGAAAAGAATAGCTCACACATGTCATTAACAATAAGAAGACTCACATATTTTGTTTCAATTCCGTTAGTCTTCAAAGGCAATAAAACCTTTTACATGATAATTTTAACTGAATTTAAAGAAAGCATAACATCTGCATATGCGCTCGCACATATATCTATGTAAGGCAATAAACCCTTTTACATGATAATCTTAACTGAATTTAAAGAAAGCATTAACGTACGCACATGCGCACGTAAGTACATATATCTAAGTATAAATGGTAACAATTCACACAGCTTGTTCATTGGGGCGCACCAGCATATCGGTTACTTCGAGAGCGTGCTCTGGGGTGCACACGTCACAGACTCTGAATTTGTTCTCATTGGGGCGCATCAGCATATCGGTTACTTCGAGAGCCTGCTCTGGGTTGCGCGCGTCACAGACCCTGAAACTATTCCAGTGGTTGGAATAGTTGGTGAAGCCATATATGTAGAGAGTGTCAAACCTAATGCCAATAGTGGATCTATCCTTGTCCTTATTTGGACCGACAAGGTTAATTTTAAACCATTTTCTCGCTGGATCGGCATACTTATCAAAATTCAAGCGCTTTGGTGCAAGGACAGGATGATTACCG
The DNA here is from genome assembly GCF_000147395.1 of Oryza glaberrima. Taxonomy (NCBI): domain Eukaryota; kingdom Viridiplantae; phylum Streptophyta; class Magnoliopsida; order Poales; family Poaceae; genus Oryza; species Oryza glaberrima. The sequence continues at coordinate 12,321,590 of NC_068335.1, read as the reverse complement.
AGCACCGACCTCCTTGGTTCGTTGATGGACAACAAGGCGTAAGCCTCTTCAAACATAGTCTCATACGGCTGCGTGTGGACACGGTACGTCATCTCGACGGACTCCACGTCGTCCACAACATCGATGGAGTTGGCTGGGGTGATGGAGATCAGCAGGAGAAGCAGCAACGTGGCCATGCCCATGACAGCCAGGTCACTTCTCCCACGACGCGCCCCCCGCCGGCGGCGGCGATGACCACCACTCTTTTCGTCGAGGGTTAGAGCTTGGCGGTTGGCCACCACCATCTTCATGGACATCATGAGATCGATTTGTTCGATTAGAAACCGGAAACATATACGACGTATAAATAGGCGCCTTATATTCATGTGTGTGTTTTTTTTATACATCACTTAAAAAAATACAATATCGTCTTTCCTTGCAAGAAGTGTGTCGTTCTTGCAAGAAGTAGACACATGCATGCACCTGGACTTCCTTGCAAGAAGTGTGTCGTTCTTGCAAGTAGACACATGCACCTGGACGTACGGTGGAGCTATGAAGCAAACAGGTTGGCTGGCCCTCAGCAGTGGCTGAAATGAAGAGCAAAACACAGAGCACATAGGCCAAGAGTGCTACTGCTAGGTTATTCTTGTTTAAGTGAAAACATGATAGTATTACTCTGGTAAAAAATAACCTAATAAATTCGTGTGTTCAAAGCATGCATGTCGGTCAACTGAAACATATAAAGATCTTTCCTATCTTTCGAGATCCACCCTACAATACGGGTCAAAAAGCCAAAAAAAAAAAAAGTGATTCGTTTTTAGCCCCTGAATTTGTCATTGCAGAAATATCATGCCTTTCATTGTCAGCAATTGTAAAGCCAAGACATGCATCTGTTGGTCAATTCAAGTGTAAAACGAATCGGTCGTATGTGGAGAAATTACAATAATGACTATAGACAACGATTTATTCTATAAAGCATATTTCACGGTGTCAGGAACCAAGGTACCTCTTTCCCCGAATTAAGCCATGCATATAAGAAGTCCGACTTGTTATATCTTGATGTCAAGATGAACTAGAACATCATTATTAACCTCGTCGACAAGTACCACGGCCGCATATATATATGTGCTAGTAAAATTGAAGTCCGTACAAAACCACCATATGACAAGTCTCTACTTGGAAAAGCTATTAAATGATGGATTTCCAAACTTTGAATCAGATGAGATTAAATCAAGTGAACTACAGATTAATCAACTAAATATCTGAAATTATGGGAAGAACGAAGAAAAGAATAAAATTCCCGCACTTCGGACTCTTTAGAAATCTCAAGGACGAGATTTATTTAAGGGGTAGGTTTGTAACGTTCCAAAAATTAGCCATTTGCTAATTTTGCATCATGCCAATTCTTATGTTCTTAATAACTTTTAAACCAAAAAAAAATATAATTAGAGGGACTTCCTAAAACTGACTTGCAAGAAAACTCTCTCTCTGGTATTTAAATTCTTTTATGTTTTTCCTTTTAAAATATATGTGGTTATATTGAGGTATTTCATGAGTTGGTATAATTTAAAACCTTCTTTTAACTAAATTTCTCTTTATTTAAATTTAATTTGAAAACCCCCTTTTTATTTTATGAATTATGGTCCAAGAAAAATCCTCCACACCAAATCCTTGCAATTCCAATTTTATTGGAATTAATTGCTAAACCATCCTTTGATTCTAAACCTATCTTTAACTCTCAATCTAAATACCAAAGTTCCTCCTAGCCACTAATTTAATTTATATGGCTTGATTCCCTTTTCGGCACAAGAATAGTATTATTACAAATATTGTAAATAATTGCTCTTTGTGCTAAGAAAATAAATTCTATCCTTCCATCCCAAATCCAAAAATCCAAAATTACTTATTGGCCTCAAATAATTTTATTCCCTAAAACCCATACCATATAATTTGAGGCTAAAATCCCATTTATTCTCCTCCATCTATTTCCTCACACATTTCCAATTTTTATCCATTTATCCCTCCCTCTTATTTGAGTGCATCAAATAAATTCCATTATATTCTACCTCTAAAATTATTGCACTCAAATAATTAGGAAATCTCTCTTTTGAAAATTATCTCCAATAATAAATTCATCTCAAAAGTTAGCCACCTAAATTTCTTCCAAAGATTAATTTGGATTCAAACTTCTGCTTTAAATCTCTATAAATTTCAGAAAAGCATGTAGTTCACTTTGGGCCGAAATTCACCCTTGTCCCGTCGGCAAAATTGGCCCAGCCGGACTAACCGAGCAGAAACAGCCGCTCCTCCTCCTCCCTGTCCCGTGGGCGCCGCCGCCACCATGCGCCATAGGCGCCGCCGAGCCAGAGTCACCGCCGAGCCAGAGGGGGAGTGGGATTTTAGCCTCAAATTATATGGTATGGGTTTTAGGGAATAAAATCCTCGTAGCGTCAAAAAACAATCCCCTCTAGTTTGTTGGATTGACCATGACATTTATATTCTTTATCTGTGTCACCTTGAATGGATGTTTCTCTGTAATGCAATGGAGGAGAAATGGGAGTAATATAACTGCTATGAGGTACTGAAGACAATTATAACTTTATAAGCGCAGATCTTGATTTGTGTTATTGTAAATTAATTTGAAATGCAAATGTGGATGAATAATTTGGAAATGGATAATAAACTTATGTGGATTCTTGGAATTGCATTGAATCCACGCCCGAGTGTATGCATTATGCTTAAGTGAACCCCATGCCCATGACGCCATCATTTGCCGGTGTTGTAGCATTCAGTCTCAAGCACAATGTTCAGTCTCAACCTGTACAGATAGCATGGTGAATTAACTACTTCTGACAACAAACCAATTACCTTATCTCTGCAGAAATTGCAGACCCAAACGTAAAACTAATATGCTATTTATGAAATCTAATTCATCAATCTTGTTTGTTAAATGCTCTATGCAACTTCAAAACCTGTAAATTGTTGCTGATTAATTGTTTGCATCAGTATATCATCAAATTGTGATCTTATTTGCACACTGCTCTTGTAATCTATTATTATAGCAGTACACAGACCAATATGCCATCCTAAGAAATTTGATTTGAACAGGTGCACAACAGCACAAGGATGGATGAACAGATGAAAGTAGAAGCAAACTCAGCAATTCGCAAATTCGCATAGGAAAAACAGCCTCATTTCAATTAGGAGCACATCCATTTCCCTGAACCATACCGCTCAACAAAATGATGCGCACCCACAATACTACCAAAAAAATCAGCCAAAATCTCTGAAGCGACGGAGCAAGAAGCGAAGAGAAATCGACCCCCACCGCAACACACGCACACACATACACACCACTTGGCACCATAAACCTCTACACAGCACACCAATACATCTCTAGTTGCATCTGGAAGGAAGATTAGGGAAGCGAGTAGGGTGGACATACCTTGATGTAGATGTTCACGGCAGCCTTCTCCTCCTCGCCGAGCACCTTGCCGCCGGAGGAGAGGAGCCACCGTGGTGCGAGCCTCGCCGCCATCGCTCGCGGTCGACTGTACTGAGCCCAGCCCAGTTGATATCACCGTCGCTGAACCAGCTCGCCGCCTCTGGCCGCGTTGCACACTGCCCATAGCGAGCACACCGGGATCCCACGCGTCGCACCGGCCGCCACGCCCCACGTCAGGTAGGTGTCGTCCACAATCGCGTCGGGCCTCCGCTCCAGCTGGTCGAGCAGCTGCTCGACGGCCACCTCCACCTTGCCACCGTCCAGATCCGCCGCCGCCGGTCGTCGCCGTGCCCACCGCCCGCCGCCGTCGGGGAAGGGAGGCCACCGCCGGTGCCGAGCCCGCCGCTGCCGCACCGCTCCCGCAAGAGGGGAGGGGAGGGGAGGGGGAGAGGCGCCGCAAGAGGGGAGGAGCCGAGGGGAAGGAGGAGCTCGCGTGGGGGATGAGAGGGGACCCTCCGCCTCTGGCGCACCGCCCCCTCCGCCACCGCCTCATGGCTCTAGCGCGCCATCGCCCTCCGCCTATGGCCCGCCTCCGCCAACGCCTCGCGGCTCTACCGCCGTCCACGGCGGCCCCGACTCCTCCGCCATGGCGCGCCGCCGCCCTCCGCCAGGGACATCCACCGCCTCCATGTCCACCATCTCGTCGCCGGCTTCGTCCTCCACGCGGCGTCACAGGCCCGCTCCATGGCCTCCTCTGCCTCCGCCTCGGTGGGGAGTGGATGGTGGCGGCGGCGGCACTGATGGATGGAGTATTGGAGTGGATTTGGTTTGGGCGTAGCTATATTTATGGCAACATATTTTTCATAAAAAAAATATATAAAATTTATTTTGGTTAATTCTCCATCCAAGTTTGATTGAACTATATAAAATTTGAATTTTAAAATATAAGAAATTCAAATAATTTTTTAGGTAGTAAATAATTTCAAATGGGAAAGTTGTCAACAACAAAGTTGTATAACTTATCAAGATCTACAACTTTTATTTTGGCCATTTTTCTATATGACTTCGTGTTAAACAAATCGAATTTGAATTTTAAATTATGACAGCTTCAAACAACATTTACAAGTACTAGATGATTTCAACTGAAAAAATGATCAACAACAAAGTTGTATAACTCATCAAGATCTATAACTTTTATTTGGGTTATTTCTTCATCCGACAAAGCGATTTGTAACATTGTTCACAAAATGTACACCTTGCTTCATCTCTTATATAGTTTATAAACTATAAGACACATCATATTATTAGACACCTTGGGCCTAGATGTTATTCTTGGGATGGATTGGTTAACTAAACATGAGGGAACCATTGATTGTTCTCATAGAACTGTAACTGATGGTTAATTGGTTAGGTTTACCTTTGAGCAAACCTCCACTTCAATTCAACCCTCTATACAATCTCTCACCATGCCGGAGTTAAAATCTGTACCTATTGTGAATGAATATTTCAATGTGTTTCCTGACGAATTACCAGGGATGCCTCCAGATCATGATATTGAATTTGTGATAGATTTAATCCCTGGGACAGCACCTATAGCCAAAAGGCCATATCGAATGACTTCTGAAAATTTGATGAAATTAAAGAAGAAACTCAATGAGCAATTGGATAAAGGTTTCATTCGTCCTAGTTCATCTCCTTGGGACTGCCCGGTGTTGTTTGCACCAAAGAAAGATGGAACCATGCGAATGTGCGTGGATTATCGACCTCTAAATGAAGTCACCATAAAAAATAAATATCCTATTCCTAGGATCGATGATTTATTTGATCAATTAACCGGAGCTCGTGCCTTCTCAAAAATTGATCTTAGATTGGGATATTTTCAACTCAAAATCAAACCGGAAGACATTCCTAATGCTCCTGCTTCTTTCATGAATATGATGAATAAAATCTTCATAGAATATCTTGATAAATTTGTGGTGGTATTCGTCGATGATATTCTCATCTACTCCAAGAGTGAAGAAGAACATGCGCAACATTTGCGTATGGTACTTGATAAACTTCGTGAACATCAACTTTATTCCAAATTCTCAAAATGCGAATTTTGGTTAAAAGAAGTTGAATTCCTTGGTCATGTACTTTATGAAGGTGGTATTGCTGTGAATCCAAGAAATGTACAGAATGTTCTTAATTGGAAGCAACCACAAAATGTTCCTGAAATTAGGAGTTTTCTTGGTCTAGCTGGTTGCTACCGTCGTTTCATTGAAAACTTCTCCAAAATTGCTAGACCTTTGACTCAACTTCTCAAGAAGGAAAACAAATTCATATGGTCTGAGGCATGTGAAGCAAGTTTTCATGAACTAAGGCTCACAACAGCTCCAGTATTAGTGATGCCTGATGTTCATAAACCCTTTCATGCTTATTGCGATGCCTCATGTCATGGTCTTGGTTGTGTACTGATGCAAGAAGGGAAAGTAGTGGCTTATGCTTCTCGTCAGTTGCGACCACACGAGATCAATTATCCAACTCATGACTTAGAGATAGCAGCTGTGGTGCATGCTCTAAAAATTTGGCGCCATTATTTGGTCAGTAATCGGTGTGAAATCTTTACCGATCATAAGAGTTTGAAATATTTCTCTACCCAACCAGATCTGAACCTAAGGCAAAGAAGATGGTTAGAACTCATTAAAGATTATCATCTTGGTATTCATTATCATCCCGGCAAAGCAAATGTAGTAGCAGATGCCTTGAGCCGAAAGCTACATTATCTTGTCATCATTGAGACAATAAATTAGCCATCTTTGCCCTCCGAATTACAAAAATTAAATTTGGGACTGGTAGAGGACGGTTATGTTGCTGCACTAGCATTACAACCTACTCTCTATTCTCAAATTAAAGCTGCTCAGTCCATTGATAAGGGAGTAGCTGAAATTATGAAGGAAATCAATTCAAAGCCACAATCCATATACACTCTTATCTCTGATGGTATGATTATGCATGGCAAACGAATCTTTGTTCCCAATAATCAACACCTTCGAGAAACCATTCTTGATGAAGCACATCAAACACCTTTGTCTATCCATCCGGGTTGCACTAAGATGTACCAAGATATTCGCACTCAATATTGGTGGCCTAGCATGAGGCATGACATAGCAGCATACGTTGCAATTTGCGATGTGTGCCAACGTGTCAAAGCTGAACATCAACGACCCGCTAGCCTACTCCAACCATTGCAAGTACCTGAATGGAAATTTGATGAGGTTGGAATGGATTTTATTACCGGTCTTCCTAAAACACCCAATGGACATGATTCTATATGGGTTATTATGGATCGACTAACTAAAGTGGCTCACTTCATTCCGGTGCATGTGACTTATGGTGGAGCCAAGCTAGCAAAGCTATATTTAACTCATATTGTAAGGCTTCATGGCGTACCGAAAGTCATAGTTTCCGACCGAGGAACACAATTTACCTCTCGGTTTTGGAAAAATCTACATGAACTTCTTGGAACTAAATTATTGCTTAGCACCGCCTTTCATCCACAAACCGGATGTCAAGTGGAAAGAACAAACCAGATACTTGAAGACATGCTCCGAGCTTGTGTGCTTGAACATAACACTAACTGGGAGAAATGTCTATCTTTTACTGAATTCTCCTACAACAATAGCTTCCAATCAAGTATCAAAATGTCACCATTTGAAGCTCTTTATGGGAGAAAATGTAGAACTCCTCTTTATTGGTCCGAGATAGGAGAAAGGCAATTCTTTGGACCTGCTGTCATTAATGAAGCTGAAAAGAATGTTGTTCTTATTTGAGACCGATTAAACGAAGCTCAAACTCGTCAAAAGAGCTACTCTGATCGTCGTCGTCGAGAGCTAAGTTTTGATGTGGGTGATTATGTCTATCTTAAAGTATCACCCCTTAGAGGCACTCAACGTTCCAAATTCATGGCAAGCTTGCTCCATGGTATATTGGGCCATACCAAATAATATCTAAACGTGGACAGGTAGCCTATCAATTGGAATTGCCATCTCAGTTGTCCAACATACATGATGTATTCCACGTTTCTCAACTTAAGAAATGTCTTCGAACTCCAATTGAGCACACCTCACTTGAAGACATTAATCTCAGGCTAAACCTCTCCTATCAAGAATATCGAATTCGTATTCTTTAAGAAAGTGAACGGCGTACCCGCAAAAGCTCCATTAAGATGCTTCGAGTACAACGGAGCAATCATACTGCGGATGAAACCACATGGGAACGAGAGGACCGACTTAAGGCCGAATTCCCTAGTTTCTTCTAGAATGACGAATCTCGGGGTCGAGATTCTTTTGTAAGGGGGTTGGCTGTCACACACCACAAGTTTAGATGTATGGAAAACATGGAAATGGTGGAAGGAGTAAAATAAATAAAACTTTTGTCTAAAACTTTTATGTTTGCTTGTTTGTGCATTTTGAGATGATATGCATATGCATTATAGAATCATATTCATACTTAACTAAAACTAATGGATCAAAGAAAAATACTTGGGACAACTCAAAAATCTGGAAAATTTTGTATTAACTCCTTGCTGACCTTAGAAACCAAATATGAATTTTAGTTTAACTTACCAACTCATTAGATGGACCAAACAATTCTCTAAACACACTAAACACAAAATCTAGACAGGTTCTCTGGAGCACTCTTTGACACTCTGCCAAAATTTGTCTCTGGACTTCTAGGCTGTGAAACTTGATCCAAACTGTAGTATAAACCTTGCTTTACAACTTTGCCATTGGACCAGCTCTAACTCTGCCTGGAACTAATTTTAAACTGAGCCCAAAGTTGGAATTACACCTCTGTCCCAGACAGCCAAAACCCTAGATCTCCTCTCCCTTTCTCACACAAGTCACTGCCAGGTGGGCCATATGTCGTGTGGGACCTCACCGTCAGCCTCACATCCCTCTCCACATGGGCCCACGGCTCAGAACTTGCGCGCCACGCACGGGAGCACGCATCGAGCGCGGGAGAGGGCGAGCTCCTCCTCTCCTTCGCCGGCGACCGTACTTAACCCGACCGGCCGACCAACTTTCTCTCTCTCTCGCCCTTGTCTCGTTTCGCGGAAGAACTGAGGAACCCCGCCTCGGATTCACCGGGAACGGAGGCGCCATCCCCGGCGCCGGCGAGAGAAGTCCTCGACGCCGTCGCAATCCGGTGAGCTTCATCTCCGTTCAATATGCGTTCTGTAATCTCCTCTCAATGCCGTCTCTAACACCACCAAGAATGCCTAATTTGGTGCAGCCAATCTCCGGGAACACGACTGCGTCAACTCGGAGCACCGTCGCGCTCTGGACGTTGCTGCTTCGCCTTTGCTCGTCGCCCGGCTTCCACAGTTCGCCATTGACCGTGCTGCTTCGCCATCATCTTCGCCAGCCATCTTTGACCAAGAATCGCAAATGAATCGACGCGAGGTGGACCACGGTGGGAGATCGTCTTCTTCTTCCCCGTCTCCGGCCGCCAACGTCATCCATCTCTCTCTCGCTCTTTGGTGAGCTTCGGCGCAATCCCTTTTGTGTAGAGCCATTTTGTGCCATTATTAACCTTTGCATGCACTCCCTCTGGACAGATCAAGACCGGAGGTACAACGTCGACGACGACCGTGGAGCCCCGCCGCCGTCGAACTCTGATTTCTTTCTTTAGACTTTGCTGGACTTCGCCAGCCCTTTGGTGAGCATCCTAGCACACGTTAAGACCACATGCATGCCAGCTATCGCATAGAGCAAGCCACTAACTTAACATGCACTTTAAAAAGATTTATGTCTCAAAAATCCGAAATGCACTTAGGACTATAATTATCATGTAGACACTTTAAAAAAAATTGTAACCTTTTATATGAAAACTGTTAAAATGAAAACTCTTTCACTAAAAATCAAATTAACATAGAGCACACCAACTCCATAAAAAGCATTCATTTTAGAGCATGTTGGATTTTTATGTATGTTTCAAATTTTGATTTTTGCATATGTATGTTTAGACGATTTGCAGCCGAGTCTCGAGGAGGCCTACCTTGTAGCTGAGCAAGGAGAAGAAGAGCAAGGCAAGCCACCTCCCCTCTTTGATCACATTGAACATATGATTTGGAGGTTTTTGAAAAGATTGAAAAATATTATGCATGTCTATTGTACACTAATCCATTAAAATCTTGTAAAATTTGTTAGATTCAACTCCTTAACTTGCATTATCACCTAAACTCCACAAAAGACCTTAACCATTATTCCAAGCCTTAGGAACAATTCATTTTGACACATTAAGTATGATGTTGGGATCACAAGTATAAGAAAATGCTTAGCCATGCTTAGTGACGTGTTTACTTACCACTTGGGCTCAATTATATGTATAAAATGATTTACTTTATGATCTGGATTAAAATGATAAAATATGATAATTGTTAAATAAAATGATAGAAAAAAATGTGGATTTTAGATTTGGGCCTCATGTGGTACACATATGGTGTTTAGTTGTGACCTAAGGACCTCACTCAATGTCAGCTCATTTCGTATACAGTACAACCATATGTGCTAGTATGGGATAGCCCAAGCTTAGTAAATTATTTATGGTTTAGCCTTACATTTTGGTAGGCCAGTGTGTATGAGTTCGTATAATTCAGAGGAGCTTCCTATTTACCCCGAAGTGGTAGTTTAGGTGACTAAGCATGTCCAATACAACGGTATTGTGCCACATGGTGGGTTCCCGTTGTGTCCGCCACCACGGTGTTAAGTTTAAGGCATGGGCCCACCACTTAACGGTTCTAGGTCATATTTCCAGTATGACTAGGATGGAGGAACATGTATCGTGCTGGTGTAAGGCTAAATCATGAATTTTGGAAGGGCTTTATTGTGAGTAATAAATTGGGTATTTATGTATTGCGTGCCATGCTCTTGCATGATTATTATTTCGCATCATGTGGGTAAAGTGTACAAACTCTGTAGAGTAAAAACTAATTGATTAGCCGTGCTCGCAGTCATGAGCGGCGTGTGGATATGTATTGAGTATAGATATGTGTTTTATTCTCCTAAAGCTGAATTTGAACTTCAAAATGCGGTGTGAATTATGGATTATATCCTTGCTACCATGGAAGGCAAAAAGGCGCTATGTTAGTATGTGTTTAACATCTATTTTGATGCCCATTTGCTAAGTGTATGCTTGCTGAAATTTAATTGAAAATAAATCTGAATTTGAAATAATCTTTGCAAACCAAATATGCTTTATGCTAAAATTCACCAATATAAGCTTTACTTTGAATATGGCATTTGAATATGGCATTCATGTAGAGTACTAGGCTTGCTTGGTGCTTGCCAGTACGATTTATTTGTACTGACTCTTGCTTGTATTGTTGTATTGTTGCGTTTAGAATTGGTTGCAGGTGAGATCACTCCTGAGGAGGATGATTTCGATGGGGATGTGTCTTTCTTCCAGGATGGTTCTTACTAGGGTCTACCCTAGTCGGTTGCATGAAAATTTTTTTGGGTAGAAGATGTTTCCGCGAACCTAACTATTCGGCCTATCGGCCATATGTATCTAAGTTATAAGTTGTATGAACCTAACTAAAACTTAGAACTTAGAACTCCCTATGCTTGGATGAAAGTGTTCAGTGTGTTCCTTTTGCTAGGAACATATTAAACATGAGTATGAGTTAAAGATATTTGAGATGTCGTAGATCTTTAGCTATTTTTGTTAAGTCTCCTGAATGTGTAACACATCTGGTCACGTCTTCGTGTGGTTTGATGGGCACATCTCAGGCTGAAGTTGACTGGCAGCCTAAAGGCCCAGCAATATCTTGCATATCTTTCTCTCGGAGCGTCGAATGATTGGAAGAATTGTGTTGAGCTATTCATCCTTCAAATATAATAAGTGGTTCGGAGTGCTTCTGACAGTCTATTATATTTTGGAGGCAACCTAGGATATTTCGAGGATCGGAAAATCAGGTTGCCTATCTCGGATTTATTTGCGTTGGAGCAAGGCAAGCTATTATTCCTCCCCTCGAACATAATAATCCTATATTCCATATCTCTATTATTCTATGCATTAGTCATACATGATTTTGGAATGCATAACCTGAACATAGAAAACCAGATATATGCTCTTTGCTTAGCCCTGCTTAGTCTGCATAAAAATATAATGAACTTTAGATTGAAACAGTACGCTAGATATGGATGGTTGATTTCTGGGTGGTTAGTACTGTTTCAAATGACATACGCACTGCCATAAGAATGAACAAGTACGGCCGCAATTCTCGAGTAGGTGTAGACCTAGCTGATTAAGTTATCTAGCAAATGTGGTACCTCTATACAATGGTTCTTATTTAAGTCCTCGCGCAGGAGGCAAACTTATACTGAGCAGGGCAATTGTGATATTTACCGAGGCGCAGGTAAATATCTGAGGTAAATTATGATGTCAACTTGTTTGTAAACCCTGATTGTGATGACATGGTGTCATACAATCAGTCCTCTCTAAAGACCCCAGGAACACCAGAACTCATCTCGCTGCTGATAACATTACGTTCAGAGCGCATGAGGCCTAGAGTTCATGGAACAGGTACCATTGATGTTAGTAACCAAAAAGCTCTGCCATGACAAGGCTAATGTGTTTGGCACATTATGGATTGCGGGTAAAGCGTGCATCTACTACAATATTAGTATCATTGAATCTATTCGAATAGTCGTGCTCGCGGTTATCGGGCACCGAGACTCACTATGGCAACTTGGTTAGAAACACAATTCCAGATTTTACTCAATACTGTTGCATCGGCTTTCTCCTTCTACCTTCTCAGCTTTCTGCAAGTAAACCTAGCTCTACTTAAATACTATTTCATGCATTCATTATTCAATATACTTCCCTGCACAGTACTATTTCATAATTTCCCTATTTAATTCAAATCATATTCTTTAGAAGCCTATATCTCCTAAACCGTAGATCCGATTCCAGTGAAACTTGGACCTAAATTCAAATCCTTCCTTTTGATACCAAATTTGCTATTTTATTTGAATTTCTAATTTAAATTCATATTTGCATATCGAATATTTCTTTTTGTCCCAAAATCCCCTTTAGCCACTAAAAAGCCGCCGGATAAAACTTTACGCCTTTCATGAGGACGTTCGCGCTGTCTACTGGTCCCAACATCGAACCGTTGATTGTAAAGCCCGACATAACTAAACCCAAGGTCGAAGTGCTGCACTTGGCACCCCACGCCTCGATGCGTACAGCGGTCGGAGCTTTACTATTCCCTCGACCTCCATAGCATGCCGCACAGTTAGCTCTCGGGCTCTGTGTGATCCTAGCGGCTCCGTCGCCCCTCACGGTTGTCGGAGTAACAGTTCCGCCTCACTAAACCTGCACCCACTTCCTATTCCTCCAGCCAATATGTTGTCTGTTGACACTGGCTATAAAAGGTACCAAACCTAGTCGTTATACTGCCCAACTCCAGCAACAACTAGCAAACAACCAAACCCTAGCCGATGCCTCCCTAGTTAAATTCCAGCCGTCATCCAAATTCCATACCCAGCCGTCATGAATTTCTAGCTAGTGACGTGAGACCATGGTTGGAATATCCTAGTAATATTTAGAATACTTTTTAGGGTTTGTTTGATGGCTTTAAAAATCAAAAAACGTAAGAGTCATCGACAAAGTTAACTATCATCTGTAATAGTAATGGACCCGATACATATGACTTTTCACATCACTAACAGATGAAACCTACCTGACACATCACTTCTCAAGGATGGCTGGCTCCCGGAGGATGAAGCCAAGGCGAAGTGCTTACCGCTTAGAGCAGCATAGTACAGACTTGTCTCCGGACAGTTGTATCGAACTGGGGTATTACAACCCATGCTTCGTTGCATCTCAACAGCCGAAGACAGAGAAGTTGTCAAGGAAATCCACTAGGGGATGTGTGGAGCTCATTAGGCGGTAAGGACCGTGGCATCCAAAGTGTTTCGCCAGGGTGTGTATTGGCTAACCGTACTCAGAGTATGTGTTGAGCAGATCAAGAAGTGAGAAAGCTGTCAGCGATATGGCCGAAGCCAGCCAGTCCCTCAATATGAGTTACAGCCAATCACATCGGTGTGGCCATTCGCACGGTGGGGACTCGACATCATCAGCACATTCCCTGCAGCGTGAAATGACTACCGGTTCGCCACTGTCGCTATTGAGTATTTCTCACGTTGGATAGAAGCTAAACCACTCGGTACTATCACTTCGGCAGCAATCCAGAAGTTTGTGTGGAAGAACATTGTCTGTCGATTTGGTGTACCGAAGGAATTCATCACCGACAATGGCAAGCAGTTCGACTCTGACAAATTCAGAGAAATGTGCGAGGGGCTAAACTTGGAAATCAGGTTCGCGTTAGTTGCACACCCACAGTCGAACGGGCGGGCCGAAAGGGCGAACGACAAGATCCTTGAGGCACTCAAATAGAGGCTTGACGGGGTGGCGAACGGTAAATGGCCAGACGAAATGCTCTCAGTTCTCTGGGTCCTTCGGACAACCCCTACAAGACCTACCAAATTCAATCCTTTCATTCTCCTTTGTGGCGACGAAGCAATGACGCCAAGCGAGCTAGGGGCTAACTCTCCGCGAGTTATGTTCTTCGGGGGTGAAGGTGGGCGTGAAGTGTCGCTCGAACTCCTAGAGGGGGTAAGTGTCAAAGCACTGGAACATATGCGAAAATACGCTAGTGACACTTCGGCGTCGTACAACAAGAAGGTTCGACCAACAAAGATTCTACCTGGCCAACTCGTGTTGAAGAAAAAGGCGAACCAGGTAGCTGTTGGAAAACTGGAATAAAAGTGGGAAGGGTCGTGTCTTGTCAAGCACAGATCTGGAGCAGGCTCCTTTCGGCTGGCAACTCTAGAGTGCGAAGAGCTAGATCATTCCTGGAATGTTGCTTCGCTCCGAAGATTCTATGTGTGAAAGGGGTGGCACCCGAATCGCCAATTATAAATATGTAGATACAATATTGTAAGCCTTCGGCACAAAAATACAAAAGGAAGTGGAAAATGAAAAAAGAAAAAAATTGGATGTAGGGCTATTATCCACCTTGGAGGCCCTGTCGCGCCCAGAGATTCTACAACCCGAATCACCGGCTATCTGTGCATTTAAGCTATGTCCAGACTTTCAGGGTTACGGATAAGGCATACCTCCTATCCTACGATTTATGGCATATACCGATAAGGTATATCTTCAGTTCTTCATGTATACGGATTGTTCCCGTAAATATTGTATGGAATCCGTTCCAAATTACGGAAAATATCTCCACGAGTCAAGCAATTTCCAAAAGTCCTACTCGGAAGGGATAGAGTTTCTGTTATACCGTACCAGATCAAATATCCCCAGGTCTTTCTTAGGGGTCAAGCTGATCCACGGTAGAAAAGGGACCCCCAGGGAGGGGTGAAAGGCATCCAATTCAATCGCCAACACACCTACCATAGTTTACGAAGCCAGGGTACGGAGCCAAGTCGCTAGGAGATCTTGTCGAATCCCTCGACTACGATCTCGTCAGTATCATCTATTTCGACTACTCTCTTTGTAATCTGTTCTCATCATCATAAATCCCATATAAACTGGACTAGGGCTATTACCTGATAAGGGGCCTGAACCAGTATAATCTTTGTCTTTGTCTGCTTGATGTCGTACTAAGTAGACCCTCGTTCCAACGTACCCCAATATTCAACTCCTCTGATCCATGAGTACTACTTGTCGACACAGACATCAACCAGAGTACATAGATAACAATTTGATACAGTTCCACGTCTTACAAAAATACAAAATAAAACTCATATGCAACAAAAAATCTTCGTCGCATATGGGCTTTTCCTAGTGTTTTACTTTTAAGTATAGCTATGGTATTCTCAATTCACCTGTCTATTCAGCAAATAAATGGAAGTTCTATCTATCAATATCTATGGTCTTGGAGCGAAAAAAACTAAAGAACTAGACTTAATCTTCTCAGCAAAGCAAGCTTCCTTCACACTCCACAGGCAAACTCTTGACAGCCGGCACAAGCCTAATCTTCATAGAACTCACCATCTGACACATTCTCAGCTTGTGGGGTATCAGGAAAAATAAAGCAAGACTAAGTACAACCACCGTACTCAACAAGTTATACCAAGGGGAAGGTATGATGCAAGGGTAAACAAAGGATTGGCTCATAGGATTATTTTGCAGTAAAAAAGCAGCATTTATAAATCATAAGTTGAAAGCAGTAAAACAGTAGATAATTAAGCAGTATTAACATCATCACTGTCCAACACTAAACCACGTTGCGACATGCCCAAACCCAAACCACTTGAACTATACCAGACCATTAAGTCAAATTATTAAGGTGAGACTAATCATGGTGAGCTGGTTGACCGCCCAATAACCATGGGAATGGCTATTCGAATAGTTTTACTCTGATCAGAGGTGTACAACTTTACCCACAAGACACAACCCACCGATACGTCACCATGTCATCATGTGCCCATGATGAACATTTTACCATGTCGAGTGATTGTGACAAAACCTATCAAATAACTCTCCCTAATCGAACATACCTACCTTAGGTTTCACCCTCTCCTTATTCCGAGTTGGGCAGTCCCCTCTCGTGCATGTACCCACAACCCACCAAATAAATCATATTTTAATTAATTAACCATATGCCAAAATGGTATAACATCATGATAAAATTAAGGACTATATTATAGTGAATCCCATTGTGAGCTAGTTGATCTAAGCGTGGCTAAGCAATCCTAGACCAATCATCTAGTCAAATTATTTTCCTAGGCTATCAATAAATCAAAAGGCTGAGTACGGGTAAATTCTATCCCACATGACATTATAAAAAGTAATGCAATTTTAAGAGAAAAACATGGGTTTTGCAAATAGGCTCAATATGATCAATGATATTTGTATGACTTACCTTGCTCTTAAACTAACGGGACCTCGGTGACCACATCAAAATAAACTGGAGCGTCGGAACTGCCGGAGTCTAAACGACAAACAAGGCACCCAATAAATACAAGCTAAAAAGCTACTGAAATAGAAAAAGAAACCAATTTTAATGGATTCTTGACATTTTAACGAATTCACTGCAATTTGAATGGGTTAAAACGGAGCTCAAATTATTTAGTTATGAATTTTACAAGATGCGCTATCACTAATAACAGAAAAACCTTAGTCAATTGACAGAGATTAATGCCCAAAAGGAACATAGGATCAAAGGATAGATTGACTGGCGAGCGAGCCTCACGAGATACCGACTCAACGAGTCAATTCCATGTGACACGGGATCACCCAAATGATCAACCGAAACCGACGAACGGAACCGGTGGCTCTGAACGACTCTAAACTAAAGGATGACTTTGGACAGATGAACGAACGAACCACACAGGAACACCTCATTTGAACGAACGAACAAACAACTCAACAACGATTGCGTCTAAACTGGCGGACTAGACATGGTTCACGGTAGAGCCCCGATACAACAAACGATAGGCCGGTAGGAACCTACGGTTGTAACTACGCTTAGACTACTCGACTACCGAGCAATGGGCTAAAGCGGCGGCTAAGCAAAGACACATGGCGGCTCGGCTGCGGCGGCGGCTCGGCAGCAGCTAGGCACAACAGCGGCTAGGCGCGGTAGCAGTGCGGTGGCAGATAGGCACGGCAGCGGCGGCTCGGCGGCTGTGGCTCGGCTAGGGCGCGGCAGCGGTGGCTAGGTGACATGGCATGGCACGGCAACACGACTATGCTACTACACACGGGGACAAAAACCATAAAAGCGGGAGGGAGGTTCTCACCGGGGAGCAACACCGGCGAGGGAACACGACGACGGTGGCGGCGGTCCGGTGGCAAGCACGAGATCGACGATGACAGCTGTAACACCCTGAAAATTCGACCGATGAAATCAAAACACTAAAAATATGGATTTTCAAAAACTTTTTAAATAAATTGCATCATGCCGATTTTGTTCGACTATTTTGTTGGATTCGGATTTCGGAGTCCATAAATCGCAAATAAAGAACAATTGATTAGGAATAAAACCCAAAATTAAATAAGTAAAATAAATGACTAGAATATGATTTAAAATAAGGTCGAGGTGAGATTGGAAACAAATAAAATATTGTCGCGACCATATTAGCAATAATCAAATTTTGGTACGATGAAATAAGAATTAACCCTAATTAAAAATTCAAATAAATTATATAAATGAAATATGGGTGATATTAAATTAGGGTAAATTTTTAATTAGGATAACACAAATATGGAGTAAACTCCAATTATGCTAAAATTGGAATTTATAGGGCTATATTTAAATAGAAAATGGGCTAAAATTAGGATAAAATAGAAAAGTCACTGTTCATTGCACTCCAGGTGCTCGACACGGTCCCCCTAGCCCCGCCCCCCTCCCCTGCCGCGCGCGCCGCTCGCCGCGCGCCGCCCGCCCGCGCGCCGCTCGCCCGCCGCGCCGCCGTCGCCATCATCGCCGTCGCGTCGCCGTCGGCCTCACGCCGCGTGCCGCCGCCTCGAGCCCCGTACCGCCGCCTCGCGCCCCACGCCGCGCGCCCGCCTGCCGCCGCGCGCCCATCCCGTCGCCGCGCCGCGCGCTCGTCCCGTCGCCGAGCCATCGTCCTTTCGCCGTCGCCGTCCCGCGCCGCACCACCCGCCCATCGCCATCGCCGCCTTGCGCCCCGCGCCCACGCGTCGCTCGGCCATCGAGTCGTCGCCTCGCGCCCCGCACCCTGCCGCGCCGCTCGCCCGTCGCATCGCCGCCTCGCGTCCCGCTCCGCGCCGCCCGCCCGTCGCCATCGCCGCCTGCCGCGCCGCGCGCCGCCCGTCGCGTCGCCATAAGCCGCCGCCCTCCCCCTCTCCTCCTCCCCTCTCTACAAATACCCCCCCTCCCTCTCCATTCTCCCCCACTCCATCCCCTCCTCCTCTCCCTCTTCCCCTCCTCCACACGCCGCCGTCGCCACGCCACCGCGCCGCCGCATTAGGCCGCCGCGCCACCGCTTTGAGCCACCGCGCCGCCCGCGCCGCCGTCGCCGTCGTCATCGTCGCCGCCACTGCCGGTGAGCCGCCTTTCCCCCTTCGCGTCCACCGCCGTCGCCGCTCGGGTAGGGAGAGAGGGAGCCGAGAGAGAGAGGTAGGGAGGAGCCGGGAGGAGGAAGAAGAAAAGAAAAGAGAGAAGAGAGAGGAAGAAGGAAGGAAAAGAGAGGAGAAGAGAAAAAGAAAAGAAAAAGAAAGGAAAGAAAAAGAAAAAAAAAAGGGAGAAAAAGAAAAGGAAATAAATAGGAAATTAGAGGGAGATTAGGGAAGTTTAGAAAATCTAAAATAATTAGAATTTAGTTAAAGATTAGTTATAGTCGTAGGATTGTGAAATTTGATATAAAATATGGATTATTCTTGGTAATTTCTATAAGAAATCAATTCGCGGTAGTAATTTAGATGTAATTAATAACTAAGCAAATAGATGAATTTTTATAGACTATTATAGATTATTTTTGAATAATCTCTAGAACTAATCGACTCACGGTATAAATTCGGATTTAATCACTAGGAATTTTAGTCGTATATTATATTTAATCGTTTAGTCCTGGACTAAAATTAAATCGTATAATATTATAATTTTAGGATTCCGTCCGATATTTAACTTGCGATAGAAATTTCCAACCTATTCAATGGATATAATGCTCGGGTAGATTAAATTAAAAACTTATGATAACAAAATATTTATACCCGCAAAATAGTTTAGGATATAAAAATCGAAATTGGGTTTGCCTTAGTTCGCGAATAGTAAAGTTAATATAAAAGAATCGACTTACGCGTTCGACTTCCATTTGGATTTATTTGGATTTTTATTTGAATTCTAACCGAATTCAAATCAATTTTCGCACGTAACTATAGAGCCCGAGGGAGTTGCGGATCCAAGTGAAGGCCAAGGCCCGCAAGACTTTGAGCAAGGCAAGTCATCACTATTCTTTGAACATGTTCATCACTATTCTAGATCTATGCATACTCATATTTATCAAATGCTATATGCTTGGGCAATTACCTTTGGGAAGGTAATTGAGATACGGCATGTGGAGACATGAGCGCCACATTGCCATGATATAGATGACATGATTTGTGAAAGGAAAATGAAACTAAACAAATGTTTTCGACTGGGGCGGATGGAGGATTTGGGTGGTATCCGGAAAAAGGCTAGTGCCGTCCCTGGTCAATTAAGGACCGAGCCATGAAGTTAAGCATGAAACGACCCCCCGTACAACCGTACTTCTCGAATGGGTATAGACCTAGCGGAGTAGATAGCTAAGCGGAGGCAGTATCCATGCATAGTGGTTTCTTGATGTGTGAGGCAGGGGCTCTACGGTGGGGCAGCCATTGGTAGAACCGCGGGGTGGATGTCTACAGTGGTGTCGCCATCGGTAGGACTGCCATGTGAGAATCTAAATATAATTATAACTTAATGCATGTGTGAGTCTTCCCTTCCCGGGTGCGCCAGAACTCCTCTCACTGCTAGAAACCGTGTACGCCTAGGGTGTATGAGGATGTAAAGTTCATGGAGCGGGTACTGCCAATGCGAGGTTATCGAAAAGCTTTGCCGTGACGCGTCTCATGTGTTGGGACGAGGCTCATATGTTGGGCAGTCGCGGAGTGCGGGTAAAGTGTACATCCACTGCAGTGTGAGTAAACCAAATCTATTCGAATAGCCGTGCTCGCGGTTATCGAGCACTGGGACATGTATTACACTTGGCTAGACTCTAAATTCTTAATTGTGTGGGATGGGATATTGCATGATGATTTCTATGCTGATGGAGCCACTTCCTGAGAGGCGGGAATGTGGACGTCCTCAGAAAACCATGACGACTCAATGGCGGGAAGCTATCCTTGGGATCACAATGGATGGTGGACAGAACCGTCATTGTTTAATATGAACACTGGTACTAAAATTTGATCAGTCTGTGCTAGGTCTTAGGCTTGTGAAAAGAATTACAAAACTTGCTTTGCGCAAAAGAACCATAGCCATCCTTTGAATACCCCTGTCATGTGCATTATTGCTGTGGTGGCTTGCTGAGTACGGTTGGTACTCACCCTTGCAAATATAAAATTAATCAGAAGCGGGAGATGAAACTTCGGAGGATCCCTATGCCTACTACCAGAAGGGAGATGAAGACGATGGCGCTCAGTAGGTCTTAGTTACGGTCATTGCCTGTGGCAATGGCGTGCCGCTGCCTTAACTCCGCCGCCTTACCTACTTCTGTTTTTGGAATGTATTCCGGACCGCTTGGTCCGATGATTTAAGACTGTGCCTGCGGGCTTATGATGTAATAATTCATATTAGACTCTCATGTATGTGCACTTGATATTTCAGCCATGAGTTCGTGTGTACCAGACTACTTGATCCAGGGAAATGGTACTGTTTACACGATTGATTCCTGTTATAAAAACGGGGGTCTACAACAGCGGCGCTAGAGAGGACATAACGGGCTAGGTTAGATGGGGAGACAATTGACATTGGGTTCAACCAATTCAATTAAGAGGGAAAACGGATTGTCGGCGACGCGAGGGTGAAGACGATGGAGACGGCGGCGCAGCAAGCTAGGGCGGCAACGTGGCACCTAACTGGAGGAAAAAAAGAAGGAAAAACAGGGGAGGGATCACTTAAATAAGGGAGGACTAGATTAGGAAAGGAGGAGTCCTAAGGGAGTAGGACTGGGAGGAGGGGAGGGAGTCCGACTCAATGGGGGAGAGGGGGAGCGCGCGCGTGGCAGGAGAAGGGGAGGGCGCGCTTGGCCGGCTGGGGGAGGGAAAGGGTAAAGGAAACATCGGAGGCTAGTACTTTCCCAAAAAGGAAAAACAATGCAGCGCCGTTTTAGGAAAAGAACATAAATGAATTCGCGAACTGAAACAGATACGGTTTGTCATGCAAAACGAAACCACGGACTGAGAGGTAAGTGAATTGGGCACAATTCACGACCAAAGGCAAAGGAAGAAAATTATTATCTTGACACTTTTAACTTAGCAACACTGCCTCCGGTGATATGATATTTACTCTGTAAGTCCTGTTAGTGATTTTCAAAGCAATGAGAATTCGAAAAATAAATTCTCCTTGGCAATTTCAATTATTAAATGTATGGTTAACTAGGGTTTTCTCTTGGTTAACCAAAGCAAATTCTTAAAGCCAATTATTAATGATTTGGAACCTAAGGGAAGGGAAAACTCCAAGTGTGACAAACCTACCCCCCTTAAACAGAATCTCGTCCTCGAGATTCAGAAGAACTGACGAAGAGATGGGGATGGGCGGTTTTCAACTCATCTTCTCTCTCCCAAGTTGCTTCATCTTCCGAGTGATGGCTCCATTGAACTCTGCAAAACTTGATCACTTTATTTGTGGTTCTTCACTCACTGGTCTCCATAATACGCGTAGCCTTCTCCATATATGCCAAATCCTCTTGAATCTCAACATGGTCTGGACTTGCTTGTTCCTCAGGTACTCTTAAACATTTCTTCAACTAGGACACATGAAATACATCATGAATACTAGCCATGCTGGGTGGAAGTTCCAACTGATATGCCACTTCTCCTCTACGTTCAAGAATTTTGTACGGCCTAATCTAACATGGCGCCAATTTTCCTTTGGTCCAAAAATGATGTACTACTCTGAGCGGTGTAACTCTAAAATACACATGATCTCCAACTTCAAAACTGAGTTCTCTCCGGCGATTATTGGCATAGCTCTTCTGACGGGACTGGGCTATCTTCATCCTCTCTCTGATTGCTGTAACTTTTTCTTCTGCCTCGCTCAACACTTCTGTTCCAAACAACTGACGTTCTCCTGTTTGATCCCAAAACAGGGGCGTATGACACTTTCGACCATACAGTGCTTAGAACGGTGTCATCTGCAGACTAGCTTGATAACTGTTGTTGTATGAAAACTCGGTATACGGTAGAGATGCACCAAAATCAAGGCGCATTCTCTCAACATATCTTCCAAAATCTGATTTACTCACTCTGTGTGACCATCGGTGTGCGAATGATATGCGGTACTGAAATTCAAACGGGTTCCAAGTTCCTCTTGCAGCTTCTGCCAAAACTTTGACGTAAACTGACTTCCTCTATCAGACACGATCTTCTTCGGCACACCATGCAAGCTAACAATCCTTGCAAGATACAATTCTGCTAATCTCTTTCCTATGTAAGTTGTATGAACTGGTAGAAAATGTGCCACTTTCGTGAGACGATCTACTATTACCGAAATAGAATCATGACCTGACGATGTAGATCCGGAAGCAGCATAGACCGCCTCCCGGTCCATCCATACTCCAGCACGCCCACCCTCGCCATGGTACGTCAGCTAGGTCAAGTTATACTCCTGATTTAGCCTGGAGCAAATCTGGCTTGTGGTTAGTACGACTATATCTTCCAGGGATTCCCGAGAACCGGTCCTTACATGTCATGGACACGACCATCAAATAAATCATACATGTACCCACAACCCACCAAATAAATCATATTTTAATGAATTAACCATATGCCAAAATGGCATAACATCATGATAAAATTAAGGACTATATTATAGTGAATCCCGTTGTGAGCTAGTTGATCTAAGCATGGCTAAACAATCCTAGACCAATCATCTAGTTAAATTATTATCCCAGGCTATCAATGAATCAGGGTAAACAAAGGCTGAGTACGGGTAAATTCCATCCCACGTGACATTATAAAAAGTAATACAATTTTAAGACAAAAACAGGGGTTTTGCAAATAGGCTCAATATGATCAATGGTATTTGTATGACTTGCCTTGCTCTTGAACTAACGGGACCTCGGTGACCACATAAAAATAAACTGGAGCGTCGGAACTGCCGGAGTCTAAACGACAAACAAGGCACCCAATAAATACAAGCTAAAAAGCTACTGAAATAGCAAAAGAAACCAATTTTAATGGATTCTTGACATTTTAACGAATTCACTGCAATTTGAATGGGTTAAAACGGAGCTCAGATTATTTAGTTATGAATTTTACAAGATGCTCTGCGTTATTACTAATAACAGAAAAACCTTAGTCAATTGACAGAGATTAAAACCGAAAAGGAACATAGGATCAAAGGATAGATTGACTGGCAAGCGAGCCTCACGAGATACCGACTCAATGAGTCAATTACACATGACACGGGATCACCCAAATGATCAACCGAAACCGGCGAACGGAACCGGTGGCTCTGAATTTGGATTCGGGCCTCCTGACAGCATCAACTTCAAACGGACCTAGCCACTGATCTAGATGGAATTTTGGGGCCCATGAGTACTTGCTGGAAATCTTATGGAGTCTATTTTCAGATGGTTTTGGTCCCACATCAAATTCCTACCGAGCCATCGGAGATCTGCAAAACAAGCTATGTACCTCATCCAGTCCGAATCTGAATTGGATTTTGGGCCTTGTTATTGTGTCGTGGGCTTAGCCCAAGGAGGTGTGTGCCCTAGGGCAACCCTAGGACGCCCCTAATCATATTTATTCAGTAGCCATCATCGTTTAGAGTCGTGTTTTGCTTAGATTAATCTATCAAGAACCTGTTTCGCAGCTAGATCGGTTTGTCTAGCCCCCAATTTGAGTGCTTAATCATTCATATGCAATTATGGTGCATTCTATCTTGTCCTTGTTTGTGTTCTTCGATTCGCATGCAGGGATTAGCCTTCTCAGCGAGGTCAACCGGGTTTTGGCACGGTTGATAACCAGAGGAGACGTGGTGCTGCGATTGCCGGGCTCTGTAGCGTGTTCGTTCAGAAGCTGGATCGAGTTGTGTCGCGACTCCGCCCAAATTGAATGTTTATGAATACCTATCAGAAGATCGGGACCTAACATCCTCATCAGTTGGTATCAGAGTCAGGTTGCCCGTTAGGCAATTTATCTTCCCATAACAAAAAAATTGCCACACAAAAATATTTATTCTTTACCTAGACAATTTGAGCTGTTGCATTGTTCTATTAGATTTTTCTTTGTTGAATTCTAGATTGCATCGTCCTGTGGAGTGTTTGATGAGGACACAACTAGCTCGGATATAACCATGGCTAGTTTATGTATTAATCAACCAAAGGTACATATGTTCTATATTAGATTTACTTGTTATATATTTGAACAAATGTGGCTGCACAATGAGTTTTGTGTGCTTTCGTTTGCAGAGTACTTGCTTGGGCGAAAGAAAGAGACCGAGCGTAAGGAATGCATAGATGATTGAAGAAGTTGATTGGGGACCAAACCAGGACTCTATCCAAGTCTTCTTTCATCTCACCATGTCACTTTTGGTCCATAGAAGACAAGAGATAAAATTCTACACGTTTTGGATTCGGATTCGGGCCTCCTGATAGCATCAACTTCTAACGGACCTAGCCGCTGATCTAGAAGGAATTTCGGGGCCCATGTGTACTTGTTGGAAAACTTATGGAGTCTACTTTCAGATGGTTTTGGTCCCACATAAAAATTCCTGCCGAGCTGCCGAGAATCTACAAAACAAGCCCCATATTTCATCCAGTCCGAATCTGATTTGTGTTTTGGGCCTTGTAATTGTGTCGTTGGCTTAGCCCAAGGGGGTGTGCGCCCTAGGGCAACCCTAGGACGTCCCTAATCATACTTAATCAGTAGCCGTCATTGTTTAGAGTCGGGTTTTGCTTAGATTAATCTGTCAATAACAGTTTCGCTGCTAGATCGGTTTGTGGAACCCCATATTCGAGTGCTTAATCATTCATATGCAATTGTGTTGCAATCTATCTTGTTCTTGTTTGTGTTCTTCGATTCGCATTCAGGGATTAGCCTTCTCGGCGTGGTCAACCGGGTTTCGGCACGGTTGATAACCAGAGAAGACGTGGTGCTGCGATTGTGGGGCTCAGTAGCGTGTTCGTTTAGAAGCCGGATCGAGTTGTGTTGCTACTCGGTCCAAATCGACTGTTTATCAGTATCTATCGGAAGATCGGACCTAACATCCCTCATCAGTGTTGGTTTACTTTTAGATTTAATTTTTAGTTTTGAGTATTGCATCTATTCATCACTTAGGTATAGGGTTCATCACTCAAGTCTGTGTGTGAGTTGTCCATCACTCAAGTCTGTGTGTGAGTTGTCCATCAGTTTCGGTCCAGTTTTGCATCTCGTTGGCTGTTGCCGGGACCTTGAAAAATAGAATCTACTCATCACAAGGTTTCCATTTTTATAGTTCTCACAAGTTTTTGTTGGTCGGTTGTGAAGTTGCATGATTGCATGAAGGGGTAGGGTTTCCTGTACTGTACAGTGTGTCTATTGTTCACGTGAGGAAGAACGGGAGGAAATAGATTGGTTTCTGTTAGGAGATTGATACTCCTCCATTTTAGGGAGGAAATAGATTGGT
The DNA here is from genome assembly GCF_000147395.1 of Oryza glaberrima. Taxonomy (NCBI): domain Eukaryota; kingdom Viridiplantae; phylum Streptophyta; class Magnoliopsida; order Poales; family Poaceae; genus Oryza; species Oryza glaberrima. Next base: position 12,295,779 of record NC_068335.1, on the reverse strand, counting down.
TTCTGTTAGGAGATTGATACTCCTCCATTTTAGGTTATAAGACGTTTTAACTTTGGTCAAAGTTAAACTGTTTCAAGTTTGAATAAATTTATAGACAAATATAATAATATTTATAATACTTAATTAGTGTCATCAAATCAATAATTGAATATATTTTCATAATAAATTTGTCTTGGGTTAAAAATGTTACAACTTTTTTCAATAAACTTAGTCAAATTTAAAACAGTTTGACATTGACCGAAATCAAAACGTCTTATAACCTGAAATGGAGGGAGTATAGTTTTTCTCCATTAGAGTTGGACTCCCTCCTCTAGTCTGCCCTGGCCAAACCCACACCCATCCATCCGACTCCTCTCCTTCTAGATCATTCTGTTTGGTACGTTGGTAGAGGAAAAATCTTCAGCGGATTTGAGATATTTTTATAAAAATGGAACCTACGTAATGTGAGCATTCCATTTTTGAGGTAATCTAATTTTAGTTTTGTACTTTGCGTTTGAGTCCCTATAATACTTATATTTACATTTGAGTCCCTGGTTGAGGTCATTGATCGGTTCCTGTTGAAAAAAAATAAAAAAAAAGGCAAAAAGGTGCAAAGAAAAAGAAAGAAAAAGCCGCACCTAAAAAAAGAGAAAAAAAAGGGTAGAAAGGTGCTTAAAAAAAGCGTGACAACGAAAGAAAAAGAAAAAGAAAAATCGATCATCCTTTGAGTATGTTTTGAGAGTGCAGAGTGGTGCATTGATTTATATCTAGTCCTTAGTGTTGTCGGTTGCTTGCTTGAGCTAGAGTTGAGTCTAGGCTATGCCAGCATATTGACTAGTACTTTGAACTGTTATTCAACTTTGCATTTTCTGATTAGCGCAAGTGCGTTCCTTTGCTTCTATATGTTGTGCCTCGCAAGCTCCACATATATACTTCTAGTTAGCACCAATTTGATCCTTGCAATCGCCACATCACGTCCTTCAAGGTGTCACGAACTAGCCACCGGTTGTACCGTCCTTAGCCTTGCTGGTAAGACACTTGTAAGAGCTAGGTAAGGTGCTCCATTTGGCTGAGTTGTTGAGAGGCACCACTACACCGCGTAGAAGATTATTAGAGATAATCTTCACTGTTTGTTGTTGTTTTTGTGTTTGCAATGACATGTATGGGTGGCGCTCAAAATCAGCAACACCAACAAGATAACAATAATTGCGTGCCCGATGATCCTTATGCTAATGTTAAGTTTAAAATACCATCTTTTTCGGGTTATTATGATGTTGAGTAATATATTGATTGGGAGATGACAATATAGCAGAAGTTTAGTGCTCACCTTGTGCCTGAGTAACATAGAGTTCGACAAGCTACTGGTGAGTTTATAGATTTTGCTATTATTTGGTGCACCGGGTTAGCTTCAAAGACAGCTTTACCTACTACTTGGGAAGAACTTAAGGTAGCTATGCACGATAGATTTGTCCCACCATCTTATCATAGAGAATTAAGCAAGAAACTGGTGCGTTTAGAACAAGGGGATAAATCTGTACAGGATTACTATCGTGAGCTACAAAAGAGATTGATGCGATGTAGCATAGTGGAGGAAACCGAGGATTCTATTTGTCGTTTTTACTCGGGATTGAGGCGCGAAATTCAGGACAGTTGATTATAAAGAATTTAACACTGTCAACCAGTTGTTTCAGTTTGCTATGCTTAAAGAGAAGGAATTGCATGGGCATGATCAACAGGTCAAGAACAAGGCGAGCACGTACACGCCGCACGACACGCCATCTTCGGGGCAGCCTATTTCCACCTCTTTCCGGGCGCCCCCACCAGCGAGCAAGCGACCAATTGCGTCCAGAGTTTCTGCAGCGCCAAAACCACCACCCTCACGACCTGCATATTTAGGTAAAGGTTCTTCGCAGGTACCCACCAAGAGTGCCTCATCCGTCGCTTCGACAGGACGCATGCCCAACATTCAGTGCCACCGCTGCCATGGATTTGGCCATGTGCAGAAGGATTGCCCTAGTCAACGGGCATATGTTGCTACGGGAGATGGCTACATCAGAACCTCCGATGTTGAAGATGATGAGAAGGAAGAGAAAAAAGACCTATCTATAGCCCCATGCTTGCTTGAAGAATGTTTAATTGGCCAAGCACCTATAATTTATGAAGATGAGAATAAAGGTAATGATAATGGTGCTACAACTATTCAAGGTATGTATAGTTATGATGTGCCAACTATGTCCACTACTTATGCTACGTTAGAGCAATCCATAGTGGAAACAATTGTTGAAATACCTTTGTCACAAAACAATTTACTTGATGCTTCTTGTGATAAAGAAGACTTGTGCGATGCTTCACTTATATCCACGCCACAACTAGTGAATGAACATGTTAGTTCTATAGTAGAGCCACCATGTGTTGAGTTTAAACATGTTATTCACATTGCTAGCGAGAATGAACAGCTTAAATTGCTATCTTCTTTAAATACTTGGGGTTATATTCAATTTGATGATCTTTGTCCACTCAACTATTTAGAGAAGAAAATTATTTGCTAGGTTTGAATTGCCATGCCCTTCTGAAGTGATTTTTCATATTATTGGCAATTATGATAGTAAAGGAGAATATAATGTGCATCGAGTATATATTTGTTCGAATTTGACTATACCTCCTTTTCATGATGAAATGCATTGTCTAGGGACTACATACGTATAAGTAATTCTCTATCTAGTTCCTCTAGTTGTTTAAATGAGTTACAGGTTAGTTTGCAAGAAGGGGAGTGCTGTGGTTTTCGACTACAAAGAGTTCAGGATCCAACCATATGGCTATCAAGAAATGTTCCTCACCGGATATTGTGATAGATAAAGATAAGTTTAATACGTTCCATGATAAGATGAAACCGAGGACGGTTTCCAATCAAGAAGGGGAGGATGATGATGACACAACTAGTTCGGATATAACTATGGCTACTTTATGTATTAATCAACCAAAGGTGCATATGTTCTATATTAAATTTACTTGTTATATATTTGAACAAACATTGCTACATAATGAGTTTCGTGTGTTTTCGTTTGCAGAGTTACTTGCTTAGGCGAAAGAAAAGAGACCGAGCGTAAGGTAAGGAATGCATGGATGATTAAACAAGTTGATTGGGGACCAAACCAAGACCTTCTCCAAGTTCACTTCCATCTCACCACGTCACTATTGGTCCATAGAAGACAAGAGATAAAGTTCCACACGTTTTGGATTCGGATTCGGGCCTCCTGACAACATCAACTTCAAATAGACCTAGCCGCTGATCTAGAGGGAATTTTTGTGCCCATAAGTACTTCCTGGAAAGCTTATGGAGTTTACTTTCAGATGGTTTTTGTCCCACGTCAAAATTCCTACCGAGCTGTTGGGAATCTGCAAAACAAGCCACGTACCTCATTCAGTCCTAATCTGAATTGGATTTTGGGCCCTGTAATTGTGTCATGGGCTTAGCCCAAGGAGGTGTGCGCCTTAGGGCAACCCTAGGACGTCCCTAATCATTTTTATTCCGTAGCTATCATCGTTTAGAGTCCGGTTTTGCTTAGATTAATCTGTCAAGAACAATTTCGCCGCCAGATTGGTTTGTCAAACCCCAAATTTGAGTGCTTAATCATTCATATCCAATTGTGTTGCAATCTATCTTGTTCTTGCTTGTCTTCTTCGATTCGCATGCAGGGATTAGCCTTCTCGGCGAGGTCAACCGGGTTTCAGCACAGTTGATAACCAGAGGAGACGTGGTGCTGCTATTGCGGGGATCAGTAGCGTGTTCATTTAGAAGCCGGATCGAGTTGTGTCGCGACTCTGCCCAAATCGACTGTTTATAAATACCTATCGAAAGATTGGGACTTAACATCCTCATCAACGACAGTCTCAACACGGTTCGGGCGACCCGATGGTGCCCACAGCAGCCTCTTCGGTAGCCTCCTCCCTCTCCTCCTCCTCCTCCTCGCCTTCATCCTCCTCGTCATCAGCGTCCGAGTCAGCCGAAGGCACAACTTTTCGCCTCTTGGGCGCAACTTTAACCTTCGGTCGCTTCCTCTTCCGAGACAGCTCCACGTCGTCATCAATAACCACCGTTTTCACCGGGTTCGCACGTGCCGGTAGTTCGCCAGCATATATTCGGTTCACCCGCCCGCCGGTTTGATGAGTCGAAAGTTGACTATACTTAGTGATAGTCAGCTCCCCGATCATTTTTCGGGCCTCACTGTCATCCTTCAGCAGCGAAAGAACTGCCAAAAACAATAATGGCGCAACAAAAATGAGCCAAAGAAAAAAGAAAGAATAGGGTGGTCGAAAGCCCCAAGCTTACGTTCCGCCTGGCAGCACAAGCTTCAGTAGACCAATAACCTCTTTGTCCACCTTCACCTCCACCTGCTAGGCCTGCGAAAGGGGGTAAATCCACAGCATGCAGAACTCTTCTACCAAATCGCGATAGCCAAGGCAAAGATCCACTTTCCGCAGTAGGGCGAAGCGGGCCTCCATCGCACTATTAACCACCACTTTCGGCTTCTGGTCCGGGGCGATTACTCCGCGGCGCCCCCCGATGGCCTTCGCCGCATCTGAGTTGGCCTCATAAGGCATCGTGTGGTAGAACCACTACCCCATCCAGTGACGCTCCCACTTCGGCATCGAAGCATTGACCGGCCATAGATCGGACCGCTCGGGGCGAAGGCCAAAATTCACGCTCCGAACACGGTTTTCTTCATGCCGTCAGGGGTCACCACGGTCTTGGTGTTGACAATGGCAGTAAATACGACGCCGAAGAGGGATGCGGTTGGCGTGAACCCTGCTGACCGACACACCCAGTGGAAAATAGCGATCCGCACCAGGGTCGTCGGGCTGAGTTGAGGAAGCTCCACCAGAAACTATCCAAGCACCTTCGGAAGCAGATCGTCACAGGGAAAACAAAGGCATGTGTTGATGAACGCCGCGAAGACGACGGTCTGGTTATTACCAGGGCATGGGACCACCACTTCGCCAGTGGTAAAACCCTTTCCATCGGCCACAGCGCCGGTGGTTACCAGCTTCGCCAGGTTCGCCTCCTTGAAGAATGCATCTCCAAGAAAACTCATGAACTCGTCGGTTATGCGATCCGAATCGGTGATGCAGGAGTGGGTTTGCGAGGAGCCATCGAGTTGAAGGTCAAAGGCTACGGAGGAAAGGCGAAGGCTGGGCTAATGCACTGGAAGGCGAGAGCACGCGTGAGAACGAAGGCGTTTGGAAACATCTATGGTGAAAAAGCGAGCGGGGTAATGGTGAAAGTGACCCGCGAGGGGGGTTTTATAGCCCAACGAAGCGACTCTTCACCTTCCACCCAATCCCAACCCGCCACGTGTCACCAAGGTAGATAAAACGGTAAATTCACATTGGACCGTGCCGTACAGTATAAGGCGGAAAGTGTACAGTACACACGGCCCAATACTGTTTTGAAAAAAAAGAAGAAAAGAATAAAACAAAAAAACAGAGGGACTTCGCCGAATCTAGGCGAATGGTGAAATCAGAAAAATGCAAGTGTTGAATTTTGCAGGTGAAAGGATGGTTTCGATAGGAACATCGCCGAAAGGCCGCCTCATAGCACACCATACATCTTGCACGGTCTCGGCCGAGGCTCCCTACTCTCCCTTGCCCGTGAGGGGCTTGTTGGAGGTATGTCACGAGGGCCTTCAGCCAACCTGCCGAAACCATCTAAACTATCAAAGCATCGGTAAGTCCCTTGGGCAAAGGCATTGGGCGAAGCCAAGTATGAAGACCAAGGGGTTTGCCATCAAGCTTGTGCGAAGCCAGGTGATGAAGACTGATGGATTTGCCGCCAAGCTCATCAATCGATCGAAGGCCTACCAAGGGCGAAGGCCGCAAGGCGAAGGACGAGCCATCGCCTAAGGTAGAGGATGCCTTCGGCTAAGGGCTTGAGAGGCCTTGCGGCCCACTGAGGCTCGCCATTAATGGGCCGGCGCAAGAAGATCACCTCAGGGCCCATAAAGGCAAAAGACGATGTATACCCACTATAATGTCCCTATCATAAGGTAACCATGTAAATTCCCCAGTACCAACTAAACCCTATAGGGTATGAGCCTGTAATAGGATTATAAATAGCCCCCCAGGGCTATGTAATAGGGGATCCCAAAAAAGTTTTTTAACCAATCAATATATAGCTCTACTATTCCAATCACCCATTGGGTTTCCATGTCCTTTGACGTGACGCAGTTGTTATTCAACAACACTCTTATAGACTCAGATTCGAACCAGTCGGGCAGAGATTGCGGCTTAACCTCATTCGGTCTCCTGAATGCGGCCAAGATCTATTCCAAGACCCTCTCCTCCAAGTTGGCTTCAAACCACTCAGGTGAAACCATCAAGACCCCCTCTCCTTCGCCAAGCCCTGCTCGGGACACGGCGGTATACCCGACGGTCACCATGCGATTCCCTAACGACCTCACCACCGTGTTCGGATCTAGGAAGCCTTCCCTCCCATAGGTCTCGATCCAATCTGGCTTCGACGCAAATTGGATCTAGCTCTAGGGAGGTTGGCGTATCCTCCAACAACTCGGATTGTGCTCTACAACAGAGATCGACAACTACCTCAGTACTTCTTGCAACAGCTCCTACGCGGATACCGAGATCATCAATTACGACGACTTCGACGACGAGTTCGAATGCGACAACTTCGACATCTACGATGACTACGACGACTACACCCCACTTTATTTCGGCGTCTTCATGGCTGACCTAGAGACGGAAGAATAGAGGACCGCACGGCATGCAGAAGAAAACCGACTCAGATTGGAGCGCGAGCAATGAGAGCAGGAACGACTCAAACTAGAGTGCGAACGGCAAGAGCAGAAGCGCAGGCAAAAGAAGACGAGGAACGAAAACTCAGGGAATTGGCTGATGTAATGCCCTGCTTTAATGCGCTTTCAAGAAAGTGTAAATGCTAAAAAAAAAGAGCCTAGAACAATTAAAAATCACCAAGATGGACAGAATGGCTTGTGGGAATTTTTCTCAAACTTCTTAAATCACCAAGATTTTACATGAACTAGCAAAAATGCCCTTACGGTGCAATGGGAAAAACTAATGTTATGATAATGATTTATGTATTAACTTAGTAAAATAATAGAAAAAGGAACATCCGCGTTAGCTCTTATGGTCTAGAAATTCTCATATTAATTGGAGTAAAATAAAAAAAAGGATAACTCATTGAAGACAAGTTCTCTTTCATTTTTTTAAAAAGATCGCGTTATATATGTGTAGTGTCCAATCGGACACCTGCATAAAATAAATCTTTGCAAGAAAAAAAATTACCTAAACTGGATAGATTAATCTGTCTTAATACAAAGTATTCCTATTTTTAAAATTTTTGTTGAATACAATTTAGAAAAAGAAATGAAAATTGGAAGTAATAAAATAAAGAATATTGAAAGATTAGTGTAGAGTACATATAGAAATAAAATTTATAAATAACAGAAATTATAAATTATAAAATAAATAATATTAGATGGGTCTTGAATATTCTCCAAAAGAGGCTACAATGCATATAGTAATACAATTTAGAAAAAGAATTGAAATTCAAAATAAAAAAAATTGAAAGAAGAGTTTAGAATCCATATAGAAATACATTAGAAATAATGAAAATTCAGAATTAAAAAATAATATTGGAAGACGAATATAGTCCATATATAATTAACAAATAATTAATATTATTTAATTTTAGTCTAAATTTAAATTCTATATCATGACAAATAAATATTTACATTTTTTGTTGACTCCCTTTAGCTAGAAAAAGTGACCATGCGTTGCAACGGAAAATACTAAATCCAAATCATGTTAACACTTTCGGAATCCCAAATCCCTAAAATCGAGTCTAATTTGACGGGTTACCAAATCGATAGGAGTTGAGTCTAATTTGATAGATTCCAACGGGATTTGATGGTTTTAGTCTGGTGGGGAGGCTGCCTAACTAAGAGTTTTTGCTACCCCCTTTGAATAAGTAAATCCATCTCATCTGATTAGTTCTAATCAACCAAAATTATAGTGTGACTGAATGATTAATCCTATATGTACTTGAAGCTCGTGGATGTACATAAATAATTATAAATTGTGTTGTCTTAATTAATTACATAGTTAAACATAAATAATTCCTGAATTACATCACAATTGCCTATTGGGCGTAAATAATTAAGAATCATGAACATAAATGAAATGTATACAAATTTATAATCAACATTGGTCGGAAAATAAATCCATATAATGAGAAACATCTAGCCAAATTTCTCATTGGTTCAATTTAGCTAGAATTAAATTAATAAGCAGTCATAAACAATAAAATGGTACTAATACTATTTCTGAAAATAGAAAAATACTTAAAATTACTGAGAGAGAAAAAACACTGATTTTAGCCTGGCCCAAATGTGTGGCATTTTCTGCTAGGCACGTGTGGCCCATTTGGCGGCCCAATAGTGCGACGACCCAATATGTAACATACCCGAATTCTAGACCTTAAGAATTTCTTGTCAAAATAGTTGGAAGTTAAATTTTCCATTCTTGAGAGCTAAAAAATTTCATTTTTAATCTAGGTGTGGTCAATCTAACTTGAACCTAAATAAAATTTGAGGACAAATTAAAACTTTTTTTATCTTTAATATAGGACAAAGATGCAAACACAAAGTGAAAGCGTGTACTCGCATAAAACATGTTTTGACTTGAGTCCTCTTCGTGCATTTGGATTTTTGGTTGGCATTGCATATTAGGTCTCATGAGTATAAATAAAAGATAAAATTTCACTAAGCAAACCTATAATCACTCTTAAGAAATAATTATAAAGACATGAAAATGAGGTTAAATAATATCACCTCAGGTCAAGAGAGTCAAAATATAATTTTTATAAATAATTAGATGCATTTATGAGGAGGAAACATATATATAGAAATAAGTCTTGCTAATTATCTAAAATAATTCGTGCAGGATAAAATCATGGAAATAATTCATGTAGACTCTGCACAACACATACATCTGACTGTGATAATTTAATAACTAAATTTGATACCTCAAATAAATCAGTCAAACCAGTTAAATAGTAGGTTAATTCTTAAACAGCTAAAGCCTACCGTCACCAAAATGTGCCTTAAACTGTATAGAAGTGTATAAGCAAAATAACTTATTCAAATACTAGATCATTATCTTAAATAAATATAATTTTTCCAGAATTTATCTACTCTTTTAGATCTCCTAAAAATATAAACAAAGTTCTATCAAGCCCATCTTCTCCAATTTTCTGAAAGCAAACTACAAATAATTTTTCAGTGCAACTAAAGAAAATGGAATCTAGGTATCTCCTTCTTTCATCACAAAAATCCACACTAATTTTTCCTGGCCACAAAATAAACTATAGAGTTATAAAGTATGAGAGAGAGAAATAATCCTGAAAAATTACTGAAAATCTCTGAAAATCAAGTCTTATTCAATCTCTACCCATACCACTGTCACCCACCTAGCCTATATCACCCTGGACCCACATGAAAGCCTCTCCGAATCACTTCTTATCTGTCCATTTCTATTTCTCTTCCATCCAACACAGTTACAGCCGAGAGTGAGACCGAGAGCGCCGACCACGCTCTGGACGGCGCTTGACGCGTGGCCGAGACGTGTCGACGCCTAGCTCTACATCTCTAGCCTTCTCCTCCTCCCAGCTGCATCGCCACACATCACTCACCAACCCTGAGCTGAAGAAACCGAGCTCTCCTTTTCCATCTCAACCTCGCCGCCGGCCGTGAAGACGACGACCGCCTCCAGCGCCACTAAGCCGCGATCGTTTCCTCTTCTCTAGCGTTCCATCACCTCCTCTCAATGCCGGTTCCATCCTCTCTAAGCTCAATCGATTTCATGCAGAGAATGTTTTGGAACGTGGATCTCACCATCGCTGTTCCGGAGTGCGCACTGGACGCCGCCGTCGTGATGGCATCGTCGCCATCGCCATCCATCTAGACCAAGCCGGACCGAGCCACCGCGCCACTAGCTTCACCTCGACCTCCTCTCCATTTACCCCCAAGAAACCCATCGAATGGCCCAACGATCTTGGAGATCGACATCGTCTTCTCTTCCATCATCGATTCCATTCTCTCCGGTGAGCGTCAGTTAAATTCCGTGCATGCATGGCCTCCCTAGATAGCTTTTGATCTCTTGCATGCACCGTATTAGTGACTCCTCTTACAGATAGAGCAGCCGATGTCAACCCTGAAGTTGTGCCATGCTGCCATGGAGCTTCGCCGTTGCTGCGGCTCTGCAGGCACCCCTAGCCTTGTCTACCATCTCGGTGAGCACCCTGCAGCCTATAGAATATACATGCATGCATCCCTTTGGGTACATCCAGTCTTTAGCACGACATGCACCACCACCCGAAAACATCCTCCACTCGGACTCGCCACCAGCGCTACTCCGATGTCCGCTATCTAAGAAACGTATAGGAATGGAATCGCAATAGCATGCCCTTCATTTTGTATTTTGATCACACCTTCAACGGAGTCACCGTTTGTTGCCGACACTGGTGAGCAGAGGTGCCGCCCATGGCTTCTCTGCTGCTCATCGTATGGAGAAGAAGACGGGGGCCTGTTTTGAGAATTTAAACAGCTATAGGATTCTAAGTGTAAACTTCTCAATCACTTACATTCGGGACCCGCATTTATTTATAAATATGGTAAAACGTCAGGGCTCATAAAAAAACTGTTATATACACTTGTTAGGACCTCGGGATCTATTACCTTAAACCCTAGGGGCCTTTTTGCATATTGGCAGATACTGACATGTGGACCCCATTCCTTGAAAATCTGGAAAATGTTAAGAAAAATACTCAAACTAATATTCCATGTTTAACAGAAAAATGCACAAACTTGTAAAATACATGTAAAATCCGTTTTAGCTCATTTTGAGGTGAAACAAATTTCTGTGAACCCACCAAATTATGAGCTTTAATGTTATGTTATAAAAACTTGCACTCACAGTACAAACTTTTCCTCTAAAATTCATCTAACAAAAATTATACGTAAAACATGCACAAATTTATAAAATGCTTCCAAAATTCATTTCAACTCATTTTGGGGTAAATTCACATTCTACAGATTCACCAACTTACACTTTCTGGTAAAGTGAAATAAAAACATATACTTACTTTTTGCCGAATATCTCTTAAAACTAATATCTTCAAAATAATTAGTTTTATGTAGGCTGAACTTTAGAAGTTTATATAAAATTCATCTTAACTCCTTTTTGAGTAAACTCAATTTCTGTAGAATCAAAAAAATTATGCACTTCAATGATATAAAATAAAAACATGCACTTACAGTATATGAAAAGTCCCTAAGTATTTACATAAAGAATAAACAACTTAGTATACACTTCAACTTGTAAAATTTATATAAAATTTATCTTTAGTCCAAATGGAGTGAACCAAGTCTCTATGTAACTACCAAGAAGTGAACTTCATCCCAGTGAAATAAAATATGGCATCTTCTGTCTAAATATATCTCTAAACATTAAATTGATAAACCTAGCTAATTACATATTACGAGTTAAGCAAATCTCTACTACTTAAAAAATCCGTAGTGGTGATGGTGAAGTCAACGTAGACGTGCGATCCAACATAGAAAGATACATAGACACGCTTCATAGCGACACGCTCCTCCTCCACACCACCCACGCGCGATTTCTATGGATGGCGATCCGCATTCAGTGAAAAAAAAACAAGCTCGCGCCAACCCCCGCCCCCTTTGCCACGACTCATCCTCCACATCACGAATCCCCTCCGCCTCCGCAATCCACCGCGGCACCACACCTCTCTCCCGTCCCGCACCTCCTCCTAGATCACCGCCACCAATCCCTCGTCCTCCATCGTCGTCAAATCCCCTTTGCCGTGCCTATCGTTGGATCGAGCGCTGTCATCATATCCACCTCCACCGCTATCCAATCTGCCGCCCCACATCCCCATCCCCGCGTTTCTCCACCTCGCACTCCACCCCGCATCACCTACCGTCGACGCTCATCACGGTCGTGCCCCACCATCAGCGCCGCCCTGCACCGCCTGCGGCACCTACCTCCGCCTGTCTCCTCGCCTCCCGCCCCCATCGTTCTCCCCAAAACGCTACCGCCTCCATCTACAGAAACAGAGGATGCAGCAGTGGAAACCCTAGCCGCTCCTCCTCCTCCTCGCCGTGCCTCCCTGACCCGCCGCCGCTTCCACCCTCAAGCACCACCGCCATCGTGCCGATTCCCATCCCCACCAAGTCGACATCTTAGGCACCGACCACCGTTGTTCTTCCGCCAGCAGATCGCCGCCTCCCCGCGTCATATCAAGGGCATCGTGTCAAGGGTGACGCCTCTCCGTTATCTCGTCCATTCCCAATCTGCGTCGTCATCGTCGTCATCGTGCGGTGGTCACACGATGACCCATCAAATCCGTTTCCCATCCCCACATCGCCAACTTAAGTGCCGGGTGCCGCTGTTCCTCCATGACCGCCGGCCCGTTGCGATACCAGAAAACCCCACTTGAGTCGTCGATTCGCCGTCGGCATCTTCTGACAGCGATGGTCAACCTCGTGGTCCGTTCTTGATCCTCAGGTTCGCCTCGCTCCTCACCTATTCCCTGGACCCGCACCACCTGCAGCGATGTGCGAATTTGATTGATGCTGCCTTGAATTGCCCATGTATTTAAAACAGAAGAGCAGAACATTTCCTTTCTTGTATTTACGAGAATAGTGTGAATAGTGTACCTCGCAATCCTGATCGGCTAGATCCTGCTGCAGTGTTGAGGTGTTGTGGTGTTACTAATGTGTTCGACTTATGGCCTGTTTGGGAAACATGGACTTATTCCAAGTTCCTGTCACATCGGATGTTTGGTCACTAATTTGGAATATTAAACATACACTAATTATAAAACTCATTCCATAACCTTGGACTAATTTGCGAGACGAATCTTTTGAGTCTAATTACGTCGTGATTTGACAATGTGATGCTACAGTAAACTTTTCATAATTATAGATTAACTAGGCTTAAAAAATTCGTCTAGCATATGAGCTCTTATTTATGAAATTAGTTTTTTTATTAGTCTATGTTTAATACTCCAAATTAGCGTCCAAACATCCGATATGACATGGACTAAAAAAAGTTTTAGCCCCATCTAAACACCCCCTTAATGCTGCCGAAGAAATCTATGAACCAGTCCAATTTCGTTGCGTGCATGTATAAGGTACCGCTGCCTCAAATTTAACTGATTATTCATGTTGCATGCTATGAGCTATACAGAACGTGGGAGACTAGGAGCTCAAGGGTGGAACCTGATGCTTCTTTATTTTTATAAAAATTCAGCTGCTAGAGCATCTTAATTTGTTTGTCCAAAAGTGCTGCTCGAGTATAACTCATGTCTCAGGTTTGGGCCTCAAGTGGTACATATATGGTGATTAGTTGTGTACCGATAGGGGGAGAGTGTGTCCAAACCGATCTAAGGATTTCACTCAATATCAGTTCATTACGAATACAGTCCAACCACATGTGCTATTTATGGGGTGGCCCTAGCTTAGTAAACTATTTGTGGTTTAGCCTTACATCCTGGTAGACCGGTGTGTAGGCACTAGTACAGAAACCTCTATAGGTGCCGGTTGGGAACCGGCAGGCGCTGGTTTCCCAGCCGGCACCAATTGGTCGGCACCAATGACCTAGTGTCAGGTGCTGGTCATAGAACCGGCACCTATGTGGTCTCCCGGATTAAAAAAACAAGCCGGCTCCAAGCCGAGCCGATGCGCATCAATAATCCCTATTCCCTATTCAAGCATGCTTTCACATATCACAAATCAAGCATGAACAACAATAATCCCCATTCAAGCAATCCCTAATCCAATCCATCATCAATCACATATATGAACAACAACAATCTCTATCACAAATCATCAATAACAAACAATAATAGTTCCCATCACAAATCATCAACAACAACCAACAATAGTTCCCATCACAGATCAAGAACACAAGCAAGATGCACAAACTTACTCCTCAATCCACCAAGGTCACCGACGGGGTCCCTTCCCACGCGTCGCCGGGTCCCTCTCCGCTCGAGGTCGGGTCCCTCTCCGCTCGAGGTCGCCGCCGGCCGCAGGATCCCTTTCCGTGTCGAGGTCGCCGCACCCATCCCTCTCCGCGCTGAGGTCGCCGCCGGTGGGGAGGCCGCCCGTCGCGGGCGACGCTGCTTGCCGGCTGGGAGGGGGCGGAGTAGAGGGAGGGGAGGGTGGCGGATCGAAGGAGGAGGAGAGTGGGGAGGGGGAGGAGAGGGCCAGGCGGAGGAAGGGGCAAAGGGGGAGAGCGCAGCGGAAGAGCCGAGGGGGAAGGGAGGGCAGCGCGGTGGAGGAGAGTGCGTGCGTGGATAAGGATAAGGAGCGACACGCGTGTGGATAGGCGAGGTCGATCGGCTCAGCTCGCCTAAGTCAGCTCGATTTGGTATAGGTGCTGGTTTTTTACAGAACCGGTACCTATAATATATTATAGGTCTTGGTTTTTTAATTAACCGGCACCTACAATATATTATAGGTGCCGGTTCTCTTAAAAAAACCGGTACCTATAGTATTATTACCGGTTTTTACTAATAAACCGGCACCTATACTTATTAAAGGTGTCAGTTCTTTATTTTTTTAAGTGTTGGTTTTAAATGAACCGACACCTATAAGGCTGGTCCCTATGAAGGTTTTTGTAGTAGTGAGGGATTAGTCAATAATTGTGGTAGTTTAGGTGACTCAGTCCGTCCAATACAACTGTATTGTACCACGTGATGGGGTCCATTCGATGTTCACCACCACGGCGTTAAGTTTAAGGCGTGGGCTCGCCACTTAACGGTTCTTGGTCATATAACGTGTATGCCTTAGGATGGAGTAACACATATCGTGCTGGTGTAAGGCAAAATCATGAATTTTGGAAAAACTTTGTTGTGGGTAATAAATCGGGTACTTATGTAAAAACTAATCGATTAGCCGTGCTCACGGTCATGACTGGCGTGTCGATATGTATTGAGTATAGACTTGTGTTTAGTCTTCTAAATGCTGAAATTTACCTTCAAATTATGTTGAGATTTGAGAATGATCTCCTTGCTGCCATGGATGGCAATGAGGTGCATATTTATACATGATTAATGCCTACTTTGCTGCCCATATGCTAAATACTAGCTTGCCAAAATTTATTTGAAAGCAAATCTGATTTGAAAATATTTTATGCAAATAAAACTTGCTTTATGCTAAAATGAACCCTATTATGTCTTCCTTGATTATATGCCTTACATGTAGAGTGTTAGGCTTGTCTTGGTGCTTGCTAGTACTGACTCTTGCTATTGGATTAACTATTTGCTTGCAGGTTGTAGACTTAGTCTTTTGAGTTATGCGGGTATTCGACTGCTTCTTCTAGGACTTGAACTTAATGTGGTGAACCCCTAGTTAGTGTGCTTGTGTTTGGGTAGTCAAGCTTCTACTGTTCTCTGATATATTTATATTTGACCGGTCAGCCCTCGTATCTATAAAGTAGTTGTAAATTTTAGATCATTTTCGTTTTAAATGTATTTTGCTATGTATTGCCATGTTTAAGATGAAAGTGTAAATCTAGTGCACATTCTGGGAACTAGATTGACATGAGTATGAATTAAAAATATTTGAAATGTAGATCTCTAGCCATTTTGTCAAGTCTCCTGAATGTGTAACACATCTGGTGACCACCTTCGAGTGGTTTGACAGGCACATCTCAGGCTAAAGTTGACTGGCAGGAGGTCCAGCAATGTCTCCAATATTCTTTTCTCGAAGTGTCGGATATTTCATTTTGTTTGTTTGATGACTTGAATTATTCACTCATCTCTCAATTAGAATGGAAGGTCCGGAGGGCCTACGACACAATAGTGCGATGGCCCGACAAGGGAGAAGCCGGGGCCGTCCGATCTAATGGACGGTCTTGATTGATCCCTGACCAATATAAATACCGGGCAGCCAAATCCCTAACCCTAAATACATTTCCACTGAAACACCGATCCCCGTTCTCTCTCTCACATACACAAAGTGACTACGGCGGCGGTGGCGATTCCAGATGGCCGCGACGGCAGACCCCTTCCCACCGAGCAGCGGCGTCGGCTACGGCCTCCCCGAGCTGCTACGGCGGCACCCTCCCCAACCGCGGACAGCAGCGGCGACGTCCTCCCCCACCGCGAGCAGCGGCAATGGCGGCGCCCTCCCGTGGCTTCCCATGGGTGGATTCGACAACGACGTCAACTTCACGCGGGCGGATTCGGCGTCACCGGCATCTTCGACGCTCCACTCGCCTCCCCTTTATTCTGTCCCTCATGCAACGACCTCCTCCACCGCTGCCGCTGCGGGCGCTTCTCTCAGAGTCTGCGCGGGAGGTGGAGATGAAGATGGTGGGCGAATCGGAGGGGGGGCTGCTCCATTCGGCCACCACCTCCACCCCATCCTCCTCTCCTCGTTACGGCGGCCCCCTTCCCCGACAACGGCGACGACCTCCTCCTCCATCCTCTCTTCCAGTGTTGGGTGAAAGAGTAGGCGGCGGTTGGAGCAGGCACTGCAGTGGCGGACGCGATGACGACAAGCTAGTGGCGGTGGTGGCCACCGAAGGGCTCCTCCATCTCCCTCCCCTCGTCTTTTTGTGATGAATATTTTAAGAGATTTTTTTTTTGCAGTTTTTTCCTCTTTTTGATTTCCCGATGAATCGGCTGTGAATCCGTGGGTGGTTTATTGGATTTCTCTCTCTGTTTTTTTTGCAATTTCTTCCATTGCTAACAAAATCGGATTAGGACGTATGGCTTTACAGACGAAAGCACGGATGATAGGAAAGTTACGAGTCTTTTAATTAGTTAAGATTTTCAGAGCACTCTAAACAATTTTAATGCAACAATAACCTTTCTCAAAGTTTTTATACAAGAAAATCCTCTCCTCCTAGGCCGCTTCCGGCCCATCTCTCCCCCTCTCGGCCCAGCCCTGCTGCCCTCTCTTTCCTCCTCACCTTTCCCTCCCACCTCCCCATGGGCCGCCTCCCCTCGCCCGGACCGGCCCAATCGACCCATCCAGCCTAGCTTTCGAGTCGTCTTCCTCCCTCCCCCTCCCTCCAGCCAGATCTGGGAGGGAGAGGAACCGCCGCCACCGCCCTCCCCCTCTCCGACCAGATTTGGGAGGACCGCGTTGCCGCCACCGGCCTCCCCCAGCCTCCCTTTGACCGGATCTGGGAGAGAGGGGAATCGCCGCCACCTCGCCTCCCCCTTCCCTCCTTCGGCCAGATTTGTGAGGGAGGGGAGGGGAGGGGAGCCGCGCCGGGTGTGGATGCCGCCACCCCCGAGCGTCGCCGTCGCCAACCCCGGTCATCGCCATCGCCGTCCCCGCACCTCGCCGTTGCGGATCCCGTGTCGCCGGTTCACGCCACCCTCGCCGCTGAACGCCTACTGTCACTGAGGGAGTTGAGGGAGAGCAGCGCTGAGGGCTGAGGGAGAGGAGAGCTGAGAGCTGAGAACTATTTATATTCCACGCCACATTTTGTAGGTGGCCATTTGACTCCGAGGGTCATGTCTGCTTGGGAAAAAAATCTACCTCTGCAAAAAATGCTTTTTCTAGTAGTTAATAAGCGTGCACCGTGGCCAACCACTGAGAAGCTCACCGAAATCGCACATGCAGGCAAGCAAACTACATTCAACAAGCATACACTGTGACAACCTGGCCGACCAACCAGAAGACATGCCTCACCATGCTATAGGACCATGCACAAACCAAGCAAAGCACACGTCATACGCAGCGAAATATAGTGAAGAAACCGCATCATCGCATCACCTCGAGCGGCTACACCGACTACCATGATTACTTCCACTACGGCTACTAAATGATATGCTACATCGACGATGTAATACTCTCCGTCGACACCACCCGAACACCTCACCGTCTTCATGGTCAACCAGCTCCACCAACACAGCAAGGAGGCCTCGTCGTCTACTACGGCCTCGACGATATAAATATGAACTTATTTATATAATGTTTTTGATTAACCTGTTTTGGTGCACACACAATACTTCTGACGAGGATTCCTGTTTTGAATTTGACGTCATATGAAAAAAATATCCAGTTATGTACATCCTACGTGATGTTACCTTTTTTAGTTTTTTTAGGTTATGTTACCTTTTTAGGTTAAATCAATATAGCAACTAATTTTTGTTTAATAGAATTTGTCGCGTGCGCGGCGTGTCACCGCGCGTTTCCTTCTGGCTGTGTTCTTTTGGAGGGGTTGGGAACCCCTCCCCTCCGCATGGAAAACAGAGCGATAGATTAACACATAATTAACTAAGTATTAGCTATAAAAAACTTGAAAATGAATTAATATGACTTTTTAAAGTAACTTTACTATATAAATATTTTACAAGACATACACCGTTTAGTAGTTTGAAAAACGTGCACGTAGAAAACGAGGGAGATGTGTTGGTAACCCATGGGAATGAACACAGCTAGTCCATTCAGCACTTATCACTTAGGCTGTGTTCGCATCCCTGTTACCAACCCCTTTCCCTCGTTTTCCACGCGCATGCTTTTTAAACTGCTAAATGGTGTGTTTTTTTAAAAAAAGTTCCTATACGAAAGTTGTTTAAAAAAATCAAATTAATTTATTTTTTAAAAAAAATTAGCTAATGCTTAATTAATTATGCGCTAATAGACCGTTTTGTTTTTCGTATGCACTGTTAGTGTTGGGAACAAGGCTACCGACCACAGCCTTAGCAACCAGCGTCCCTCTTGATGGGTCCACAACAATCAACTGAGCCGCTCAGTTTTGAAATACTACCTCCGTCCTAAAAAGAGCACGAGTATAGTCTAATCTACGAACCTCAATGGTCGGAGGTAGCGTATACTCCATTTTCAGCATACTCTGATTCACCCGAACTCCCGCACCATGCTCACACAAAAACATGCATATGCGTCCTTCTAACATGCATATTATTAAGGCATCAAATACCTAGCACATGCATACCTATACTTTATCTTGTCTCCAACGTTTGACCGTCCGTTTTAGTTAAAGAAATTATGAAAAAATTAAGAAAATGTAATGCATAGATTTTATCATCTAGAGTAATTACAATAAAAATAGTAATAAAAAAATTTAAATAAAATGGACAGTCGATGGACATAAAAACTCAAGAAATAGAGTCACAATCGGAGGGACGTAACGTTCACAAATATATTGTCATTAACAGTTACATGCGCATATGTATCACATGAACGCCCAGGGCCACGAAAACAAGCCTAGGACCATATACCGATGCAGTAAATTGTGTCTTGCAATTGAAAAGACAATATATTTAAACACAAAGATGCCACACACCATCAAATATGTAGGCAAGCTAGTGAGCTTAAAATGATTATAAGCCGTAATGGGCTTTCCAATTACAAAAAGTAAACCTTTTCATATTTGTGTCCTTAGCAATTTAAAGGGCAGTGTTATAAAATAAATTCAAATGAATTAAAAGAACTCCAAAATTAAGTTTTAAAGTTGAAATTTCTGTGGTGACTTATAAGTTGATTGGCAAGCGATGGGATTCTAAAGTATTCAACATGACCGAATCATTTATGATTACATATAACTCATGAACTACCCACTTTTATATGAGTATACTTTCTTTTTTAACGAAGACGGGACGTCTTATATTTGACTTATATTAAGGAAAACAAAAACCAGTGTAAAAAACCATGCCAAAAAAGAAAATTACAATCAAATTTGATAAAAAAAATTTCTCCATCGCATCCATCATCACAACCATAGCCACCCTATGTTGTTCTAGATCCTCGCCAATCATGCCACGAGTAGAAGAGAGGACAAACAGAGAACCAAGAAAAATTCAGACAAACCAGCAATAACTGGAAGAAATTTGCAAGATTGGTATAATTTAGTTTCCAAAGTAGTGAATGTCACTATTGTCAGGGTTACGGGTTAGGTATACCCTTTACCCTTTGATATATGTCCCATATCGATATGGTATACCCTCGCATATACGGATACTCTCCGCATATATTAAGGAAACCTCTCACGGAGTTTACAAATGGAAAGAGTCCTACTCGAACAAGACTGGGTCGTCAATGTATCGTATAAGGTTTGATGTTTCCGAGTTCTACTTGGAAATCGCCTAACCTGTGATATAAAAGGGACCACCGGGGAGGACCTGAGGCATCGAATCTCAGAGCCAACACAACCCACACAGCCTACGAAGTCGGAGCCTGCAAGAAGCCAAATCACCGGGGATCTAGTCGAACCAACTCGACCATGATCTCGCCGGATTCGTCAAGTTCCACCGTTCCCTTTGTAACCTGTGTTTTCCATCATATAATCCCATATCAACTAGATTAGGGCTATTACCTATCAAGAGGCCTGAACCAGTATAATCTTTGTCTTTTGTCTGCTTGATGTCGCATTACGTAGATCCTTGTACCAACGTACCCCAATACCCTCTGTATCCGGTCTACGGGTATCACCCGTCGACAGTGGCGTGCCAGGTAGGGGCACTTAGTACTCAAGGTTCTGCTACTATGTCATCCAGCCTCGTCGACAACAGCGTCAACACCAACCTCAGCCAAGTATTCCCTGCTTCAACGATGTTGGTGTGGACTCAAGTCGGCGAAATCGTCTTCCCGGTTTACACCACAATGCCGATCTCAACTGGTCCGCCAATGACCGGAAACGAGAACGCAGTGGCTACAAACCAAGACGACTCCATGTCGAAGGATCCTCCCGCCAAGGCGGAGAACGGAGCATCGACGACATCCGAACTCGAAAAGGATTCTAATGCGGCCAAACCTTGTCGCTCCGACATGAACCGCGAGCCGACTAAGATGACTTCCGAAGCGACAAGGTCCTGGTGTCCTATCCACAAAACCAGGAAACACACTTTGCAAGCCTGCTGGGTTTTCCTCAACGTCCACGCTGAAATTCGCGCCTGCAAAGAGCGTGGAATTTAGCGTATTTCTCCAACTCGTGATGTCTATTGTCCTATTCACAAGACAAAGAATCACGACCTCTCAAGCTGCAAGGTCTTTCTTAGCGCCATGAAAGCGCCATCTCCTAAGGTCCAACAGTCACACATCCCCATCAGGGATAAAGACAAGGAACAAGGAGCGACGCCAACTTCAGATCGATTTGTGGGGGTAATCAATGTCGATCCTCACGAACCATCAGTCTTGCACCTTCTCGAAGTCTATGGATCATCGACAACGAGCACGCCGCGGGAAGTATTGGCTATCGATGATGTCGACACGTCAGCGCGCACCAATGCAGAAACGGAGAATCAATTGGCCACTCCGGCCCAGCACATCAGAGCCGTCAACGCTATACTAAGGGAAACCCCCTACGATCCTGTTCTGAACGACGATCTTGCACGTTAGACAGAACGACTACGGGAATCAGTGACCAACCTCAGTAACGCGTTCGAAGAGGCCGCCGCCACAGCGCACCCGGAGCAGCCACAAATTGGCGATGCCAATGGAGAAGATCCTGAACGGAGGGAATCACCTCATCAAGCCACCCCACCACCTCGTGGCACTGGCGATCTCCGAGATCACCTCAACGGCCGCCGAGAGGCACGACGCACACGAGACAACGAGAATCGCTCCCGGCGTCATGTCTCTTCATGGTGCCATAATAACGAAGATCGAGGAGACCGCTCAAACGAAGACCGAGACCGTGATAATCGCTACGACCGCCACGATCACAACGATCGCGAACGGCGAGTGCCAGGCGATACTGGTCAAGGACGTCGATATAATAACGACGATGATGGAGACCGGCGTCGAGACAACAGCGGGAGACGACGACAGGATTCTCGAGATCCAGGCCGACATCCTCGTAATCGTACGCCGGAACCAAGCGACCCATCGTCATCGTCATCATCCTCGTCTTCTTCATCATCAGACAGATATCCATGAAGGACACACGATCGCGACAACCCACCGCCCCTAGCGTTGGGTGTAGAGCTTTCAGTCGTTCCCTGCGTGATGTCCGATGGCCTGAGAGATTCCGACCCGGAGCAATAGAGAAGTACGATGATAGCACCGACCCAGAAGAGTTCCTTCAAGTCTACTCCACAGTACTCTACGCTGCCAGGGCAGACGACAACGCATTGGCGAATTATTTGCCAACTGCGTTAAAAGGATCTGCACGTTCATGGCTGATGCATCTCCCGCCCTACTCAATCACTTCGTGGGCAAACCTGTGGCAGCAGTTCGTCGCCAACTTCCAAGGAACCTACAAGCGCCACGCGATCGAAGACGACCTGCATGCGTTGACACAGAACTCGGGTGAATCCTTGAGGGAATATGTTCGGCGCTTCAACGAGTGCAGAAATACAATCCCCGAAATCACCAACGCTTCTGTAATTCGCGCCTTCAAATCCGGTGTCAGAGATCGCTATACTACCCAGGAGTTGGCGACAAGACGCATTACAACTACTCGGAGATTGTTCGAAATTGTTGAGCGATGCGCCCACGCAGATGACGCGCTAAGACGCAAGAATGATAAGCCGGAGACCGGGGGAGAGAAGAAACCAGCCACGGACGCACCTGAGTCAAGCAAGACGAAAAATCGCAAAAATGCGAAAAGGAAAGCTCAAGCGGAAGTCCTCACAGCAGAATACGCGAACCCTCCCAAGTGCTCAGACCCACAGAGTAGCGACACAAAGAAAGCATGGTGCCCCATACACAAGACGAACAGACATTCTTTGGAAGATTGCCTTGTTTTCAAAAAATCGCTCGAGAAGCACATTGCATTTGAAAAAGGCAAGCGAGTACGCGTGGTCGAAAAGGATGCGGAGGCGATTCCTCAGGAATCGGATTCAGCATATCCAGACTCTGACCTCCACGTTTCACACATCTTTGGAGGTTCCACAACGTACTCCTCAAAGTGAGAATACAAGAAAGTGGAACGCGAAGTCTGTTCAACATGGCAGGGGGCTGCACCCAAGATGAAGTGGTCTGAACAGAGGATAGAGTTCTTGGAAGAAGACCACCCCAAGACCGCCGTCATCCTAGGACGATATCCGATCGTGGTCGAACCCACTATTCGGAACATCAAGGTCGCACGGGTTCTCATCGATGGTGGCAGCTCAATCAACCTTCTTTTCGCCAACACTTTGGACGCAATGGGAATTCCACAAAGCGAGTTGACACCAACCGATCAACCCTTTCATGGAATTACTCCCCAATCCATGTCCAGACCATTGGGCAAGATTACGTTGCCCGTGACTTTCGGCCAAGCCAACAACTTCCGAACAGAGCAGATCATCTTTGATGTCACTGCATTCGATATAGCTTACAACGCCATCATCGGGAGAACTGCACTTGCGAAGTTTATGGCCGTATCTCACTACGCGTATCAAGTGCTCAAGATGCCGGGACCAAAGGGAACAATCACTATTCAAGGGAACACAAAGCTGGCGGTGCAATGCGACAAACGAAGCCTCGACATGGTCGAGCAAACGCTTAGCCCACCCGCCACGACTGAGCCACCCAAGAAAGTGAGCAAGACAAACAAGACGCCATAACCGGACGGTGCAATCAAGATCGTTCCACTTTCCAGTGCCAACCCCGACAAGACCGTCAAGATCGGGGCAACACTAAGCGAGAAATAGGAACTCGCGCTCATCACCTTCCTCCGCGACAATGCTGACGTGTTCGCTTGGCAGCCGTCCGACATGCCGGGGGTCCCCGGGAGGTGATTGAGCACAAACTTATGGTGCGACCCGATGCCAAGCCAGTAAAGCAAAGACTGCGGAGATTTGCACCAGACCGAAAACAAGGCATACGAGAAGAGCTCGACAAAC
Source organism: Oryza glaberrima (assembly GCF_000147395.1). Lineage (NCBI taxonomy): Eukaryota > Viridiplantae > Streptophyta > Magnoliopsida > Poales > Poaceae > Oryza > Oryza glaberrima. The sequence continues at coordinate 12,271,925 of NC_068335.1, read as the reverse complement.
TTCTCAAAGCTGGCTTCATCAGAGAAGTACTTCATCCAGAGTGGCTAGCCAATCCAGTCATGGTGCGGAAGGCCAACGGAAAATGGAGAATGTGCATCGACTTCACCGACCTCAATAAAGCGTGCCCCAAGGATCACTTCCCTCTTCCTCAAATAGATCAACTGGTGGACTCAACAGCCGGCTGTGAGCTGTTGAGCTTTCTCGACGCTTACTCTGGCTATCACCAAATCAGCATGGCAAAAGAGGACGAAGAGAAGACATCATTCATCACGCCGTTCGGGGTATTTTGTTATGTTAAGATGTCGTTCGGACTGATAACCGCAGGGAATACCTTCCAGCACACGGTCCAGGGCGCACTTAGCGACCAGCTCGGCAACAATGTCGAGGCATATGTCGACAACATCATCGTCAAGACCAAGACATGCGACTCATTGATTGACGATCTGCGGGAAACATTCAACAACCTCCGATGATATCGCCTCATGCTCAATCCAGAGAAGTGCACGTTCGGAGTACCGTCGGGCAAGCTGCTCGGTTTACTCGTCTCTGGCAGAGGAATAGAAGCAAATCCCGAGAAGATCAAGGCAATCGAGAACATGAAGTCGCCCACAAGACTCAAGGAAGTACAGAAGCTAACCGGATGCATGGCAGCATTGAGCAGGTTCGTCGCTAGGATGGGAGAACGAGGGCAACCTTTCTTCGCTCTGCTGAAGAAGCAAGACAAATTTTTATGGACACAGGAAGCCGAAGAGGCATTCGTTGCACTCAAGCGCTACCTACCAAACCACCCTGTACTTGTTGCCCCCCAACCTAACGAAGAATTATTCCTCTATATTGCCGCCACGCCATATTCCGTTAGCACCGTCATCGTTGTCGAGAGAGAGAAAGTACAACGACCAGTCTATTACGTCAGCGAAGCTCTCCACGATGCAAAGACAAGATATCCACAAATCCAAAAGCTACTTTACGCGGTCATCATGACATCAAGGAAGCTACGCCACTACTTTCAAGCCCACAGAGTCACAGTTGTCTCCTCCTTCCCTCTCGGTGAAGTCGTGAGAAATAAAGACGTTGTCGGCCGCATTGCGAAATGGGTAGTCGAGCTGAGCCAGTTTGGTCCACTTTGCGCCACGAACAGCCATCAAATCCCAGGTACTCGCCAACTTTGTAGCCGATTGGACTATGCCTGATAACAAATCAGACAACCAAGTCGACAACGAAACATGGACAATGGCGTTCGATGGTGCACTCAACAGCCAAGGAGCAGGGGCAGGATTTATCTTGACGTCTCCCTCCGGAGATTAATTCAAGCACGCAATCCAGCTCAACTTCAGGGCGACCAATAACGCAGCCGAATACGAGGGACTACTCACCGGGATAAGAGCTGTAGCCGCACTTGGGGTCAAGTGACTAATCGTGAAAGGGGACTCCGAGCTAGTTGCAAACCAGGTGCACAAAGATTATAAATGCTCTAACCCCGAGTTATCCAAGTATCTCGCAGAAGTCAGGAAGTTAGAGAAAAGGTTCGATGGGATCGAAGTCCGACATGTCTACCGCAAAGACAACATCGAGCCAGATGACCTAGCATGACGTGCGTCCAAACGAGAACCGCTCGAGCCCGGCACTTTTCTGGACATCCTGACGAAGCCATCAGTAAAAGAGGTTAGCGGCGAAGTTAGCCCGGCCGCCCCCGACATTAGCTCGGAGGCCACAAAGGAAAAACACGCCGTTGCCGATATCGAGACAACAGACGACTAGCGCAGACCACTAATCAAATTCATCACAAGCGAGGAGTTGCCCGAGGACGATACAGAGGCCGAGAAAATAACCCGTAAAGCAAAAATCTACTGTATGGTCGGCAATGATCTATACAAGAAAGCGCCAAACGGGGTACTTCTCAAATGCGTCTCGTCCGACGACGGCAGACACCTCCTCCTTGATATACATGAAGGCATTTGTGGGTCACACGCCGCCGGTCGGACATTGGTCGGGAAAGCTTTTCGACAAGGGTTTTTCTGGCCAACTGCCCTCAAAGATGCATGTGACATGGTCCAGCGATGTGAAGCCTGTCAATTCCACGGTAAACACACAAAGCTACCCGCGCAAGCGCTTCAGACTATCCCTCTTACTTGGCCGTTCTCGTGCTGGGGACTAGACATACTCGGGCCATTCCTACGAGGACAGGGCGGCTACAGGTTCCTATTCGTGGCGATCGACAAATTCACTAAGTGGATCGAAGCAGTACCCACGGGGGAAATCAAGGCCGACAATGCCATCAAATTCATCAGGGGGATATTCTGCAGATACGGACTACCGCACCGCATCATAACCGACAACGGCTCCCAATTCATCAGCGCCGATTTCCAGGATTACTGCATTGGGTCGGGAGTCAAGATATGCTTCGCCTCGGTCTCTCACCCTCAAAGCAACGGACAAGTCGAGAGGGCGAATGGCATAGTACTACAAGGGATCAAAACCTGCGTCTACGACAGGCTCATGTCACAAGACAAAAAATGGGACGAAGAACTCCCATCAGTACTATGGGCCGTACGCACCACACCGACAACGTATAACAAGGAAACACCCTTCTTCCTTGTGTACGGCTCCGAGGCCATGCTCCCCAGTGAGCTACGACATTAGAGTACACGAGTACAGAAGCACTCCGACGAGGACCAGGTGGAGCAGCGAGACATCGATGTAAATCTACTCGAGGAACATCGTGAACGAGTTGCCATCCGAGCAACCAGCTATCAAACAGGCCCTCCACCGTTACGACGAGAAGCGCATCCGAGCACGCATACTTTCGATCCGCGACTACATCCTCTGACGAGTCCAAAGTCAAGCAGGGTGAAACAAGCTCTCACCCAAATGGGAAGGACCTTACACGATCACACAAGTCTTGCGGCCAGGTGCATTCAAAATTGCAGATGGTGATGGTCGCGAGTTGGCAAATTTTTGGAATATTGACCAACTACGTAAATTCTATGTATGAGTCAATATCATCCATACCTGTAAGACACCTTACAGTATAAATAAAGCCTATTCTTAGGCCCATATTACAATCAAAGTGTTACCGCCCGATGATCCCTTACCCTGATGACACTTAGCGTTGAAGCCTATCCTCATGTCCCTTTACGCCGTGTTGACAAGGCCTCCGAGGAACCTAAGGGATCTTCGGCTGGGGACGCCCAGAGCCGATAAGGCCTTGTCAGATCCTGTAGAGACGAAAGACCATGTAAGATCTGGTCGTGTAAGAGTTCTCGCCGTGCGTATTAACCAAGCCGCGAAATCGGAAATTAACTTTCCAACTTCACGGCTAGGGGCTAGGATCAGAACTTATTCAACCATGGCAGGTCAAAGGTCCAAGAGCCTTATCGTCCGAGAAAATTCCTCCGACGACAAGGCTGGGGGCTAGGGAGAGTGTACGACTCAAACAACTGGCTAAAGTTGTGAACTGAGAACACACTCTTGCACACGACATTCGAAGTAAGAAAGATTTATTAAAGATAGATTTCTTTTCTATTTCACAAAATACTCCTTACAGTTTTTGCACAAACCCAAATCTATATTACACCTTTTTCCTGAGATATCTATCACAGGGTACGAAGACTACCAAGAAGGCCAACGCCAGTCCATAGACTGGAAGATCTTCTCCGCCAACGAAGCCATCGACCTCGCTAGGTGGTCTATCTCCGTCGGAGTCCTCCGAGAACGAGCAAAACACTCATGGAGAAAATCGAGGTCCAGGCGTGGGCGATGATCTCGTAGGCAGGCCAACACGTGCCCTCCGGCATATCGGCTCGATCGACGACACTCCTGCTTCAAGGCCTCGTCGATACGTTTGCCGACGCCATCGAGTTGAGCACAGGCTCCATTCAGCCATGAGATGTATCCGGCCGCCGACTCCTCGGGATCCCCACGGGGTACTCGGAGTTCCCTACAAACCATAGCCATGGATGTGCAGCAACTCTTCAAGTACGAGTTGAACCATACCTCACGACCTCGGAGCGTTTCCACAGCCTGCTCTTTCTTCACTGCAAGCATGGTTCTCTCGAGTTTCGCTACTTCAAATTTCGTCTTCCAATATTGGATACGACGATCTTGGCCAGCAAGAGCACTCTTGAGATCTGCTCAATGTGGGAACAACTAAGTCAAGCTACAAGCCTCTTTCGAGAACATAGCTGATCTAGTCGGAGGAGCAAAAAGGGATGAATGGACCACTAACCTAAGGAAGTCGTCGCCATCTCCGTCCCCGTAGCAAGGGTCTGGTCTACATTGTCAGGCGACGCATGTGGTTCAAACGCGAGAGCCGGAATAATCGCCGGTGACTCGGGCTGCCCGTGCTGCTAGACATCCTGGTCATCAACATCTCTACAAGGGACAAAAAGTTTTCAAGATCAACATGTAAGAGGAAGCTAGAATAATAACTGCACGCACAAAGGCGGTTAAGATCCAGTTTTACACAGCATGACTAGGGAGTACAAGAGGTCCTACTCTTCAAAAAGGGGGAGAACAGATTCCCCCAGATCACCGACTTCCTCCATCACCTCCTTACGCGTGTTGGTGGCCGCCCCCTGATCCAAGATCTCGCGCAGATCGAGTTCAGGATGCGCCAGCTTTACACACGCAAGGACGTGGCCCGCCCCGGTGTAGATCCCGTTCGACGTCTCCTCCCCGATCCTGGCCGCATGCTTGGAGGGGATCTCCCCCATCGCCGCCGCCAGCTCCGCAAGAGAAGATGTCAGCGAGAACTCGTCGGGATTCGCCGGGATAGTAGACTTGATGCCGCACTCCCCGGCGAGCTGGTGCAGACCAGTATAAGTGACCCGCAACGAGCCACGGATTTCCGACAGGTTGTTCTCGAGCTCCGACATGCGGTGCTCCAGCCCCTGCCGTTGTCGCTCGCTGCCGGCCACCAACTCCCTCATCTTCTTGAGGTCTTCACGAGCCTCCGCCAACTCGTGTACCAGCCGGTCAGCACGCTCGTTCGCAGACGCCACCGCCGACCTCGCCTCCGCAATCTCGCGGCCAATTCCGCGAGCACCAGCCTCGAGGAGGCGCCCCATCTCAACCTGGAGCTCCTCCCAGGTGAGGACGGCAGCCGGTGGACCACGACCAGCTGCGGGATCGCTGACTAGGCTGCTTGGTGTCGCCTCGCGGCTCCCGGGCGCCAGCACGACATCCGTCGAGGTTGCAGCAGGAGACGCGCCGGAAGTTCCTCCGGACTCGTCTTGCACTGCCTTCGCCCGCGCCGCCCTGTGAGACAGCTATGGTTCAGACAACACTCAAACAAAATCACGGAGACTTAAGTTCATCTACTTACTTCTCGCCAACCGTCACAAGACGTTGTCGTCGTGGAGGCAGGGGGGACGTGTCCGAGCCCTAAAAGACGGTCGATGCGAAGTAAGGCGAGATTCTTCTGGCTGTATGATCTGACGACAGGATAGCTTACCGAGGGGGTTGATGCCTTGCGACGATGTCCGCTTACAGAGGAGAACTTCCTCCCCTTTGTCGGAACATTGCCACCACTTGTGGTAGCAGCAGCAGCATCAGACGCCTCCTTGGCGATCTTCTCTTTCAGTCACGCCGCCACCTGATGGTCCGCGAGCGGCCCGATGATGTCAGTCAGAGGAAGAGCCTACGCTTAATCAAGTCATAAAGTGATCTCAGAAGGAAAACGCAGGATGCCTATCGAGAACACTTACGTTGATGGCAGCATCACGTTCGGCCGCCCCCTTTTCACAAAGGGGAACGGGGATGTTACTCGCCGTTGTCAGGACGCTAATCATCACCTGGCTGACACGACGTCCCACGGTTTCACTATTCAGACCTATGAATCGAGAACCAAATTTCAATAAATCAGGAGGAACGTGGACACGAGCATGTCAAGATAAATGCGAGAAAGATACCCCGAGGAGAAACCCAGGTCGCGTCCTCTGGTCCGGAATAGTCAAAGGCTGGATGGACTCGAGTCTGGAGCGGCTGGATCCGTCTACCAACGAAGTCTGCAGCGACTTCATACCCCGACAAGCCTCGTACTTGGAGATCGTCGACAATGTCGATGAACGATTGAAGAGAAGGGGTCAAAGGGGGCTTTGCGGTCCAAGACAGGATCTTGTCCGGTTGTTCCTCAGGAACAACGAAGACAAGGTCCGAATCTTTGATCTGAAGGTAGAACCACCTCGTCCGCCATTTGCTGCGAGAAGAAGGGCACTGGAAGGGGATATAACGCGACTTTAGGCCATCCCAAAGTCTGAACCCGACGCATCCAGATACCCTGTTGGGCTCTATCCAACACAGCTCGTAGTAGAAGCGAAAGAGATCGAGAAAGGGCTCTACGCCAAGGTAGGCCTCACAAAGATGAGAAAAGATGCTTAGAAAGGCGATGGAATTGGGGTTCAGATGGAGCAGTGAAAGACCATAGAAGTTCAGAACCAAAAGAAGAAATTCGGAAGGCAGAGGGAGAAAACCGCAAAGAATGTAGTCTTCGATTGCAACCATGCGACCTAAGACGGGCTGGGGATCAGTACCTCCTGCTTCCCTCTCCATGGTCCCACGACTGGGAAGGGCACCATCTTCCTGAAGCTTCTTCAGCGATGCACTGGTGGAGGATGATTTGCCAAGATCCATCGTCAATCGGAGATCGCCGGAGAAGGGGCTAAGGCCGACGAACTAGGGTTTCTTGTGGGAGCGGAGAAGACGAAGAGCGCTTGCAGGCGGGATGTTTTCTGCACGATGGGCGGACTTCAAAATGGATCCCCAAAATCCCTTTAAATAAACGCACTACCGACGGTGCGAATTCCAAGGAAAGGAGAGAGATGCCTGCCAGAAATTTCTGGGTCTGTTATGCGCGGCAGTTTTTTGGACTTCAGTTTAAATTCGCTCGTGACCGTTAGGCTTCAAATGGTGGTCTCGACTACGTCCTGTCTCTACGGTCCTCGCACCAGGAACGACAACAGTCTTGACATAAGAAGTCGCGGATGGTTACACGAGCTCATTTAAGCAGAAGTCGAGGGCTACTGTTAGGGTTACGGGTTAAGTATACCCTTTACCCTTTGATATACGTCCCATATCGATATGGTATACCCACGCATATATGGATACTCTCCGCATATATTAAGGAAACCTCTCACGGAGTTTACAAATGGAAAGAGTCCTACTCGGACAAGACTGGGTCGTCAATGTATCGTGTAAGGTTTGATGTTTCCAAGTTCTACTTGGAAACCGCCTGACCTGTGATATAAAAGGGACCCCCCGGGGAGGACCTGAGGCATCGAATCTCAGAGCCAACACAACCCACACAGCCTAGGAAGTCGGAGCCTGCAAGGAGCCAAATCGCCGGGGATCTAGTCGAACCAACTCGACGACGATCTTGCCGGATTCGTCAAGTTCCACCGTTCCCTTTGTAACCTGTGTTTTCCATCATATAATCCCATATCAATTGGATTAGGGCTATTACCTATCAAGGGGCCTGAACCAGTATAATCTTTGTCTTTTGTCTGCTTGATGTCGCATTACGTAGATCCTTGTACCAACGTACCCCAATACCCTCTATATCCGGTCTACGGGTATCACCCGTCGACAACTATATCTGATAAAAAAGGATCAATTTATTTGGAAAGCAAACAAGGATGGGCTCTTTACGGTTAACTCCATGTACAAAGTGCTTATGTATAATGGAGTGATACCTAGAAAGACTTTGATTTGGAAGCTCAGAATTCCACTGAAAATTAAAATATTCTTGTGGTATCTTAAAGAAGGAGTTATTCTAATAAAGGATAACCTAGCTGAGAGAAGATGGAGAGGTAGTCTAAGTTGCTGCTTTTGTAACTCTAAAGAGTCGATACACCATCTTTTCTTTGACTGTCTCATGGCAAGGTACATTTGGAGTGCATGTTTCTTTACTTTCGGAATTAGCCAACCCCGTAGCGTGGCTCATATGTTTGGAAATTGGTTGAATGGTTTTGAACCTAGACTTAAAAGACAAATTTATATGGGCATTGCGGCAATTTTGTGGGCTTTGTGGCTTAGTAGGAATGATGTAGTCTTTAATGGCTCTAATCCTATTTCTTTCATGCAGGTAATCTTCAGGGGGACTCATTGGACAAGACTTTGGTCCTTGCTTCTTAAAGAGGACAATGGAGATGCCGTCCAAGTTCATTGTAGAATTTTGGAGTCACGAGTAATGGAGTTTTATGCTACTTATGGCTGGAATTTTAGAAGAAGAATTGAAGCTTAGCTTTCTATGATTCTTATTTTGGGTGTTATCTTTATGTGATGTTGCCCATGTATCGGGATGAGTCTTATGTAAACTTCATACCTTGTGTTGTCTCCCCATATAACGGGATGAGTCTTATGTACTCTTGAAAACTTGTTTGGCTGTGTACACCCTCACAGGTGTAGAGGCCGGGTTTAATATAAATCCATTATAAATAAAAACCATAATTATAGAGTGGCTTTTGAAGATCGTAATACTTGTACATCCAAAATAATGGATCCATAGAACTCCTGAGTAAACATTGGGGAGGTTGTGCCCCAATCCCCGTTCCTACGCCACCATCCGTTAACGCCACAATCTTCACAAGCCATTCACCATTTATCAGATGGCCCACCGGTAAAGCAAAGAGTCAGTGGCGAAGCCACCGGGGTTGCCGGGGTTGGCCAGGCACCCCCTATGCGGCCATGCAAGTGCAACACCCGTCCGGGTAATTAGCCACCTTAATCGTTGAATTAGTTGGAAATGAACCTAGCTAGCTAGCCATCCAATACCGTACGTTCAGCTAAAAGGATGGGTTTATGTGATTATCGTCCATTAATATATGTTGAATTATTCAAAATTTTAAGTTGATGTTATTTAACGATCTTGTTTTATAATGATGCTTTTTATATTTTTACTTTACATACTAACTCATATAATAATCACAGAACAAACACAACGATCACATACCCATATTTGAAATATGTTGAAAACCACCTCATCAATCATTTTATGCATATATTAATTGGTGCGAACCAAAAGTCATCGTATATATAATCCTAAAAATTTTAAGAGGTGATCGATAAGGCATGCATATCAAATGTATGCACACTGGCATATATTAGTTCGAATTCAGAAGACTGAATAAGGTTGAGCGGCCACTCCATAATGTTAAGGTGAATCATAAACAGTAGATTCCTCTTATTTCTCTTGTTGCTAATCATCGTGACATCATGTGCCCACACCACCTTCCACCAAACCGTTAGTGAGTTCTCACGTAACATGGTTAACAATTTAGCACCCCCAATTCTTCAATCCTTCGCCAGTGCAAAGAGAAATCCAAAGGACTATTTTTCTAAAGAACACCATCTACCCATGCAACGATGCCATGGACACGAAGCCTATAGCCAGTCATACACTTGTGGATGGAAGAAACCACGGAGACAAAATGGTCAGATGACCACTAGAAGATCCATATTGATTATACTAATAATGGATTATAAATTAGTAAATAAATGTTTTAAGATAAATCTCCAATCCAACAAGGCGTATATGAAAAGGATCGCCCTATCTCCTCTGAAAAGCCTACCCATAACATACCCAAGAATTCAACCTTCGAGTTGTATAAGTGGTAAGCCCATACTCTGTCCTGATATGAGTTGAATAAGAAGATAATCTCTCTAAAAGGATGCAGTCCAAGGATACAAGTGTATCCATTCATGTCCCATCGTACCATATCTTCCGTATAAACAATGATGCTATCATCCTCAGAGTCCCAACCAGGAGATTCATCTTCTGATATTTCTTCATTATTCTTGTTATCGCCACGGTACGTATTATGTTTGATCCATGGCTTAACAGCTTCAGGATTCCAGCGGAAATCTGCCATGATCTGCTCGAGACTGACGTCGTGTATCAGCATCCACTCCATCTGATCACCACCATGCAGTACTTCGTGCAGCAGCCAAACCTGAAGACGTTGATGTTGTTTGTGATCAATTGATGCACAGCATACCCCCTTCTTTGATCTTCCAAGGTAAATATAAGGATGATTGTTCAGATTGATATCACTTGGTGACTTGATCACTTGATACTTATCATCTAACAAGGTTATTCTGCAAAACCCACAAATTAGCAAATAATAGATTAGTGTGATTCTTTTTGTTTTCTTTCTTTCAGTAAGAACAGATGATCATAGGGGCCAGATTTTTAATCTATTCTTCCTGGAAAAAAAGTAAGAACAATTGATATATATCAATACTCCGTCCGTTCAAAACAATTAGGAATATGAACTTTGACTTCAAGCTACCAAGCATTAACTATTTTTTAAAATTATTTAATTATTGTATGAAAACTGTAATAACAAAGTACTCTACTGATGTCTCACATCGAATCTTATGACCTATTCATTTTGATGTCGTTGTATTTATATTACAAGTAACTAGCCCGCGCATTCACGCGTGTATGTATCATGGGCTGCATTTGAGAAACATATATGGGTGGAATATCAAATGGATGGCACATTCCAAGCTTCATAAGTTTGTTTTCTTCACCAATCTCTTTATCGGCATTGCTCAAATAAATTTTCTAAGCTATTTGTTAGCTTTATACTATATAATACTTAAAATTCATTCGTACAACTATTTGTTTTATAGACTTCTTACTTATAGAGAGGTGAGTCAATTAGCGATGAACTTGTCGCCGCGGCCAAACTGGCTCGTAACCGGACGCGCGATATAATGCGATGGACAGTCTGGGTCCACTGTAGAAAAATGTGGGACTTTTATTTTTTTTATTAACGTCAATCTAATGGTAGAGAATAATGGGTTCACTATATATTCAAAGAAAAATCACTAGTTAGATATTTTTGTTTTAAATTACTTTTTAGGATTTTTTTCTATTTTATTAGAATGTCACGTAGCATCTTAGGACTGTTTGTAGATAGATATTGTTGTTACTCTTCTAAATCTGTTTTTATCAATAATTTGTCTTGAAAGTTGGTTATGATTTTTTTTTAAATTACGCTTCCAGTATGTAAATTGTAAACTAAAATTAATTCAATTGTGTCATCTTAAATATGTCACACCAATGAAGCTGGTTCACGTGGAACTATCATTTATACAGTGTGTGTTTCTTTTTTGAAATATTTAGGATATCTTAATTTAAACCTTAAAGTAATATATTTTTCTTGTATACTAAATATGTCGGATATATAAATTTAAGAAGTTTTCTTTTTAAAAAAATATGATAATAGGACTTCTTTATGTAATTAGAGACATACTCACATACTTATATTTGCTTATACTATCTCCATCCATAAATCTAACTATTCAAATTTTACCTAAAATGTAAGAGATTCTAGGTAATACTTGTCTCACCCAACCATCTCTCATTGAATTCTTATTAACACTACCCCAACCTCTCACTTTCCACGTATCCCTTATTTAATAAGGGATATCATAGTTTTTTTTTAATTCCTTCATAATTCCTACATAATTGGAGATATATATTGTTGGATGGAGATAATAATAATTAAAAAGAGCTCTATTTATAGAAGGATTTGTTTGTACATATGTAGATTAATTTAGCATATTTGTAAATTGGTATTGATGCCATATTATATTCTTTTTTTTAGAAATTTCTATGATCATTTGTATGGCATGTAAATTATGCGAATATTTGAACTACGTAAGGACATATTATTTCACGTATAATAACATACTTCCTTCGTTTCATATTATAAGACTTTCTACATTGTCCTCATTCATATATATGTTAATGAATCTAGACATATATGTGTGCCTAGATTCATTAACATCTATATAAATATGGGTAATGATAGAAAGTCTTATAGCCTGAAACGGAGGTAGTAGTTGATATGGATATTTGAAGTATTGGTTTTTTAATTGTAAGGAGTAGAACAATTCAATGGATCTGAAATCAAAGGATTAAAAAGTTATGGTTATTTAAAGATCACATATTTAGCAAATATTCACCGGAATTTGGAGTGGAAATTATGATAGCAATGCATACAAATGCGTATGTTGGAGTCTGGCCAAGTAGATTAGTGAACAATTTTCCTTCCACCCATCAGTTTAAATAGAAATTTTAAGATGTGACTTTTTATTCTGAAGGAGGCAGCTAGTTGTAGTATCAATTTTTTTTATCCTGAAGATACACGATTAACTGTTTCTGATTGTATATATGTTTTCAAATTGATTACTATGCATTCCTAAAAATTCCTTAGGACGGGTTCATCTCGTCCGTCCGGAGGGAAGTGTACACAGGTTGTTGAACGTATACGGACTCGGATTGCCTTAAATTGAACAAAAATTCCTATAGATGAGGCCATCTGAGCCCGTATTAAATTCGCTTACGTACCCGTACAAGTACTCATTAATTATTTTTAAATGAGCTTACGTACACATTCAAATTTGCTCAACGTACAAATTTTCGTATAAAAGATAAAAAATAAATCAATTTGCTCATCGTTCTTTCAAATTGATTGTATGTTTTTTATTTAATTTATTTTTATTCCTTGAGATTAAAAACGACGAGCAACTAATTAATGAGCTTGAGTGAGTGCTTGCCCTTTTGTTAAGAAATTTGATCATACCTAAAGAAATTTAACTGAAAAAAAGTCAAAGCGATGATTTATAATATGAAACAGAGGAATTACCTTATAACATCATTATTTTTCATCTGAATATGAAGTGCACCCCGCCAATAGATGCCATAGAGGTGGTGACTTGCCATCCAAGATGAGTAGTGCACATCAGCAATGGTCCCGGCAGCCTCCCCTTGCCGGATAAATGACCTTTTCTCCCACCTCCCTTTCGCCGACGAATAGACTTGCACGACAAACGGCGATGGCGGCCACTCATGTTGTTTTACCACCGATTCGGTATTGTCTTTGTCATCTTCTCTGCAAAAGACAAGCTCGGGGATGGAGAACACCTCGTAGTGTGGCGAAACGGTAGGGTCAAACACGAGGTACTCCTCACGACTTGAGTCGGTGACCATCGCCTCCAAGTCCGATCCCGCAGGGCTCCACTCCGGCGTCGGGGGCAGCCGTACCCACCGCCGCGTGGCCGGATTGACTACGTACTCGTCCAAGAGAAGGAGGCCGTTGCAGTGGTCGTGGGCCTCCAGCTTGCTGATGGGAGCATCGTCCAGGTAGTTGAGCTTGGGGAAGATCCGGGAACGGTGATGGCGTCCTCGCCGCGCAAAGAAACCCGGGAGATCCTCGATTGGGCAGTAGAAGTTAGCGAAGAAGATGCCGGCTAGAGAGAGCGGGAGGAGGTCCGGGTGTGGGGGCGGGCACCGGGTGTCGATGATTGCGCGCCACGCTTTGCAGACGCCGCGGCACGCGGCGAGGCTGCGCGGTGACAGAGCAACGCGGCGGAGGATAAGCTCCAGCACGTCATCCGGTAGCAGCTCCGCCGCCATGACGATCCGAATTCCAACACACGATGAAAGTGCGTATAGTACCGGTCTTGGCTAGTTGCCCAACAACTCTGCGTCCATATATAGTGGCCAGCTTACATATGTTGAAGATGATTTGGAAAAGAAAACGGAGACCGCGAATCGATCGAATCCGCTTACACATCATCAACACTGCGCAACGAGGCAGACTCGGTCTAGTGTTCGATCGGGTCCCGGCTCGCGCATCCTCCGTCCGGCCGGTCTCCGCACCGCCTCGCTCACCAGCAGTGGCGGTGCCCTCCATAGCATTAGCCCCAGCACTCCAGCAGTGACGGGCTGACGGCACTAAGCCACACCCTCGATCGGCTGTTTTCAAATTAATTTTGTCTGCACAAAAATGGGTTTCCCTCCTCCAAGAATACGTTCTGACGTGAGGTATGATAATAGAAAATATTCTCGTCAAGTGAACCAGCCTATCCTTATTAAACAGGGGACTTACGTGTTGATTGGATATGGAGACATATTTGGTCATGAATAATGTAGGAGATCCAACTCACTATTTGCATGGCCAAATCAATAATTCAAGTTGCACACTCTCATAATCTGCTTTATTTTCTTTCGTAAAATTAATTTCAACTATTTGTATTGCCCGTGCGTTACAAATAGATAGAGCCAATTTAATTTATATATATATATATATATATATATATATATATATATATATATATATATATATATATATATATATATATGACACTCATATGGGGCACCATGGTGCCCGCGCACCATGGTATAAAATGCACAAAATCACTTAAATTTTTCAAAATTTTCAAATTGTGAGTATATACCTAGTTATAATAATTTGATTCATACCTATACCTATCAATAAAACAACTCAAATTTAACTTTATTTCACAATCCATGATTACATACCTAACTAATTATATGTATCGATGCTATATACCTAGAATCAAAATCTAACAAAAACAAGTTCAAATTCAGTTCAAACTTGCTTTGAACTAGTTAGTAAAGTAGTTAATGTTAATACCTAAATAATTAAAAAAGTTTCATACTCATTTGAATTGGGTATATACTCAATTTCAACAATGGTGCCCGGGCACCATGGAGCACCAAACAAATTTACTATATATATATATATATATGTGTGTGTGTGTGTGTGTGGGCGCGCGCGCGCACGCGCGTATCGGTGGATACTGTGGAGAAACCTTCTTTAGTCCCGGTTTGTAACCCCTGTACTCTCGGTTTTCCAACCGGGACTACTAATCCGGGACTTAGTCCCGGGTGCAAAAAAAAAAAAAAGGGAGTAAAGATCTTTTTTTTTATTTGCATGGCCCTGTTGCTGCATGGTTTATATATATTATGCATATATATGTTTCAATACATATATATATATATATATATATGCAAATGCATATGTATATGTATAAAATACACATATATGTATTAGACACGTATAATTTAAAGCACTTAACATTTTATGTGCATATATGACCAAAATATATATTTACACTAAAGTAAATGTGTACATATATAAATATAGACATGTATTACAATTCATTATGTGCTCTAGCTACGGCTTCGATGTCGGTGTTATCTCAGAAGAAGAAGGACCGCCGTTATGAATTGTCGATCCGTCGTAGTAGAATTCACACTCGGGATCAAGGACTTATTCGTTGATGAATCCCATCAGTTGTTCTTGAACAACCATGATAAATTCCTTGTGTGTGAGGTTGTCCCTCATGTGAATAACCTATGAATGTATGAAATTAATTAATAAACAAGAAATCGATACGTACGCAATGAAATTTTGAATGGTTTATACGTACATTGAGCTCTCTTGTGGTGTAGATTTGGGTTGTAAGGCAGTGGGAATACTCCAATACGTAGTAGCCGCATAAGTTAGTTCTCTGGTTCTGCTTTACGCACTATACATGAGAAACGACGAGAGATATTTAATATACACTTATATTTGAATTAGAGATTCAATATAATTTTGGAGCATGTACTCACTGGAAAATTAAACCACCGGCTAAGTTTTTCTTTCCAAGTCCGCGGACCAATTGACGGAACCGATCCTAAGCCCTACATGGAGTTTCAAGCTATGATTAATTATTATCCGAGATCCGCATAGTAGCAATAGCAAAATTCGTAATAACAGTGAAACATATGACATTACCTGTCTATAAGTTCAAAAACCTAGTCAAAAGTAGACTCCTCTTTATTTATTGAGTCATAGACATTGACTCTGCTTGCCTCCAAGTCGAAAAGTAAAAGGACCCAGTGGAATCTGCAATTTGCGTGAGATGATATATGGAACTGTATATGTATGTACGGGAACGAAATTTGTTCGGAAGACAGTAAAAACTAACTCTGCGTTGTACGGCAGTAGTATGAACATCTTGAAATGCTGCTCCTTCAGGAGATGGACGAGAGTGTCCTCTGTGTCTTTCGGATACTTGTTGATCATTTCGATGTTAACTTTCCGAGAGTCGATGAATCCAGTATCGAAAACCCCCCGCCGTCGGGCCCTTTGAATCTCCATTCTACAACGATTAAAGGAATTATTATGGTGTACATATATACAAGGACCTAATTAAGGAACATAATAAATCTAACTCAACAATACTTACAAAATCCATGAGCTCAGAAGAGAGACGTCGAGGGCGTCCAGATGGTATAGGTCAAAGACATCCTCGAACGGGATCCAGAGAACATCTTCTCCTTGGAGGAAGTCGGAGCTTCTGATCCTTGCTCCAACCACCTCTCTACCGTTGGCGCTCATTTCCATGTACCGTTCATGAAATCGGTACATCTATGTCGATAGGGACTTTAGCAGCTCAGGCTTGACAAGCGGTTTACCGAGTTCAAACTGGTATTTCACTTCCACCGTTGGGATTGGTGCGCCTTTAAGCAACTGATCCCTAGTTAGTCCGGTGTCAGAAATGAATTATTTTATTCCAATTTCTAGCCCGGTCACCAACGGCTCGACCTCCTGGTTTGGTTGCTCTCCAAGTTGAGGGACAGGTTTGGACTTCCCATAATATGCTTTCTTAAGTGTTCGCTCATAGTCCGTTAGCTTTAAGACCTCCTTGACTGGTTTCGACATTTTCTTGAAGAAGTTCTTCACACTCGGGTCTACAGGTATCTTTTTTTCTGGACTCTGAGACTTCAATTGCCTCTTCACCTATGTTGCCACATAAGCGTCAAGCTCCTCTTATGTGCAATCGTACAGTGGCTCCTTGTTTTCGGCTACGTCAACTTTCGCCTTCTTCGTTGCCCTTGTGCAGGCAGGCGGTGGTGCTTAGCGAGACCTTGACTTGGAAGGTGCCGGAGGACACGGCGCAGGAGCCGAAGAAGACGGTGCAGGAGCCTGAGAAGGAGACGGTGCAGGAGCCTAAGGAGGAGATGGTGCACGAGGCTGAGGAGGTGGAGGAGGCGGAGGAGATGGCAGAGCCGGAGGAGATGGTGCAGGAGACACCGCTTGTCGCCTAGGAAGGATGATGTAGCGCTTGCGCCATAGTATATTGGCGTGGCTTGTGTCTCGTAGATGCGTCTCACTGTCTCCTCCAGGGTAGTCCAACTCGAGGTCCTCGTACGCGGCTTCCACCATCTCAACTTTGACCCTCGAGTATCCTGGTGGAATCGGCCTACAGTGGTAAGTCCCTGAAGGATGGCCATTCCCGACGCCACCTTCACGTGATGAGAGGTTATCTATTAGTAATCAACCTAAACAGCAACTTGCGGAATGTACATGTCAAAAATCGTAAAACTACGAGCATACCTTGATTGATAAGTTCTTTAAGGTAATATGCAGCTCACATGGTGTCCGCTGCGTGATTTCATCAACAGGGCAAGTGGTTTCGTCCTGAGTTTGCATGGCGACCATGCTCTATGTTCCTACCTGCCCCGTTGAGGCGCAACTGCTACGATTGCCTGAGGGGCTGACCATGATAGGAGGAATGTACGGCTGGGGCTCCTAGCTCCGATGTGCGGCCATGCGTTCAACCACCTTTCTTGCCACCTCCTCTTGCATGCTGAGCTCGTAGTTCGATACCATGTACTCGAGATCTGCAATCTTCGCCTCGGTATCTCTCTTGCTCCTTATCCGACTCCTGTACGTGTGAATGTCCTCCTTGAATCCAATCTTCCAAGGAACCACACCTTTCCCTCGCGTTCGTCCTGGATGCTCGGAAGTCTGCAGGACGAGTGTAAGCTCGTCCTTCTCTCTATCGGGTCAGAACATGCCTTGAGAAGGGGCTTCCACTACGTCCGTTAGTCGACTAGCACCCTCGCGTATCTGATCCTGAACACCAGGGAGCCATCAGCGGGGTTGAGCATTCCACCGTGAGCATAGTACCAGAACTTCGATCGATCCGACCATTTAGAGGTGGCCGGTTCGATACCCCCTTAATCAAGCCGGCTTCCATCTCCTCCCACTTTGGCATTGCGACGCTGTAGCCGCCTGACCCCAGGTGGTGATGGTACTTCTTCTTAGCGGCATTTTCTTTGTTTTGGTCCATCAGCACTTGCCCTTGTTGCCCTATCTTGTAAGCAACAAACTCATCCCAATGATCCCTGAGCTTTGGGAATGAGTTGAAGTTCGGTGTCTGCCCCTTCAGGATGCATTTCTGGTAGAGGTCTCCCTTATAGCTCTGAAACTGTTCAGCCATTTTCTTAAGAGTCCACTGTTTCACTTTATTCTCCGTACCCACAGGGAGCGTGAACGTCTCGAGCATTGTGGTCCACAACATCTCTTTTCTCTGAATCCGGGACAAAACTATCATAATCCCCGCGTGCCCTTGTTCTGCGCCAGTACACCGTGCTGACAGACACGTTATCACTCACAACCCAACCACTGTGACGTACAAAATTCCTAGCTGCATTTGACGGGGCACTAGTTTGGCTATCTTCGTCAACTTCAGTTACGATGTGCCGACCCTCAATCTTCTTCGCGGCACCTCGTTGTCCGCGTGCCCTCTTCTCTCCAGTGGAGGGTTGACTTCCACTAGCCTCCTCCACCTCGTTCCCCTCCTCATTCCCTCCACGTTCCTCTCCTCATTCCCCTCCTCATTCCCCTCCTCGTTCAGGTAATGGTTCGGATCCTCGTTCCCCTCTTCTTCGTTCCCGTACTGGCTGCTTCCCTCTGCGATCGTGTCGTATAGTATCTGTTCGTCATCGCGATCAGCTGTCGTAGGCCCTCCAGACCTTCCATTATATTTGAGAGATGAAGTGAATAACTCAAGTCATCAAACAAACATAATGAAACATCCGACGTCTCGAGAGAAGAATATTGGAGACATTGCTAGGCCTTTAGCCTGCTAGTCAACTTCAGCCTGAGATGTGCCCATCAAACCACTCGAAGGCGGCGTTCAGATGTGTTACACATTCAGGAGACTTGACAAAATGGCTAAAGATCTACAACAGCTCAAATATTCTGAACTCATACTCATGTGAATCTAGTTCCCAGGATGTGCACTAGATTCACACTTTCATCCTAAGCATGAATATACAAAGCAAAATACATCCAAAGCAAATGAAATTCAGATTACAACTACTTAATAGATACATAGGCCGACCGGCCAAATATAGCTACATCAGAGAGCAGCGGAAGCTTGACTACCCAATCCTCAAGCACACCGAGTAGGGGTTTACCCCATTAAGTTCAAATCCTAGAAGAAGTAGACGAAACCCGCATCACTCAATTAAACTAAGCCTATTCCTGCAAAACATAAATTTGACAAAACATGTCAAGACTCAAATTAATGTACTAGCAAGAGCACTATCAAACCTACATACATGAAAGCTCTAAGTCAATGGAAGGCTATTTGTAGTCTCAATTTTCAGCATAAAGCCAATTTTAGTTCACAAACCATTTGCAACGTAATTTAAGCAAATCATTTGAGCAATATGTAAAGCATATTAATCATGGCATGATATCAACATAAATAGATAGACATCATTCCCTTACAACACAACAGGAAGTAAGGCAATCATATCACATATACCATTCTCATCATCATTTCAAATCATTTAGTTTCAAGAAACATTTAGAAAACTCAAGATTATACCCATAGCACATCATCATGTTGCTCATGACCGTGAGCACGGCTAATGGATTAGTTTTTAGAACTCTGTAGAGTTTGTACAGCTTTACCCACAAGATGTGAATCGCTCTAGTTTGTCCGGTACCAGTCGGTACCACCATACTCTACACATTGAGTACGGTCTAGAGGTCACAACGAGGCTTTTACATTAATTGTTGTCTAACCTTGCATGAGCACGATATGTGTTCCTCCATCCTAGACCATACACGTTATATGACCTAGAACCGTTAAGTGGCGGGCCAACGCCTTAAACTTAACGCCGTGGTGGCGGACACAATGGGAACTCACCACGTGGCACAATATCGTTGTATTGGACACACTTAGACGCCCATGCCGTAAGGCGGAACAGTACACTCGTCCCCACACGAAAATCACACACGTAGGGAATTTATCATCCTAGGATCACACACACACATGGGTAGTTCCTCTAGGTAGTCCACAGTACACTCGTGGCGCCTACCTATACTACAACGGCCTCCCGAATGCAAGATTAGACAAGTTCTTAACTTAATAGGCTAAGGTCCCCCCATAAAGACACATGTGGATGTACGGTAAACACAATGGGTGATATGATGTTCGGTCCTTAATCGACTTAGGCGAACACTCCCCCTATTAGTATGCAACTACTACCATATGCATACCACTTGCCGCCTAAGTCTAAAATCACATTTTATCTCATTTTATTCCACAAATAATCAGAGAATCACCTCTGTCCATAATGTTCAAAAAGGTTTGCAAAAAGTATAGTAAGTGAACCATAACCATGTTTTTATTTATTACTAAGCAAGGCTAAGCATTTGCACTTTATAAAAGCATAGTATTATTATATGAGCACAACTAAAGTACTCTAATTAATCCTAAGGTTCAAAGGAAGTGATTTTCAAATGGTGAGTTATGCATCTTTTTAAGGGACAACTACAATCTATAGTTTGGAAGTACCGTTAGTTAGAAATACGCGTGCAAATTTACAATCAAAACATTTAGCCCGAAAACATAGGATTCAATATGTTCAAAGGATGGGCAACACTTCCCCTGATTTATATAAGACCTTCCTGAGATCAGCTATAAGTCCAAACACCTCACCGATAACAAATTCACCGTCTAAAAGAAATAACAGTAACGATAAATGCCAAAACATGTAAAAAATCTAAAATGCCCTAAAATGCATGAGTTTATAAGTGTGGTTAGGTACTGGTCTAAGATGAATTTAGGTGAAAGAATTTTTATTTTATCATTTTGCATTTGAGAGTTATTAATTTTCAAAGTTTAATACTAGTAATAGATTAATTAAGCTCTAACCGTCCTTAGGTGCATTTTAGGGTCAAGTTTAATACTAGAAATGATGGCTTGCTGCAGTTAAGGGGATGTTCACAGGAGTTCAACAAAGTTGGTTTCACAATTTTTAGAGTTAGGATGATTTTACTAGTAATTTAACAAGCTAAGTGATTTATTATAGTAGTTGTTAAATATTTCAAATTTTAGACAAGTTTTGGGTACTGTAAGTGCCATAATTTATTTTATAAAAACTAAGTTCATGGTTCTTAGAATCTAACAAACCTAAGATCGCTTCATTTAGAGTTGTCTTAAATTTTATATGAATTCTAGAAGTTTATATACCGTTCTTTAATATTAATTCATTATTCAAATTTTAGTGATGTTTTTGGATATGGTTTCTTCTACAGATTTATCGAAAGAACAAATGTACATGCTTTTATAATACTAAAAAAATTTAGTTTGTCTCATTTGGAGTTAAAATAAATTACTTATGGGTTTATAGTTTCTAGTTTACACTATACTAGTTATTTTACCAATTAAATAGTTGGTGATGATTTTAATACAGAAACTATCAAGTTTTAGTATGACTTTGTGAGCACACTGGAACTTGGTTCACTCCAAATTAAGTTAAGATGAATTTCATATGAATTTTCTAAGTTGGAGATTGCTCTATGTTCACTATTTCTTATGTGAATTATTAGAGCTATTTCTTCTACTATAAGTGCCAAGTTTTATGTTTCTAAATTAAAGTTCATAAGTTTTTGAGTTCACAGAAATTTGATTCATCTCAAAATGAGCTAAAATGGATTTTGTGTGCATTTTACAATTTTGGTCATTTTTCTGTTGAACAAATATTGGTCTGAGTATTTTTCTTATTATTTTCCAGATTTTAAAATGATTGGGTCCACCGGTCAGTGAGAGCAAATATGCAGAATAGTCCCTGGAGTTTCTAGGGTTAGGTCCCGAGGTCCCTAGCACATGTCTAATTTCATTTTCATTAAGAGTACTCAAGTTTTTGTATATTTATAATTAGATCCAGGTCCTACATGTCATTCTTAGTATTTTTACAGGATAAACCCTACATGATTTTAAATTCTTGCTAATCATCATCATTAAGGACTAATGAGGCAAGGCCCACCTGTCATGGGCTTGGGGAGGAGAACAGAGCAGCGGCAGAAGCAGAGCGGAGGCGAAGGCGAGCTTGCCGGCGATGCCGACGGCGAACGGCGGCGAGTTGGACGATGCGTCCAAAAAGAAAAAGGTAGAGCATCTCCTCGCGAACCCAACGGTGGTCATATCATTGCCGGAGACGATCGGAGTTGATGGTGGCGGTAGTGCAAGCGGCGACGGATTCAAGGCTGTAGATGCATATGAAGCTATAAGCTAGTCCTGGCCAAATCAATGCATGCATGCACATCTACAAGGCTCTAGGATGCTTACTGAAGGTTGCCCGTACACTGACGAAGCTTGGACGACGACGGCGAACCGAGGAACGCTCCGGCGGCGGCGGAAAACGGCATAGCCACGGAGTCGGTGTTCCTCCGGTCTTCGAGCTGCGAAGGAAAGGATTGGAACGGCTTTAAGATGCCATTAGGATGCTATTAGTACAAGGAATCGCGCCGAAGCTCACCCGAGAGCGATGCTATTAGTACGGGAAAAGCCGGTGGCCGGACTTGGGGAAGAAGAGTTCGATCTCCTCAACGGCGGCGTTTTGCCTCGATATTCTTTGGGCGTCCTTCTCCTGGTACCTAGGCGACGTCGGTGGCGCAATGGCTTGGTCAGAAAAGGCTCGAGTCGACCGGAACGGCGAAGTGGCCGACGGCGGCGCTCTGGACACCGAGGACGCCGATGAGCTCGACACAAGGTGTTCGATCCATGCCAAAGGGTAAAGAAAGAACAGGAGTGAGTTAGGCATGGTCTATAGATCACGTTCTAACGATTAGATTGTGACAAAGCTCACTAGAGAATCCTTGCTAGGGATCAAACACCTTCGGGAAGAGAGAAGAAGTGATTGTTCTTGGTAGAGTGAGATTTAGGGTGAATGTTGATTTTGGAGCTCTTTCATTCTCTCTCTCTCATTAACAAATAAAATTTGTAGATAAATGAGAGATTCACCAAGGTAGTATGGCTGAATAAGGGATGACAAGTGGGTCTAAGTTGATGTACTCTAGGTTTATATGAGTGGTAAGCTAGATAGATGGGTGAGAGTTGTATTTTTGTCCTCCTCTCTCTCACCTTTAGAAAAATAAAAGATAATTTAAATGAGAGATGTGTAGATCATATGTTAGGCTGTGATGAGGATGGCACATGGGTCCCATAATGGCTTGGTCCCACATGTTAGAGAGATGTAGAAGAAGAGCCCTAGAAGCTCTAAATATTCTAAGTGTTGAAACTATACCAACATGTGGTTTATTTCCATCTCCTTTCTTCCATTTAGTTTAGAATTTTGGGGAGATAAGGTTGCTTCAAGGTGGACAAGGATTTGATGGTTCAATGTGCCAAGTTCCAAGATTTAATTACGTTTTTAGTTACCATGGTAATTTAGTAAAGAAGTCTAAGTTACTATGTTGGCTGCAGTCTAAATATTGTTTAAGTAACTTGTGGCTCTCATTTCATGTGGTTACATTTCGAATTTAATTAAGCCATTGCACTAGATGGTAGAGTACACTATAGTGAACATTTTGACCAAGTGGTTTAGCTAGATAAGTTATGGTTAAACTTTTGGTGAAGGTGCAAAGTAGGCTAAATGATGTGCTGTTTTCCAGATTTCTAGGTGAGTTGTAGGAATTATTTGAGATACTATTTGATGTGATAAATTCAAACTAAAATTACTATAGACTTAGGATGTTGTTTAATATTTATGAGAATATTTGTGGTATTTATTGTTGCTTCATCTATTTTTAAGAATTTCCTTTAGACATCACATGCATATGCAACCTATTATGAGATGCACCACAAAGATCCAAAAACAATCTCAAAACAATAATATGCACATGCAAGCAAGTTCATTTTATCTCTTATTTTGAAACCTACCTTTCCATTTGTTATATATATATATATATATATATATATATAACTTAACTATCTTTAGTTAGGTTAGCAATTCAAAACCGAGAAAATTAGGTTTCTAGTTTAAGGTCAAAGCAAAATATTTGATTTTGAAATTTGTTACCACAAGATTTGTAAACTTTTATTTTGGTCTTAGGTTTGTTTTGCCAACTAGACTATGTGTTTTATTTTATTTAAGGGAGTTGTATGCTCTAGTATGCTTCTATGTTCACCGAAAACTATAGAATTCACAAAGTTTTAAATTTTTCTCAAAAATTTTCCTAGGTGAAATTCCTGGTATGTTACATCAGCCATCTGTTCATACAAGAAATATTTATAGGCGCTTGTTATAATATCATATGCTTTAATAAGAAATGTTAAAAATTGTAATAATCATATATAAGTAACATATGCCACACAACAATTGTATTATGTGGTTCTTCAATATACATCCAAAACAATTTACATCATCCTAGATTTAAAGTTGGTTTAAACTCTAATAATCATATATTGACTTATGTTGGGTATATGTTAAATACAGGCTAATTATTACAATGTAATAACAATTCTAATAGTCATATATATATTTACCATATGCGTTAATCACAATTGTTAGTTGTAATAATCATATATAAGTAACATATGCCACACAACAATTGTATTATATGGTTCTTCAATATACATCCAAAACAATTTACATCGTCCTAGTTTTAAAATTGGTTTAAACTGTAATAAACATATATTGACCTATGTCGGGTATATGTTAAATACAGGCTAATTATTACAATGTAATAACAATTCTAATAATCATATATATTTACCATATGCGTTAATCAAAATTGTTAATAATTGTAATAATCATATATAACTAACATATGCATGTTTCAAAATTGTTTTAACAAATTCTAATATTCATATATAATTACCATATTACAATGTGATAACGATTGTTACAATTGAAAACAATATTAAATCATATATGTTCGTTAATGTAACTTGCCTGAGCAAATTCCTCCGAGGGCCTGCTACCACTTAGGCTTGAGCGACGGCAATGGCCAGTGCTGGACCACGTATTTTTCTGCAAAATGCAAAGAAATGTATTAGTCTGAATTGTTGTCACACCTTGAAGTTCTTCTCCCAAGCTTAAATTAATTAATAAATGGTCTCAAGAAATTATCTGAGAAGCGGCAAGAGAGAAATCCTAATTTAATAAATGCAAATAATAATCGGAAAAGGCATGTGGAATTTTTCTTGGGTTCTACATGTCAAAATATGCTAACAGGATTTTTAGTTGAATTTTCAGAGCTCCAGAAATAATTTTAACCAATTAAAATTGAGCACAAGCAATTATTAAATCCCTGGAAATCCTTTTCTTTTTCTTTTTCTTTTCTTTTTCCCCCTCCTTTTTCCTTCTTGGGCTGTCGGCCTATTCCCCTCCCACGCGCGCCCCTCTTGTTGGGCCGGCCCGAGGCCGTGGCCTAGCTGGCTGCCGCGCCCCTCCTCCCTCCCGGGGTCACCGACAGGTGGGGCCCACCTGTCGGGCCCGTCCCCTACCTCCGGCCGGCGCCGCCCGTGCCTGCAACGTCCGCCGCCTGCCTCTCCCACGGCCTCTCCCCCACGTCCCGCAACCGCCGCCCCCTCTCTCGCCCGTGCACCCGCGCCGAGATGGCCGGGATTCAATTTTTTAATCCCACCTCTCTCCTCCCCACCTTCCCCATGTCGCCGGCCGATTCCCGCCAATCCCGGCCACGTCTCACCTCCCCGGCCCTATTTAAAGCACCCCCGTCCCCTCCACCTTTTTCCCTCTTTCACCGCCCGCTCCCGTGCACTCCACCGCTCTAGCGTCGTCGCCCTCCTCTCCGCCGCTGCCGCCGCCGCTCCGGTCGTCGCTAGCTGCCGCTAGTCGCCGCGCCGAGCCGCGCCATCGACGCCGTCGTGTTCACCGCCGCCAACGCCACCCCGTCCACCCCTCCGTCGGCCGACACCCCTCCGTCGGCCGAATATGCTACTGGAATCCGCCGCCCCCTTGCACCAGTGAGCATCGCCATGGTCGCCGCCTTCGGCCGGCGCCCTAGCTCGCCGCAGACTCTCTCACTCTCTAACCCCTCTCATTTTGCTCTTTAGGTCATCCCGGAGCTCGTCCCGCCATCGCCATCGCCCTCCGCCGCTCATCGTCGTCGATCGTCATCGGTGAGGCCCCTCCCCTTTTCCCCTCTCTCTCCCGCACCGCCTAGCCTCCGCTTGCCGCCGTCGGCCGCTCGCCGCCGCATGCCGCCGTTGCTTAGCGCCGCCGCCGCGCGCCATGGCCACTGGGCTGGCTTAAGCCGCTCGTGCATGCACCCGGCCGCGCGCCGCCTCCGCCGTCCGATCTACCTAAGGGTAGATCGGGGCCGTCCATTGCCGCCCGCGTGGCAGCGCACGTGGCTGCCACGTCGGCGCCATGTGTGCGCCACGTGGCACTTCCCCCTCTCCCGGTCCCGTGGACTCGGTCCACCATGGACCGGCGCCTCAAGCCAATGACATGTGGGGCCCGCATGTTGGCGCCCGCTCCCCCCCTTTTTGCTGACGTCACCAGGGTTAATTATTGCACAATAAATCAATTATGGTTTTTCTTTTTATAGTGAAAACAGAGTGAATCTTCTAAAATTCATAGAAAATTCATCCGTGCTCTGTTTAAGCCCATTCAAGTCTCAGTAAATCAAGAAAAATGCAAAGAATCCATTAAGAATGGTTTTGTTCGCTGTTTCAGTAGTCTTATAGCCTGTTTGCATTGTTTGCCTTGTATGTCGCTTAGATTCCGGCTCTCCCGACGCTCCGGTGTACTTCGAGATAGTCGCTGAGGTTCCTCCAGCCACAGAGCAAGGCAAGTCATTCTTGTCACTTGAACATATTGATCCCATATTGCAAATGCTCTATTGTTTTCCTTTAAATATTGCATCGTTTTATAATGTTACTATGGGATGTTTACCTACTGTCTCAGCCTTATCATTTGTTATCCTGTTCCGTTGTTAGCTTGGGAAGGTAACATGACTAGATGTTGGATTAGGGATTGCTTAGCCATGCTTAGTTCAACTAGTACACAATGGGGGAATCACATTAATGCATAGACTTCAGGTTCTAGTGTTGATGTTGGATTAGTGCCACCGCTTTGGTGTTGGTTAATTAAAATATATTTAATGGTGGGTTGTGGGTGCATGGTTTTGATGGTCGCACCCATGGCAATTAAGGACCGGTTCGCAGGAAATCCTGGAAGAATTTCTCGTACTTACCACAAGCAAGCGTGGGCAACGGCTAGGCTTGTAGTGTAGCTTTCCTCTAGCTGACGCATCTAGGCAAGGGTGGGCGTGATGGAGTACGGATGGGCCCTGCGACGACCTATGCGGCTTTCGGATTCACCTAGGCACGAGAGGGGACTGCCCGCTGCCTTGCGAGGAGTGGGGGTGAAACCTGAGGCGTGATATGCTTGGTTAGAGGGGGTTATGCGAAGGGTCCTGTCACGGCCTCTTTCCGATATGTCGTGGTGGCATGTCAGCGCACGGGAACGTGTCGTGGGGCTATATCTTGTGGGTACAGTTATACACCTCTGATCAGAGTAAAACTATTCGAATAACTGTACCCGCAGTTATGGGTGGTCAACCAGATTCACCGAGATTAGTATCACCTTAGTTTAGTATAATGGAATCGATTAGTTCAGGTGGTGGTTTGGGCCTGTCTCAACGTGGCGTAGCGTTGAGCAGTGATTGGTTAAATATTGATTAATTATTACAACTGTGTTACTGTTTTCAACTACTGTTTTTAAATGCCAGCTTTATGCAAATGAACCCCTTTAGCCTCCTTTGGTTGTATCTTGCATCATGTTCTCCGTTCCGGTATGACTTGCTGAGTACAGTGGGTAGTACTCAGTCTTGCTCTATCTCCCATCCCTCAGAGTTTGAGTATGCGTCTGATGGTGGTTTTTCCAAGGAGTAGGCTTCGTCCGTGCCATCGAGGATGCCTGTGGAGTGGTGTTCCCGCTACAATCCAAGTCAAGGCTTAGCTCCAGTTATCTTTTATTTTTCCGCTGCATTCTTTTGTAAGTCTTTTCCTATGTTTGTAAGACGTGGATCTGTATGTCAACTTTGTCGTTTGTGTACCCTGGCCGGTCCTGGACAGGGGTTTTAACGCACATTCTGCTTGAAATTCTATTCGGGAATTTCTGGGCGTGACAATTGTCCTCTAACATAAATGTAACTTAAATCGTTTCGTTCAATCGTTCGTTCAATCGTTCTAATGTTTTTATCGTTCGTTCACGTCCATTCCATTCGTTTTCTCCTTCGTTCACGTTCGTTCAAACGTTTTTATCGTTCGTTCGCGTCCGTTCCACTCGTTTTCTCCTTCGTTTACGTTCGTTCAAACGTTTTTATCGTTCGTCCACGTCCGTTCCACTCGTTATCTCCTTCGTTCACGTTCGTTCAAACGTTTTTATCGTTCGTTCACGTTCGTTCCCACTTGTTTTCTCCTTCGTTCACGTTCGTTCGCGTTTTGTTAATGTTCGTTCGTGTTCATTCATGTTCGTTCATGTTGCGTTCGTTCACGTTCGTTCGTGTTCGTTCATGTTCATTCATGTTTCGTTCACGTTCGTTCACATTCGTTTGAGTTCATTCACGTTTCGTTCACGTTCATTCGCGTTTCGTACATGTTCGTTCGCGTTTTGTTCACGTGGCAGTGGCGAGGCGGCGGCAGTGGCGCGGCAGCGGCGGTGGTGTGACGGCAGCGGCAGGGGCATCGCGCGGCGTCGGCACCACGCCACGTCGCGGCGGCAGCGGCACGGTGGAGGTGGTGGCGTCGTGCGGCGGCGGCGATGGCGGAGTTGGAGGTCGCGGCGGCGACGAGGACGACGACGAGCCGGCGGCGGTTTGGAGAGAGAGAGAGAGAGATCGAGGCGCTTCACCCATTCTCTTTGGAGCCGAGAGATGCGGCGGCGGCGTCGGCAGCAACGGCGGTGACGACGACGACGAGAGCGAGACGACGGCGGCGACGAGGCCCGAGGATGTCCTAGGCATCGAGATGAGAAGGAGAAGCCAAGATCGAGATGGTGGAAATCGTCTAAGTGTTGGTGGAGAAGACGATGCCGCCTCGGGCATATATATACCCCGGGATCTTTAGTCCCGGTTGGTGGCAACACCGGGACTTGTTGCAACCAACCGGGACTAAAGATCTTTTCCCGCTATTTCCAAATTCTTTTTTAAACCGGTTAGGGTTAAGAACCGGGACTAAAGATAATAACAGTGCATATTTAATTTCATTACATATGGGTTATCTAAAATAGTAAATAATGCATTAAAATGATTTAAATTCACAAAATTAATGACAAAACCTTTAAAATATATTAAAATCTGTAATAAATTAAATGGATCATATATAATTAGCTTATGAAAGATTTAAAATTGTTTTAAATTATAATAATCATATATAATTAACATATGCATGTTTTAAAATTGTTAAAAATTCTAATAAACATATATAACTAGCATATGCATGATTTAAAATTGTTAAAAATTGTAATAAACATATGTAATTACCACATGCATGATTTAAAATTGTTTTAAATTCTGATAATCATATATGACTAACATATGCATGATTTAAAATTGTTAAAAATTCTGATAATCATATATAACTAGCATATGCATATTTAAAATTGTTTTAAATTGTAATAAACATATGTAATTACCACATGCTTGATTTAAAATTGTTTTAAATTCTAATAATCATATAAAACTAGCATATGCATATTTAAAATTGTTTTAAATTGTAATAAACATTTGTAATTACCACATGCATGATTTAAAATTGTTTTAAATTCTAATAATCGTATACAACTAACATATGCATGATTTACAATTGTTAAAAATTCTAATAATCGTACATAATTAACATATGCCATACATCAATTGATTTATATGGATATTCAATACATCCAAAACAATTTACATCGTCTACACAACAATTAGGGCAATACATCGGCTGTGACAGTTGACCGCACGTACTTTCTCCTCACTACTATTCCTTCCTTGTGATCGCTGCGTGAGTAAGGGGTGTCTTCGATTGATAGGAGGATGCTAGGGTCAACCGTCACTGCGAAAGGGGGTTGCCCGTCCAACTGATCATAATCTTCGTCAGTCTTATCCTCGACTCCGACGATTTTTCTTTTACCTGGGAGGACCATGTGGTGCTTCGGCTAGTCGGGCCCTTTTCCCTTCTTTCCTTTGCTAGACATGTCATTTACGTAAAAAACTTGCGTTACATCATTGGCAAGGACAGAAGGTTCGTCCGAGTATCCAACCTTGTTAAGGTCAACCGTTGTCATCCCACTGTCATCAATCGTTACGCCTCCACCAGTCAGCCTAACCCATTGGCATCGGAAAAGAGGGACCTTTAGAGGTCCATAGTCAAGTTCCCATATGTCGTAGTTGTACCATCGTGTCTCATGGCATTGATACGAACATCACTGTTTTGGTTCGTGCTCTTTATGTCTTGGGCTCTCGTGTAGAATGTGTACCCATTGATCTCATATCCTTGGAATGTCGTGATCGAGCCAGATGGTCCCCTCGCCAGGAAGGCTAGTTGCTGGTTAATCGTCTCGTTACCCATGAGATGTTGTCGCAGCCACGTGGGGAAAGTATCAATGTGATGGCGTGTAATCCATGCATCGGACTTACCGATGTTTCTGGCGCGAACTAGAGCCAAGTGCTCCTTGATGTAAGGAGCCACCAATGAAGATTGTTGCAGAACCGTGAAATGTGCTTTACGGAATAAATTGTTGTCTACCGTCATTATTGCTTCCCTTCCAAGAGTCCCCTTTCCCCGTAGTCTCCCTTCATGGCGTGATTCGGGCACCCCGATTGAGCGAAGGTCTTCAATAAATTCTACGTAGAATTCAATGACATCCTCTGTTCCATACCCCTTGGTGATGCTTGCCTCTAGACGAGCACGGTTACGAACATACTTCTTTAGAACGCCCATGTACCTCTCGAAAGGAAACATGTTGTGTAGGTACACAGGCCCGAGAATACCGATCTCTTTGACAAGGTGACAAAGCAGATGCATCATTATATTGAAAACTGAAGGTGGAAATATCAACTCAAAGCTGACAAGACATTGCACCACATCATTTTGAAGGGCTTCTAATCTATCTAGATCGATGACCTTCTGCGAAATTGCGTTCAAGAAAGCTCATAGCTTTGTTATTGTTGCCCGGATATTGTCGGGAAAGATAGCATGAATTATAACTGGTAGCAGCTGTGTCATCAACACGTGACTGTCATGAGACTTTAGGTTTATGAACTTCTTCTCCTTCGTGCTTATTATTCGCTTTATATTTGAGGAGTATCCAGACGGTACCTTGATGCTCTCCAAGCATTCAAACATACTTTCCTTCTCTGCCTTGCTAAGAGTGTAGCTGGCTGGACTCAAGTAATGGCTTCCTTTCTCCTTTGGTTCCGGGTGATGGTCGCCGCGTTGTTCCATATGCTTCAGATCATTACGTGCTTCCAGTATATCTTTCGACGTCCCATATACACCTAGGAAGCCAAGCAGGTTTACGCAAAGGTTCTTAGTGAGGTGCATCACGTCGATTGCATGGCGGACGTCCAAGAATTCCCAATAGGGAACTCCCAAAAAATAGAGTTATTCTTCCACATCGCCGTGTGACCATCTTCGCTCTCTATAGGTTGGCTGCCAGGCCCCTTTCCAAACACTACATTAAGATCTTTCACCATAGCAAACACTGCTTTCCCGTTGCGATGTTTAGTCTTCGTACGGTGGTCTGCCTTATGTTCAAAGTGATTGTCTTTCTTCCGTACAGGGTGGTTTGCAATAAGGATTCAACGATGGCCCATGTACACAACCTTCCTACAATGCTTCAGATACGTACTTTCAATTTCATCCATACAGTGAGTGCAAGCCTTGTACCCCTTGTTTGACTGTCCGGATAGGTTGCTAAGTACAGGCCAATCGTTGATGGTTACGAACAACAGTACTCGTAGGTTAAACTCCTCCTGTTTGTCCTCATCCCACACGGGGATACCTTCTTTCTTCCACAACAGTTTCAGATATTCGACCAGTGGTCTTAGGTACACATCAATGTCGTTATCAGGTTGCTTGGGGCCTTGAATAATAAATGGCATCATTATGTACTTCCTCTTCATGCATAGCCAAGGGGGGAGGTTGTAGATACACATCGTAATAGGCCAAGTGCTATGGCCGCTGCTCATCTCTCCAAAAGGATTCATGCCATCCATACTTAAACCAAACCTTATGTTTCGTGCGTCCTCTCCAAAGTCTTTAAATGTTCTCACTGTGAACCATCGGCGGGGTGTCTCAGCATCCCGTCCTGTTGACATTCTTCTGCGTGCCAATGCATCATTCTAGCATTCCCCTTGTTCATGAACAAACGCCTTAGCCGTGGTATTATAGGAAATTACCACATCACCATATAAAGAATTCTCTTCTTCGTTGGCTGCCCGTCAACTTCACCTAGATCATCTCGTCTAATCTAGTATCGTAGTGCTTTACAAACAGGTCATGCTTCTAGGTTCTCGTACTCCTCACCGCAATATAGGATACAATCATTCGGACATGCGTGAATCTTCTGAACTTCCAGTCCTAGAGGGCAGACTATCTTCTTAGCCTCGTACGTTGTCTCGGGCAATTTGTTTCCCTCCGGAAGAATGTTCTTGACGAGTTTCAATAAATCGCCAAATGGCTTGTCACTAACACCATTTTTTGCCTTCCATTGCAAGAATTCTAGAGTGGTACCAACTTTTTGTGCCCCTATTTACAACCTGGGTACAACGACGCTCTGTGGTCCTCTAACATACGCTCCAATTTATGGGCCTCCTTTTCACTTTCGCAGTCCTCCTTGGCGTCCTGCAACATCTGACCAAGATCATCCGCAGCGTCGTTATCGTCAGCATCCCAGTCCGGAATGTTCTCGTCTTCCACTTCATCTTCTTCCATTTGAACCCCTTGCTCTCCATGCGATGTCCAACAATTATAGCTTGGCATGAACCCCGACTCAAACAAGTGGAAATGAATAGTCCTGGATGCAAAATACTCCTTCTGGTTCTTGCACTTATTGCATGGACAACAAATAAAACCCTTATGCTTGTTAGCATCGACCACTCTCAAAAAATAATGCACGCCATCAATAAACTCTTTCGACCGCCGGTCAGCGTACATCCATTGCCGATCCATCTACATGAAATGCAAAAAAATTGTAAAAAAAATCAACAAATAATTATAAAATAATTATTCATACGAAAATGACAGTCATACAATAATGATAAAATAATTATATACTCTTTCAACGGTCATACAATAATGACATATCATTATTCATACAATAATTATAAAATAATCAACAAATAATTCTTTTTTAAATATTTTTGAAGTTTTAAACTAACATTTAATGTGTTGTACTTCTTTTAATTTTCAATTTAGTTTGTTTTCTATTATTTTAGATTAATTTTCATATATTTTCCTTCTCAACTATTTTATAAAACCTTTCTATAGTAAATAAACAAAATTTCTATATATTCTTCTTCCCTACACAAATTTTCTCTCTCATCAACTTCCAACAAAGTTTTGGAGACAAAAATGTGTACGGAACATAGCTCTAAAAGTAATATAACAACCAAAAACATTGGAGGATGAAGTTGCTAGCCTTTTATACACCTCCGATTTGTATATAATCACCAAAATAAATTCACAAGAAATTTTGGCATGACCTCCCCTCTTGTTTGAAGAATTTTGAAGCTTGGCTCGGGCTTGAGGAGGAAGAACACATATATAAAGGGATTGATTTTTAGTCCTGGTAGGTAACACCAACCGGGACTAAAGTTAGGATCTTTAGTCTCGGTTGGTGTTACCAACCGGGATTAAGGATCCCGGAGGGCCTGACAAGGTCTGACAGTTTTAGAACCGGGACTAAAGATGATATTTAGTCCTGGTGGGTGTCACCAACCGGGACTAAAGATCAAATAGTCCCGTTGCTCTTATTAACCGGGACTAAAAATCCTTTTTTGTCCTGGTTTGTACTGGAACCCATACTATTGTGGATTTCGCCAGACCGACCAAAGATGGTTTTTCCACCAGTGATAAATAATCACTTATTCATGTGCTTATCCGAATAACTTATTACCAAATCATCATTTTTTCCTTTTTAAGGACGGCCTCTTTTCTTTTTTTTTCTTTGCAGTATTTAGGGGAATCTGACGTTGTTTTTTTGGGGCTTTTTTTAACGGACGGTCTGTTGTCGTTTTGGGTGCGGTGCGGTTGATGAGAAAGGAGACGCGCGTAATCACTAATAGAATCGGAAAATATAAACTGATTATGGGAGAAAAAAAAGCGCGATACGGTAAAAAAAAGTCCGACAACACGGGCGAAGGGACGGACGAAAAAATAGAGGGCTGCTACCGTACGGGATTCTGTTCCAACGCAGTAGTCACGGGATAACAAAACCACCAGCCAACTCCAGTAGTCTACCAAGGCCAACTCTGCTCGATTCCCCACAGCCAAGACCCGGCTCGGTATCGCGCGCCTCCGCGCGCGATACCTCGCCGGCGACGCCGAGCACCGCCGCATCTACTACAAGCAGGAGTGCTCTTTCCTCTGCCCAAACCCTGCTCCTCGCTCGATACCTCGCCGACACCTCCCGCAACTACTCCAAGTAGGGATTTCCCCCTGCTAGGATCCGGCTCAGTATCGCGCAATACCTCGCCAGCCGCGCGGAGCGCCGCCGCAACTACTCCGAGCAGGAGTGTTCCTTCCTTCCTTCCTTCGCCTAGATCTAGAACCTTGCTCCGCGCTTGATACCTCACCGGCACCTCCTGCAATCACTCCAAGCAGGAGTGTTCCTTCCTTCCTTCGCCCAGAACCCTGCGCGCCCGATACCTCACCGGCGGCGCTCCGCGCCGCCGCAACTACTCCGAGCAGGAGTGCTCCTTCCTTCGCCCAGACATGTATCATCTTCTCTAGTTTTAGGGTATTAGTTTTTTCTCTAGTTTAGGTATTAGCTGGTCTCTAGTGTAGGTATCAACATGTGTCTGTTTTTTCAAACTATAATGGTTTGTGTTCTGCTTGTTATGTGTGGGGCTAAAAAATGACTGAGAAAATGTGTGAATTGTTCATGCAGTTTCAGTTTTAGTTAAATGGATTCCTCGGTTGGATCCGCTGGAAGAATGATGGAAAAGATAGCAAATGAGGGGAGTGATTTCCTTGGTGAAAGAAGTATCAAAGAACAATAAAGTGGCAAGGATGATGTTTGTGTTGAAAGTTCTATGGAACAAGTATCAAATTATGATGATGTTGTGTTGAGGGTAGCACTGAGTGACAAGGATGATGTCTCTGTTGAAAGAGCGATGGAACAAGTATCAATTCATGATGATGATGTGTTAAGGACAGCACAGCTTGAAACTGGATTGTTTACAAGTGCCATGAGCATTGATCAAATTGATGCAGGTGATGAGTTTGAAATACAAGATGAGTTTGGGCATGAAGATGGAGAAATTGAAGACGAGTGGGTCCAATCACAACCGGCAGTCCCTGCGGTTGGTATGGAGTTCTTTTCAGAAAAAGAGGCTAAAGATTACTACAATCGTTATGCAAAGAACTGGGGTTTCGGAACAAAGGTTTCAAGCAACAAAAAAAGCAAGGTCACCAAGGAGTACAACAGATATGAGTTTGCTTGCTACTCTGAGCACACAACCTAGAAGAAAAAACCAAGACAGAAGAAGAATCCAAAGTCAGGCGCTAGTAGTGGCGCTAGTCAGAAGAAGAATCCAAGCTTCTGAACAATTGTGATGTATGGTCAGAGAATCTCAAATTTTGTTGCACTTGATACTTGAATTTTATCTGATACTTGGTATCTTGTTGCGAGCCAGGTGCAATACAGTCAACCAAACACACCCATTGAGCTTGTCATGACTAATACATGTACTGAGCTGGTCACGACTATGTGGTACCAGTCATGATACCTATAGTGACCATGTGTTGTAAGGTACCATGTCTGGTTCCTAGGTTTAGACCTGGTACCTGCGTCTTCTGTGAGGTACCAGGTCTGGTACCTGGGTTGTTGCTAGGTACCAGACCCTGGTACCTGTATTTATGAGGCTAGTACCCCCTATTTTGTGAGGTACCATGTCTAGTTCCTAGATTTAGACCTGGTACCTTGATTTTCTATGAGGTACCAGGTCTGGTACCTGGTTTAGACAAGGTGCCTGGTGGTACCAGGTACCAGGTGCCTCACAGTAACCCCAGGTTCAGGTGTGGTACCTGGCAGTACTTGGTACTAGGTACCAGACCCCATTGTGTGAGGTACCAAGGGTACCATGGCATGATACCTTCACTGGGAGGTACCAATCAAAAGCCCTTAAGCTTGTATGTACCAACCCCATTTTGTGAGGTACCAAGACCCTGATACTTACAGACATTTCGATTTCATGGTTTAAATTCACGGTATATTTTTTTAAAAAAAAAAGTATCACACAACAGGAATAAAAAAGTTGAGTGCTGCAAATGAAAGATAAGTCTGGATGTATTTCACGTGGTGACACTGTAGTAGCCATTACATGGTGACATTTGTTCACATATTCATCAGCACCGCCTTTACCATCCTCACCATTGTCCTCATCATCACTGTCACTGTTATCATTGTCACCTTCATCATCAGCACTGCCTTTATCATCCTTCGTTTCAGTTTCCATCTTCTTCCTTTTCTTGCTGCCACCTATGGCATTTGATTTATCTGGTATGAACTTAAGCTTGGTACAAGGTTTCGAGTTACATTTCTTCCTCTGTTCTCCAGCATTACATTGGTTGGATTTCTTGACCCTTGGTGAGCGCTGTGCGCCAAAACAAAAAAGGAAAACATGACAATTAGTCCACTTTCAATCATTGTTACTCTATCCCTGTATTGTCAGACTTATAGTGATACATGTTGCAAAATCAGTTAAAAAAAATTTGTAGATGCCACTCCTCCCACGGTATCAACAAAAAAATGTCTATTTATCACTACACAGAGTTATAGAAGGTACATTTATCGCTTCATTTTAACAGCTTCCTCTTGTGCAATACTACTTCATAGTAGTATATATTGTGTGCAAAAGATATGTTTATAGTACACTAGTATCGCTGGGACCATGTAAACTGGGCAAAATATTGGTCTGTCAAATAAATTTTGGTGAAACCAATACTAGTAAGCAGTGAGTAGATGAAGTTTATGCATCTCATTTCCCCCCTATATCAACCAGAAAAATCAAAACATAATGTATGTCTGTAATCTACCTGATACCTAGTAAAAATAAAGTAGTGCATCTTAGGTATCAACCCTTCTAGTAAAAATTGCTGGAAACACAATGTATGTGTGCCAATAGTGTACAAGCGCACCACAGAAATAGATTCCAACCACAAACAAAAAAAGTTTCATGAGAGGAGTAGCCAACCTGTTAATTTTAACAACTCAGGTATCAACACATGACTCCCCCCATCCACTTCGGCCTCACTACCTTTAAACTCTAGAACACAAATGTAGATAGGAGCTGAATCAGTAAGTTGCAAAGTTGGGGTACGAGAACACATAGGAAATGGAACTTAGAAATTAAGATGAATCAGAT
The DNA here is from genome assembly GCF_000147395.1 of Oryza glaberrima. Lineage (NCBI taxonomy): Eukaryota > Viridiplantae > Streptophyta > Magnoliopsida > Poales > Poaceae > Oryza > Oryza glaberrima. The sequence continues at coordinate 12,234,420 of NC_068335.1, read as the reverse complement.
ACCTGCGGTTTTGAGTCTCCTGCACGAGAGGGGATTGTTGCGCGAAGGATGTCGCCACCGATGCAGCACCGCCAGCGTGGGGAGGGGGGAGAAATCAGCTGGAGCGCGACGGGTACCGGTGGAGAGAAGCGAAAGGAAGGAAGCTGAGCGAAGGAGCAACACTGCCGGCGTGGGGGTGGAGGAATCGGTCGGAGTGGAGTGCGCTGAGTTGTATACGCGATTCCGATCGGAGGAAGGATGGGATGGGAGCGGCGCCGCAACCCCGCCGGCGTGGGGAGGCGGAGGGAGGAAGGGAGCGGCTGCGCACGCCTGGTGAGCTGTGACTGGAGGCGAGCTGTGAGTGGAGGGGAAAAAACAGAGATAGAGGAAAGAGAGGTAAGTGGAGGCGTAACGATTCGGACACAATAAATTTGTACCGTGACCGACCGCATCGCCACGGGATGTCGTCTAATAGATTTTCTGGAAAAATATTGTGAAGAAAGGAAAGTTATAGATTTTTTTAATTAGTTATATGATATGATAAGATTTGCGATCACAATAGTTCAGAGTTGAAGAGTAATATCTAAATGGATAATTCAGTCACATTCGCCACAACTAGAAAAAAGGTATTTGCAGGTGGGCCAAATCCATCTTTTCAGGTGGACGAGCATTCCGCCTGCAAGCAAAGGCCTGTGAAAATAGATGATTTTCGCAGGCGGTTTCGCGGCCCACCACAGGCGAGCGTCATCTTCACAGGCGGTAGATTCACCTGCCTGCAAAATACATTTCAGCAAAGAAAAAAACAAGACGCACCGCCACTGCCGGCCTCCCCCTCCGGCCAACGACGGCTCTCCTCCTCCGGCAGCGGATCCAGCGTTGCGGTCGTCGTCGTTGTCGAGGAGGGAGCCGGTGGCGGAGGTGGGGAGGAGGGGAGCCGGCGGTGGATCCAAAACGAGCAGCGTCACGGTCGTCGTCATCTTCGAGGAGGGGAGCCGGCGGCAGAGGCGGCGAGGAGGGGAGCCAGCGGCGAAGGCGGGGAGGAGGGGAGCCAGCGGCAAGGAGGGATGGAGGCGGAGGATTTCTGCAAAGTGAGATAGAGAGAGGAGGGGAGGGAAACGAGTGGAGGCGAGGAGAGGATAAGGATGGTGGAGGAGGTGATAAGATAAGACTTAGATATTTTTTTGGTGGCATGATTTTTGCAGGCGGACGGAACACATAAGGGTTCCGCCTGCAAAAATCATATTTTTTCAAGCGGACCACATTAGAGGCCCGCCTACGAAAATAAATGTATTTTTGCAGGCGGACCTCTTATGTAGTCCGCCTGAAAAAATTGATTATCACATGGGGACAGTGAGATTCACCCCATTTTATATTTTTAACTACAAGAAATATGATCTTCCGTGATGAATTCCTCGTGACATTGGAGCTATTTGTTATTAGCTCATTCTATTTTATGACGTTCAGTATGAGATGGGGTGGCTTAGTGACGAAAAAAAAGGTGTCATAAAGTATTTCAATGGGATATTGTGATGAATATTAATTTATCATAAGGGGCAAAAAAGCAAACGTCATTGATTTATGACAATTTTGGATTGTCATGATTCTTTTTCCAGTTATTTTCAAAAGAAAAAAATATTTGTTAGAGCAGTTCTTACAGTAACCCATCCACCCTTCCTCCCATCCCTGCCGGCCGGCCCATTAGGTGAACCCACTACCCTTCCTCCCAACCTATCCCAGCCGGCCGGCCCATTAGGTGAAGCCCACTACCCTTTCTCCCATCCTTGCCAGCCCAGTCTCGACTCAAACCAAAGACCTCTTGCTCACCTCTCAACGATCTTTCCACTAGGCTAAGAAGATAATACATTTCAGGGTTTATTTACTTAATGTGTTCTATCACGTTCCCAAAATATAGGCGCTGAGAGGCCGTGGAATCTTGCGCAACGATGAATCTCGTGCATCGAGCGCGCCAGCGCAGCGACAAATCTGACGCCTCGGACCGCCGCCTCCGCTGCCGGTGCCTCAGAGCCGCACCTCCACTGCCGCTGCGGGCCGCGTGGATTCTCATGACAACGGTGCGCCTCGGACCGTCGCCTCCGCTGCCGCTGTGGAGCAGCAAGGCGCCACCACCAGCGACCGAGCAGCGAGCAGCCTCGGATCGTGTTCCTCCCCACAGGCGGTGACTCTTCCGGCCCGTCACCGGCCTCCGCCACCGTAACTCATCGTTGTCATTTCTCTCTCCACTGGAACTCGTCGGTGTCGTTTCTCTCTCCACCGGAACTCGTCATTCCCGTCATTCTAGTCATGCTCGTTGCCGGCCACCGCTACCTATGCACGACACACACCGTGGGACACGTTTAGCCCTAGCTCCCTTGCTGTCCTGTCCTGTGTTGCCCATAGGAGTCATGGAGGAAGACGAACGGTGCCAGCCAGATAGCACTGTTCCCTCGTGGCTCAAGCCAACTAACTCCACTGAGGACTATGGTCCGCCTTTATTCGGCCCCTAACGTCGATTTTCTTCCAGTTTTCTCGTGTGCCATACAGTGCACTAACCCTACATCTTATCGGCTCTTACATTCACCAGAAACTCTAGTCTTTCTTTTTAGTGAATTATATTATCTTTGTTGGAGGCATGGCACGAGGGCCTTCGACCGAGCCAGCCAAAACAAGTCTACAATTGCCTGGGCGAAGCAGGGCGGCAAAATTCCAACTTTAGACAAGACGAAGGCCCAAGATGAATCGTTAGGTGAAATTGAAGACCTTTGCCTTGAACCAATGGGCTCATGGCCCGAGAGGGCTAACTGGCCCATCTGGTGGCCCAAGAAGAGGCCTAGGGCTATATTGTCTGCAATTACCCACATAAATGTCCCTATCAATCTATCATAAGGGTAGCCATGTATATTCTCCTATACTTAGTAACCCTAGGGTGCATGAGCTTGTACTAAGCCTGTAAACATGTATTGGGGGATCCCAAGAAATTTAAAAGAATATTAATACATTGTCTTTACTTTACCAAAAAAGTGAACCACGTCCTTCGATGGGCACGGTTATCATTCGACAACAGCTGATACCGACAATTGGGAAACCTTGTTGAAACCACTGATGCCACCAAAGAAGTCCGCGCGTGAGAGAGAGTGGTGCTAAGGAGGCGAGAAGGTGCAAGTGAAGTCGAAGCGGCAAGCGAGACCAAAGAGCCCACCAGGGACAAAGCCGGAATGTAGCCACCAAGAGCCGATGTCGAAGCCCGCTGGGGCCGGAGCTGAACGTCAGGCCGGAGACACCGCGACCCAAGCTCTGATTTCGGCTACAGCCAAGGCAACTATGGATGCGGAGGTCGATGTGTCGTTAGCCTAGAGGGCAGAGATGGAGGCTATGCGACAAGACATGACAAGCCTACAAGACACGGTTCACCAAATGCAATAGCAACACCAAGCGCACGAAGCAGCCATGTAAGCCAAGACCGCAGCTTCGGCTAGACCAATCGGTGCTTCGATGGCTGTGACCACAACGGCCCTAGTTGCGTCGGCCGCTCAAGCTTCGACTCAGCTGGTGCAGCCATCTTCGGCATCCCATGTGCGTCCAACACCCAAGCGGCCGCTATCCAGGCAATGACAGCTCCCACGCGTGTGACTGTCATCCCAACCCAGTCGGTGCAACCGATTTAAGCGTCCATGCATCAAGCTTCGACTGACGCTGCTTTGGTCCTCCAAGCGCAATTCCAAGCTTTTCTTTAGCCATTTGTGTCAACCCCGCACAATCCATGGACTTTGTTCCTTGGGAAGATATTTCAATGGACTTTGTACTTGGTTTACCTCGAACAAATAGGGGGAGGGACTCCATTTTTGTTGTTGTTGATCGATTTAGCAGGATGGCACATTTTATTCCCTGTCACAAGAGTGACGATGCTTCACATATTGCTGAATTGTTTTTCAGGGAAATTGTATGTCTACACGGCGTGCCACGCACCATTGTTTCAGATCAAGACACCAAGTTTTTGAGCTATTTTTGGAAAACATTGTGGGGAAAGCTTGGTGCGAAGCTATTGTTCTCTACCACATGTCACCCCCAAACTGATGGGCAAACAGAAGTTGTCAACCACACACTCGGTATGTTGTTACGAGGTGTCCTCAAGAAAAATTTGAAATTATGGGAAGAATGTCTACCTCACGTGGAATTTGGGTATAGCAGAGCTGTACAGTCTGCGACTAATCTTTGTCCATTTGAGATTGTTTATGGTTTCAAACCCACTGCTCCCATCGTTTTTTGCCTTTGCTTTTGCAGGAGCGTTTGAACTTTGATGCAAGTAAACGTGCTGATTATGTCAAGAAAATTCACAAGAAGACTCGCACACATATTGAGAAGATGACCAAGCTATATGAGAAGTGTGCAAACAAAGGACTTAAAAAGATGTTTTTTGAACCAGGTGATTTAGTATGGGTACATATCCGGAAGTATCGATTTCTTGATCAACGCAAGTGTAAGCTACAGCCCCGAGGTGATGGCCTTTTAGAGTGCTATAACGCATCAATTACATTGCCTACAAGATTGATCTTCCAAGCACCTATAGTGTTAGTGACACCTTCAATGTCTCTGACCTCTCTCCATTCTATGAGCCATTAGAGTTGAGGACGACTCCTTTTCAAGAGGGGGAGGATGATGAAGACATCCTAGCTACACTTGACGAAAACCAAATTGATGGATTATGTCTCAGCAAGAACGATCAAACATATCTTGGTCCAATTATGTGCAACTGTGCTAGGAAAATACAACAAGAGGTGAACTCAGTCTTTCCTCAACCCAAATTTTAGTGAGAATTTTATACTACCTAAATGCTCTACCTTTGTATTGCTAATATTTACACCCAAGGACATCATCACTATGCCAAGAATGATGAGTTACGTTGAGGATGACAAGGGTTATGCCAAGGAGAAATCAGCCCATGCCCAACCAGAATCTGTCTACGCCAACAAGAAGATGGTTTACGCTGCAAAATCTCAACTTCCAAGGCTTATGCAACCCAGCCAATCAAGAGACAGATGCATGGCATACATGGTTGGAAAGAGGAACAAGTCTAGTTTCCAACGCATCAAACCCCACCTCAATATCATTTTCTAATAAGAAATTATAGCATTTTTACTGAAGTCTGCGTAGGAACTGAAGGGTTGTGTGCTAACCCGAGAAAACTCTTTGCATTCTCATTTATGTTAGCCTTGACCACCAGAACGTGGCTTCTTATGTTCACACTTCAGCTAGGAGGGATATTCCTATTATAAATACCCCTCTATTTCATCCATTACATAACTTGTGTTCAATTGAAAACCTCATGTATGGGAGATTGCTAAAGGCTGCATAAGTGTCTTACCCCTTTATTCTTGTGAATTCTTTTGGACTTGTGAGAAGGCTCCTCTGGTGCCCCTAGTTCGTGATTTTGGCTCTTGAGCCTCTTGTGTGAATTAGACCCGGATTGTGATTCTGTGATTGCTCGTTTTGACGGGTCGAAGTCCAATAGGCTTCAGATCGTTCTCACCCTCACCACTTGGTCGCATCCAACCTTGGCAGTATAAAGCTAGTTATTCCGGATTGAGGTTCTGTGATGCTCGGTTTGACGGGTCGGAGTCTAGGAGGCTTCGGATCGATCTCACACTCACCACTTGGTCGCATCCAACCTTGGCAGATATAAAGCTAGTTATCCTCTTGCTGTTCACAGTTAGTTACCCTCTTGTGCACGGTTTACACCGGTACTCTTTTACTTCAAACCTACTGCCGTGAAGATCGGGCCACCCCTCGCGAGTGTGTTTCCATCATACTCAATCCATTTCATATTATATATCGTTTGACTTTTTTCTTAGGTAAACTTCTCTAAGTTTGATCATGTTTATAGAAAAATATATTAGTATTTTAACCCAAAGCAAACATATTATCAAAATATATTCAATGTTAGATTAAATGAAACTAATTTGATATTTTAGATATTGCTAATTCTTCTATAAACTTGATCAAACTTAACAAATTTTGACTAGGAAAAAAGTCGAATGACTTTTAATACGAAATGGAGGGAGTATCATTTTGAGTTATCATCTATACTAATATAAAAAGTAGGAGTTGTACCTTGCAATTAGATGGCCAAATCACTGATTCCCGCTAATTCATCCATCGTGCAACGCAGTAATCCAGCACGCGCATTCACTGCCCCATCCCCACTGACATACATTCATCGCGCGCTTCTGTTTGCCCACCCGCGCGGCCGCGCCTAACCTCCTCAAACGACGCCGAGATGCCCTCCTCTCTGCCCCTCCCCCGTCAATCGTGCTCGGCCGGCATTACTCCCTGCCGTGCTTTGTAGCTTCGTTCCACATCTCCCGGACCTTCCATCCGCAGCCTGACGACCAGTCCTTTTAGACATGAGCTGCAGCTGCTCCAACGCTGCCCTGGCCTGATATCCACCTTCGGGCAATGCCCTTGCCCTTGTTGCCGCCGGCCCGCCGCCATCACCGACATCCATGCATGGAATCATCTTAGCCCCAGCCCCAGGTGCTCCCGTCGTTGTTGCAACCAAATCGGACTCCAGTACTCCAGCGGCTCTGCCTCGCTGCGCTGCTCGGCAGTACAGAACTCCTGTCCTACGCTCTGCGTGGCTTGATTTGTCACTCCAACGACCTCCTCCAATGTGCGGCCGATGCTGCTGCATCAGGGAGGGAGGCGGCAGGCGGCGTGAGCTCCATACCCAAGGTAGGGTTGTAGCGAGGAGGAAGATGATGTGCGACATCACAAACCTGATGCGCACATCGGCGGCCGTGGAGCAGGACGGGACGGTCTATGCCATGCATGCGGGCATGGAAGGAATCACGCGGCTGGTCAAGGCAGGATCTCATCTCTCTCTAATCTTCTCAATCCCTATGACTGCTTCTATTAATTTTAGAGTTGGACCTGTTTGCTAAACGGTGATATATTTTTCTTTTAGGAAGGGATAGGCAAACAAACGATAAAAAATAATAGATCAATCACAGAAGACACGAGATTTAACGTGAAAAACCGAGAGAAAAAACCATAGGTGCCAGCCAGCAAAATATCTTCACTATATCTGGGGTGAGGTTACAACGCCGCACGACGGCTTACAAGAGGTATATATATAAGGTAGAACCCTAAAAGGTATTACGATCCGTACCACGGGGGCTTCGCCCTCGCATCCCCAGGCCTTTATTAAGTGCAAATGAATTTGGATCACAACTCAACAAACTCCACCTTTGTCGCGCCCGAAAATATGCACCATTTCCAAACGCTCGGTGCATTAATCCTCGTCCCAGGAGGTGAGGTAGACATAGACATTGTTGATTATTACAAGCTACACTTGCGGAAACGTAAAGTACTTTATTACATGGGCGACTCTAGGCCCTCACACTCAAAGATAAACAAATAAAACAGCGGAAGACTACGGAACAGCAGTAGCCACAGGCACTCGACAGCAGAGCGAACTAGAGATCCAAGCCTTCATCTTCCTCAGGTCCATCCTCTGGATTATTTTTGAGAGCAAGAGTGAGTACCACCACCGTACTCAGCAAGTTACACCGGAAATGCAACAATAATGCATAGGGGGAAACAAGGAAATGGCCTAATAGGGTTTATTTTGCATAAAGCCATATTTGAAACATTTTAATCAAGTTAAAGCTCATTTTAAAACACGATCTTGTTCCAAGCCAATATTTTAATATCGTCAAGGTCGCATGAGCCTGCGAACCTGCCTTAACCCAGGCTAATCTACACATGACTACACCATCATGATTTCACCCTCCCAAGGTTTTATAAAACAAGACTAACTTTCGGTACATTGCTCAGCTTGCCCATAACCGAGGGCGCGGCTATTCGAATAGTTTTTAACTCTGATCAGAGGTGTACAACTTTACCCACAAGACACAACCTCAACACGCGTTGCCACACGCCGGGTACCACCACGGTACTCGGATAGAGGTCGTGACAAGACTATCCACCTAGATCTACCCAAAACAGGAGAACTCGCTGAGGTCTCGCTTCCCGCCGGTCCCCGATAAGGTAAACGTTGCCGGATCCCTCGGGACGAAACAGGCCCCCCCTTGCGCCAGGTGAAAATCGGCCTTAATCCTAGCCCCACACCCTTCCAACCAATGGTCTCTGTTTTGAGAAGATCTAAACTTCTAGTTATGCCTTATCCACTAGACTTGTGGTTGCACGAAGATGCCTTGGAAGAGAGGCCCAAAGACCGGTCCTTATATTAGCTGGGGTGCGACTACCAAAGTAACTAGCTTGCACCCCGAGCCCAACCCAAAAATATATTTTAGTTGCACAAAGCATTTTATCACCCATCTATTAACAAACCCGTCAATAGTCCATAACTAATCCAGTTTTAGTTGTTAACCACCATAGTCTAGTTTATCCAAAAGTTCTAAGTTCGAACTAAGCACAACTAAGCATTTACCTAAAGCAACTAGTCAGTCCATCATGTAGGGTACTAGACTAGTCAAGTTATAATTTTACTAGGGTTCACAAAGATTATGGATATCAAATCAACATCATGGTCATAACAAAGAGCATAGGAATAACTAATAAAACAATATTAATAATGAACGGTATAATTTATAAAGCAATGCAATATAAGTAAAACAACATAATTTTCACAATATGGGATTCAACATGTTCAAGGTAGATATGACTTGCCTTGATCGCTCACAAAGTCTTCGGCGTCAACGGCGATGAAGAGCTAATCTTCCGGAACGACAGGATCTACACGACCAACGTGAAGAAATACGAAAAGGCTAATAAAAACCATATGAATAGAGGCATTAAAGCATATAAATGGGTTCTACTCATTTTTAGGAGAAATTAGAGATTTGAACGGGTCAATTCCGAGTTCAAACGGCCAAGATATGGCCATTTGAAGTTTAGGTGTTGTTTAAATGGAAATTTGCAATTCTGTGAATTATTTTTCTAAAGGAAAACTTCAATTATCGAGAGAGAGCGCACGCGGACCGGGTCCACGAGCGTACCCACTTGACAGCCACTCGGTCCACCGTGAGCCGAGCACACCAGGGTGGCTCACGGCAAACTGACGCACAGGCACGGCAGCAACCGAGCCAGGCGGCTCGCTGGCGACGGCCAACGGCGTGGCGGCGGTGCGACGGGGCACGGGAAAGGGAAAAACGGAAAGGGGAGGAGATGACGGTTCTCACCGAGCAGACAGGGCAGCGAGAGGTCGACCGAGATGCCGACGGTGAGGGAGAAACGGCAAGAATCTTCGGGCCATCGGCGTCGTCGTCGTTCCCGTGGTCCTCGTGCTCGACGGAGGGGTGGACGGGGAAGAGGAGGAAGCGGCGAAGCGGATGGTGGCGACTACGGGCTTCAACGAGGTCCCGAGCACCGGCGAGGGGCAGCCGGAGTTGCGACGGCGGCGGCACATGAAGAGAGCGGCGCGGCGGCCACGGAGAGAGGAGGGAGAGGGCGGCGCTGTGTGGGGAGAGAGGAGGGAGTCGGGGTCCCTTTTATAGGTCGGAGGGGAGGGAGAGAGACGCCGGTAGGGAGATCGACGCTGGCCATGGTGGAGCTCACCATTGATGAGCATCATCAAAATCCACCACGAATAAAGCGGGATTGAGTGGAAAATTATGGGGGAATTGGAGAGGATGAGGTGGGAATTAATTCCCCTCAATTAATTTGGTGAAACGGTGAGTGGAGGAGGCGAATCGGAGGTTGCCGTCGCTTGGAATTCGGCCGGAGAGAGAGGATGGCTGGAGGTTAGGGATGACGGATGGGACCCACCTGTCATCGAGAGGGAGCACACCTGTCTCTGACTCGAAGCGGGGAGGAGGCGAAACAGACTTCGGTCTGCGGAAGGGGGAGGAGTTGAGCCGGCCCATGGAGAGGGAGGGGGAGGGGAGAGGGAAGGAGAGGGGTGGCCGGGCTGGGCCAAGAGAGGGAGAGAGGGAGAGATGGGCCAGAAGCAGCCCAACAGGAGGAAGAGGATTTCTTTTAGCTTTTCCATTTTATAAAATTCTTTAATTGTTTTTGTTGCCTTAAAATTATTTAGGATGCTCTGAAAATTCAAGTAAAAATTGGTTATACATGTTGAAGCATGGGGAATTTATTAAAAATACTCACAAGCCAATTTGACATAAATCTTGGTGAATTTTAATTGTTGGAGGCTCTTTTAGGCTTTTTAAATTTCAAGAAATACATTAAAGCACGATTTAAACTTAGAGCGATTTTTAGGGCGTTACAAACCTACCCCCTTATAGAGAATCTCGTCCTCGAGATTCGAAGACGCTTCCGAAGAGGTGAGGATGGGTGGACTTCAGTTCGTCTTCTCTTTCCCAAGTTGCTTCCTCTTCTGAGTGATTGCTCCATTGAACTTTACAAAAACGGATCACCCGGCATCGGGTATGCCTCTCAGATGTTTCCAAAATCCTTGTAGGCTTCTCCACATAAGTCAGGTCTTCCTGAATCTCAATCTGTTCTGGCTAAAAAAACACTTTCGGCGCCAAATAGCCTCTTGGGCTAAATCACTATACCAACTAAGCTTGAGCAAAACTCAAACTTAGCAACAGGAACTGGCTTTGTCATCATATCTGCAGGATTATCATGAGTGCTTATCTTGCATACCTTTAGCTTACCTTTTGTGACTACATCACGAACATAATGATATTTGATATCAATGTGTTTTGTCCTCTCATGAAACATCTAATCTTTAGTAAGGTATACGGCACTTTGACTATCAGAAAACAAGTTAACGCAAGCATCATCTCCACAAAGCTCAGCAAATAATCCTTTCAGCCAAACTGATTCTTTACATGCTTCAGCAATAGCCATGTATTCTGCTTCAGTGGTAGACTGGGCAATAATAGGCTGCAATGTTGCCTTCCAATTCACAGCACAACTACTAATAGTAAAAACATAACCTGTGAGTAACCTTCTCTTATCCAAATCAGCAGCAAAATCTGAATCCACATATCCAACAAGCCCCTTATCAGTCCTGCCAAACTTCAAGCAAGCATCAGTTGTGCCTCTGAGGTACCTGAAAATCCACTGAACAGCTTTCTAGTGTTCTTTACCAGGATTAGCCATGTATCTACTAACCAAACTCATAGCATGAGATAAATCCGGACGGGAGCAAACCATGGCATACATCAAAGAACCAACAACACTAGAATATGGAACTCTAGACATGTATTCTACATCCTCATCAGTACTAGCACATTGTAAAGCTGATAATTTAAAATGAGGTGCAATAGGAGTACTAATAGTCTTTGCATCATGCATGTTAAAATGCTGAAGAACCTTCTTAATGTAACTTTGCTGACTAAGAAATAACAATCTAGAATTTATGTCTCTATTGATTTCTATACCTAGAATTTTCTTAGTAGCACCAAGATCCTTCATATCAAACCCACTACTCAACTGTTTCTTCAATGTAGTGATTTCTTCCTTGCTCTTGGCAGCAATCAACATATCATCAACATATAATAGCAAGTATATAGGCGATCCATTAACAAATTTAATGTACACACAGCTATCAAATTCAAACCTCTTAAAGCCATATGACAACATAAATGAATCAAACCTTTTATACCATTGACGAGGAGACTGTTTCAAACCATACAAGGATCTTTTCAACTTGCAAACATAATCCCCCTTACTATGTACTATGAACCCTTCTGGCTGGTCCATGTATATCTCCTCCTCAAGCTCTCCATGTAAAAATGCTGTCTTCACATCTAACTGCTCAAGCTCAAGATTATGCATAGCAACAATACTGAAGATTGTGCGAATTGAACTATGCTTTACAACTGGAGAGAACACATCATTATAATCAACACCAGCAATCTGACTGAAACCTTTTGCTACTAACCTTGCCTTAGACCTTGGAGGCTCGCTGGGAGATAAACCCTCATTTCTCTCCATTTACACCAGACAGGCTTCTTCTGTTTTGGCAAGTGCACAAGCTCCCATGTACCATTCTTCTCAAGAGACTGCATCTCCTCCTGCATAGCTGAGATCCACTTCTCACGATCACCAGAAACAACAGCTTCAGTGTATGTAGCTAGCTCAAGAGTATTCTCCACTTGTTCAGCACAACTAAAAGCATAATAAACCATATAACATTCCTCAATAAGACGGACTAGAGCTCCACAACTCCTCTTTGTTCTGTGATGTGCAATAGGTTCATCTTGTAGCTGCAAAACAGGAGGTGAGTGCTGAATAGTATCATGAACATCATTATCAACAATTTCAGTTTCCTGATCATTCACATGCTCCACCTGCACACTGACGTATTGTTGCTCTTCATCAGAACCACCTGTTATGACATCTCTAGACAAGCTGTCATTAAACATGATAGATTCATTAAAAATAACACTCCTGCTCATGAAGGTCTTATTAGTTTCAGGATTCCATAACTTATATCCTTTTACTCCTGAACCATAACCAAGAAACAGACACTTAATAGCTCTAGGCTCTAATTTTCCATTATCAACATGAGCATAAGCAGTGCATCCAAAAACTCTCAATTGTGAATAATCAGCTGGCATACCAGACCATACCTCAATGGGAGTTTTCTTATTAAGTGGGATAGAAGGCGACCTGTTGATCAAGTAGCAAGTTGTGTTAGCAGCCTCTACCCAAAAACGCTTGTTCATGCGAGTGTTGGATAGCATACAACGAGCCTTGGAGATGATGGTTCTGTTCATGCGCTCAGCCACACCATTCTGCTGTGGAGTGCATGGGATGGTGTGATGCCTAACGATGCCTTCCTTCCTGCAGTAATCATCAAAAGCATCCGAACAAAATTCACCACCATTGTCAGTGCGAAGTACTTTTACCTCCTTTTCAGTTTGCCTTTCTATCATGACCTTCCACTCTTTAAAAGCAGCAAATGTATCATCTTTATGTCTCAGGAAATAAGGCCACACTTTTCTAGAGTAATCATCGATAATGGTAAGCATATAACGAGCACCACCAAGAGAGGGCTTGCGAGAAGGCCCCCACAAATCAGCATGTACATAATCAAGTATACCTTTGGTGCGATGAACTGAGGTATTGAATTTTACCCTCTTGTGCTTACTAAAAACACAGTGCTCACAGAACTTCATGTTACCCTGACTGCAGCCATCCAGCAGGTTCCTCTTCATCAATTCTGCCATACTAGGTTTACTCATATGTCCAAGACACATATGCCACAGGTTAGTCTTACTAGGTTCATCTTTAGAAACAGCAGCAGCGGTAACAGAACCATGTAATGTACTTCCTCTAAGGACATATAAGTTTGCATATAAGTTTGCAGAATTCATATCTCCTATCGTATATGTTGATATTTCTTATGATCACAGATAAAATCCGCAAACGCACGGATATATTGATGTAGCACTTCCCCTATGGAGTATTCCAAGGGTATCGAATCCAAGGGAACGTGTGTGGTCAGATCTTCCTCCGGTTCATCCAAGGACACCAAGCAGATGATAGGCTAGGATAGAGAGGATTTACTAGTGAGAAACAATGTCTAGGGAAAGCTTAACTTTAATCCTAATGCAATACTTCAGCCACTGGCAACCCACTGTTCCCAAATGTCGCTCTACTATGTACTCGGACAGGGAGGACTTAAGTGATCTTGAGGGCTATTACCACCTCTACACCTACCACAAACGTGCTGTGGGATACGCAGCAATTACTGGATAACAATTACCTAAAGACCACGTCTAAGCAATTAATATCTACTTTAGTGTTTATAACTCACCAAAGCAATCACTAAATTTTAGCTGATTATAGTGAACAATAATCTCGTGTGCTATTTAGGAACTAACCAAGAGATAATTCTCACAAGATAAATCTAAATTACTTAGGAAGGATATTATATTGAATTCAGAGTAATAAATAGAATAAAAAGAAATGAGAGAAGATTACCGACAACTTCGGAATTCTTCCGACTTCTTCTACTCTACTCTCCTCCGATTCTAGTATACAATATAGTACAATAGAGGCTCTTATAATTCAGCTCAAGCTTAGAAGTGTGTGTGAGAGTGAATGAAGTGAGGTCTATTTATAGGACTGGCATGACGGTTATAGGAAGGGGAATTGTCCGAAGTGCCCCTCAACCGCCATCAGGAATGCATCTGGAGCGTTGTAACATCCTGAAAATTCAAGACAATGAAAATTACGAAAATTTCGAACTTTTTAAAACTTTTGCATCATGCTGGTTGTTATGATTGCTATTGGTTGCCAAACCGTAAATGATCACCAAGAAAGTAAAGAAAAGAACTACATTTAAGCAATAGATATGATTTACGGGAATATATTTAATCCTACGAATAATTATGCACAAGATATTAAAATCAAATAAAAGAAAAGTTATTATTAACCTAATTTATCAAATATTAAAATATTTGAATAATGTAGGTGGGTGCCATAATATGAGTACACATGAAATAATGATCATTCAAATAAACTGAGCTCTCTGTATATATAATAGAATTACGGGAGTATTTAATTCGATATGTAGATCGATATTGCACGAAGTTCCTAATTGCATTTAGGGATTGAAATTTGATATATTAAACCCCTCCATATAAAATAAACTAACATATAAATAAATTGAGCTAATGTGCTATTGTGTTAATAACGGTCTCATTAGAAAATTATAGAATCTTTAATAAACCTTAAAAACAAGTTGGTAAAATAAATATAAATTAAAATAAAGATTAGGTGTGGATAGAAATAAATAAAATATTATCGCGACCATATTTGGATCAATTAAATTTAAATACGATGGGATAAGAATTAACCCTAATTAAAAATTCAAATAAATTATATAAAAATAAAAATGGGTAATATTAATTTTAAGTGAATCCATTAGTCGGAATAACACAAATGTTGAGTAAAATTCATGAATGCAAAGATTAGAAATTATAGAATCAAATTTATAGGGGAAATAAACTAAAAGTGGAATAAATAAGAAAATGCACTGTTCATTATGGCGAAGGTGTTCGATCGCGTCCCTAGCCCTAACCCCTCCCCTGCCGCTCGCGCTGCTCGCGCCTCGCGCCCCGCGCCCGCGCGTCCCATCGCCGTCGCGTCGCCGCTGCCGCGCCGCGCCGGTGTCGCATCGCCGCCTCGCGCCGCGCGCCGCCTCGAGCCCCGTGCCGCCCCTGCCGCGCCGCGCCCCCGAGCCCCGTGCCACCCCTGCCGCGCCGCGCCAACGTCGCCGCGCCAGCGCCATCGCCGTCGCTCGTCGCGTCGCCGCGCCACGCGCCCGTCTCGTCGCCGCACGCCAGTCGCCGCTCGGCCGTCGCGTCGCCGCTGCCACGCCGTCGCCATCGCGCGTCGCGTCACCGTCTCGCGCCACGCGCCGTCCCATCGCCGCTCGCCCGTCGTCTCGCCCCGTCGCCGTCGCGCCGCGCTGTCGTCGCGTCGCCGCCCGTCGCGTCCCGCCCCGAGCCGCGCGCCGCCGCTGTCGCCGCCGCCGTCGACGTCCCGTCGCCGCGCGTCCCGTCGCCGCCTCGCGCCCCGCGCCGCCACGCCGCCGTCGCGTCGCCCCTTCCCTTCTCTTTCTTTCCCTCTCCTCTCCCCTATAAAACTCCACCCTCTCCCCATTTTCCCCACTCCATCTCCCCCTTCATCTCCCTTTTCCCCTTCTCCACACGCCGCCGTCGTCGCGCCGCCGCGCCGCCGTTGTCGTGCCGCCGCGCCGCCACCTTCGCAGCCGCCGCACTGTCGCCCCGGAGCAGCCGCGCCGTGCGTCGCCGCCTTGCGCCGCCGTCGCCGTCGCGCCGCCCTCGCGCCGCCGCACCGTCGCCTTCTTGCCGCCGCGCTGTGCGCCGTCGTCGCGCCGCCGTCGCCGCTACCGCCGTCGGTAAGCCGCCGCCTCCTCCCCCTTGCTCGGTCGCCGTCGCCGCCCCGGGTAGCAGGGAGCCGAGAGAGAGAGAAAGGGAGAAGCCGAGGAAGAGAGAAAGAAGAGGGAAGGAGGAGAGAAACCAGAAAGGAGAGAGAGAGAAAGGAAAAGAAAAGAAAAGAGAGAGAAAGGAGAAGAGAAGAAAAGAGAGAGAAAGGAAAAGAAAAGAAAAGAGAGAGAGAAAGGAGAGGAGAGATTAGAGTGGGCCCCACGTGTTTAGTGAATAGTAATCTCCTTCTTAATCTTTATTAGTTGAGTCTATTACATGTGGGTCCGGGTGGTTAAAAATCTAATTATAGGAGTTTTATGGTCTTGAGTCTATGACATGTGGGCCCCACTTGTCATTAGCTCTTCCTATTTCCCTTTAGAAAATAATTCGGTAGGAAAAAGGAATAAACCGAGGGTCCCACTTGTCAGTGGATATGTCTTGGATGAAAAATAAATTGTTTATAAACAGTAGCTTTTCGCAATTTCTCGGATTAATTTAAATTTGAATCTTTACACTAGCATAACTTATTCATTTTAACTCGGACTTGAGTGAAACTTGAACCTAAATTCATCTAAATTCATAAGCTTTCCAATGATATATAATTCACTATTCAATAAAATATATTTATAATTAGAAATTAATTAATATCTAATGATTAGATAATAGTTAACTTAAATAGTGTGCCAATAAATAAGAAAAAAAATGGATATTGTACAGTAGCATAATTATCTTTAATATGTCTTGTCACTGTAGCAACCAAATAAATTAGTTATAACCAATCCTTCAAATTAATGGGTGTAAAGGAAAAAAATTAGTACCATTTACCAGCCTATGTCCAAATATAACTAATTCCATGACTTATAAATTATTTACATAAAGTTTAGCCTCATATTTTGTAACTAAAATATAAACACACATAGATGAATCTTTAACTTGTATAGGAGAGTAATCACAGAGCTAGTTGTATTTGGACCACTTAAAAAAAATTAATTAGTTGATACAATGTCATGTGAAGTAGAAAATATATATATAGTCGGTTGATATCCATTAGTTAACCAAACAGAGCCATCTTAAAATCAACATGTATTGTATAGCTTACAGTAAAAAGCAACTACTCAAATATATGATCCAATAATAAGATATTGTTGCTTACACATATACTATACATCCCACTATAGTGGTACGGTATAGTATTAATTTGCGTGTTGCATATATGAAATTAAGAGGGAGTGTGTGACAAACATGTATATTAGATAAATACTAGTTATAAATCTTGACCTCATATAATTATAATTATAGTTCAACTGTAAATTAGGATTATTCATTGTAAAATTTTGTGATGGGATAATCTGTAACCATAATATGATTAACCTAAACAACTATAACATACAAAGCATGGATAATTATTAACCTTTTATAATTTATTGTGACAAGTAAAATACGTTCATAATTAAAGTAAAGCTTCCATCAATAAAATAAATAAATGATTCACTGTAATTATTTGATTGATCCTAAATCCATCCGACAACAGAACCTCTAGTATACGACCATTTTATTTAGATAGATGCATGTGTAGCCATAATCCTTCCATAGCCATTAGCTAGACTAAACCACAAATTAGCCAGATACGTATCTCATTCATACTACATTGGCTAGCTCCTAAATAGACCACCATGATAACAGAAAGATTAAGAAACTTTAGCCCTTAGCATGTTAGAACCCATTAGCAAGCGTGAATAATATGAGCAACCTTAGGTTCAACCTCAACAAATATATTTTGTTTGTGCATATTTGATTGTTGCTTGAATATTGGTTTTTCTCGCGTATTATAGACTTTGTGTATCGGTTAGTCGTGAGGCAACGTCAGCAACTTCCAGGAGGTGAAGGTTGATCAAGAATTATATCAAGAATAAGGACTATCCTGAGCAAGGCAAGTCATCACTATTCTTGAACATGTTGATCCCAATTGCGAAATTATTTTGTTTACAAATAAAATTGCATGCAATGATGAACATCCTACTTGTGATTATGCCATGCCTTGATTATTGTTTGCCCTTATTCCTTCGTAACCATGTTTACGTATGAGTCCCTAGTCAATTATGACAATTGCTTAGAAATGCTATTCTAGAATTATGCATACTCATATTTATCAAATGCTATATGCTTGGGCAATTACCTTTGAGAATGTAATTGAGATGCGGCATGTGGAGACATGAGCGCCACATTGCCATGATATTGATGACATGATTTGTGAAAGGAAAAAAATAAAACTAAACAACTATTTTCGACTGGGGCGGACGGAGGATTTGGGTGGTATCTGGAAAAGGCTAGTACCGTCCCCGGTCAATTAAG
Organism: Oryza glaberrima; assembly: GCF_000147395.1. Taxonomy (NCBI): domain Eukaryota; kingdom Viridiplantae; phylum Streptophyta; class Magnoliopsida; order Poales; family Poaceae; genus Oryza; species Oryza glaberrima. The sequence goes on along the minus strand of NC_068335.1, from coordinate 12,216,199 downwards.
GACCGAGCCATGAAGTTAAGCATGAAACGACCCCCGTACAACCGCACTTCTCGTATGGGTATAGACCTAGCGGAGTAGATAGCTGAGCGGAGGCAGTATCCATGCGCAGTGGTCTTCTTTTAGGTGTGTGATGCGGCAAGCAGTCTGCTGGCGGATGCCCAGTTCGGATGGCCAGGTGGATGGCGGATGCCCGTTCCGGATGGTCAGAGGCTGGCTTGGTAATACTACATGAGGATACCCATAAGAGAACAATCATGATGGACTGGGTTCAACGACAAGAAGCAACATAGGAATGTGTGTGTTTTTCCCTTCCCGGGAGCGCCAGAACTCCTCTCACTGCTAGAAACGTATGACGCCTAGAGTGCATGAGGGCTAAAGTTCATGGAGCGGGTACTGCCAATGCGAGGTTATCGAAAAGCTTTGCCGTGATGCGTCTCATGTGTTGGGACAAGGCTCATGTGTTGGGCAGTCGCGGAGTGCGGGTAAAGTGTACATCCACTGCAGTGTGAGTAAACCAAATCTATTCGAATAGCCGTGCTCGCGGTTATTGAGCACTGGGACGAGTATTACACTTGGCTAGACTCTAAATTCTTAACTTGTGTGGGATGGGTTATTGCATGATGATTTTTATGCTGATGGAGCCACTTCCTGAGAGGAGGGAAGGTGGACGTCCTCAGAAAACCATGACGACTCAATGGCGGGAAGCTATCCTTGGGATCACAATGGATGGTGGACAGAACCGTCGTTGTTTAATGTGAATACTGGTACTAAAATTTGATCAGTCTATGCTAGATCTTAGGCTTGTGAAAAGAATTACAAAACTTGCTTTGCGCAGAAGAACCATAGCCATCCTTTGAATACCTCTATCATGTGCATTGTTGTTGTGGTGACTTGCTGAGTACGGTTGGTACTCACCCTTGCTATTTATATATTTTTTAGGAGAGTGTTGAAGAGAAGCCCTTGTCGGTACGCTTGCGTATCCAACGAGATGATCGGAGTGCGGTCTTGTTCTAGGTCTTGTTCCCCAGTCGACTGCCTGTGGCATGTTAACCGGGCCCTTATATTATTATGTCTTCCGCTGTTGTTCTCTGATAGTTGTTGGCCTACCTGGCCCTAATGTAAGTATTTAACTCTTTTAGCCTGAATTCATTCGTGATATGTTGTGATCCAACTATGTATGTGTGTACCAACTACTGATCCAGGGATTGGTACGGATAAACACAGAAGATTTCCGATTTCTAAAATCGGGGGTCTACAAGCGTCCATGCCAAAACCTGGGATCAACGGTGATCACTAGGGTTCGGCCGAACCTGGACTGGGCCCCCCTGGCCTGGCCTTTGGCCTGGCTCCTCTCCTGGTCCTCCTCTATCCATTCTTCGGTGTTTTGGGCTGATTCTCTGGTAATTCGATGAAGTTCACAACCCATCCTTGTATGGATACATATTCCTTCTCACTTCAGTCTGATTTTCCTCCCAACTTCAGGGTTTATCATCTGAATGCAAATATACACCAACACTCGTGGAATATGTGAGATTAAGCACCTATCACTATGTTGGATGTTTTATTATCTGAACTTTTTGCAGATGTTATCGGTATAGAATCGGCATTTAACAGCCGCCAACAAACCCCCCCCCCCCCCCACACTTAGCTCTTTGCTCGTCCCTGAGTAAAGGTCAGTGTAGAATGAATTTCTTCAAGATATGAATCAAGCATATAAATCATTCACAACCATTCCAATACCTATGATCTTTATCAGTGGCTATCTTACCATCTTGAGTAATTGATAAATGGAACGATCTCGATTCTAGTCCTCCTTGCTTCTCTGTCAGACTCATGGGATTTTTATAAATTTTCGCGAACCAGCTCTTTTCCTCATATTGACTTTCTCTCTTGTCTCTCAAGGATGTATATTTTCTTTTTGGATCCTCACCAAGGCAAAGTGCTCCAGAAATTACCCCTATTCTAAGGCTGATATGTGGAGCTCGGTAGGGATAAATTGTGACATACCTGCATCATATATATTGCAAAGCCAAAAATATGGACTCAAGAAGATCATCAGTCATACTCCTAGATCAAGGGTCTTTATTTGTGGTAGAAAATGGAAAAGTAAAATATTTTGTGGAATGGTGGAATAAAGAAATGATTCTCTCTTTTTTCCTATACTTTCTGTCCATTTTGTTTTCTTGGCATGAATATGGAAGGGGCATGGCTATATTTTCTTTCCAACATTGCTCAATGTTTTGGGAGCAAGCTTTATTATTATTTTTTTTCTCTTTTTTTTTTCTTTTCCATAGCCATGCCTTTCCCTCCTTTTCTCATTTTCTTTTTGCCAAGAATTTTCTAGGAGAAGAAAGCATAGTCTAATGTAGGAGTTTATTTGAATGGAATTTTTGTGGGAAGCCAACTTCCAGTGTAGAAGCTTAGCTCAATTATATTGGTGCAAATGAAAATGGAAATGACCCCTTGATCATGAGATCATGGAAGATATCTAACACGAGTCATATAAATTTGAAAAAGCTCAATATAATGTCAAGCAGACATATGCATAATAAGATTTATTAAAGATATTCTTGCAGATGGCCTTGGTAGGTATAACATGAAGTCAATTAGAGGATTGAGCTTTTAACACAATTTTATTTTGAAAACAAATTCCTAAGAGATAACAAGAGTTGCAAGAAATCATTTCATCTTTAATCATCTCACATAAAGCAATTACTTAGATGCATAAGGTTCCCTAAACATGTATGGTTGTTCACAAGCACAAGTTCAGCTAAGAATAATGAATATACAAGATCAATCATATGAAGAATTTCATTAGTTGGAAATTTTATCTTTCACTTATGCTTGAACCAATTGTTTTTTGAATATTCCGCTCTAGTACTATACCATGGTGGAGATATACAGATAATAGATGTGCTCACCTGCTTACCTGTAAAGTTTGAGGGGAATTGGGGCCAACACTGGTTCGGCTGATCCACTCTGGTGCCTAATCCCTCTGCAATTTTCTGTAGAGTTCAGTGCCTTCCAGGTGTTCAGAGATTTCAACAATTTTCAGAGTATATGCACGTCAGAAGCTGGGATATCTCCCCCACACTTATTCAAAACCTGAACTTTATTAAACATAAAACAAAAACAAACTTTGGCAACCATTGGGGTTAACACCAATGAGCCACATTATTCATAGCAAGCGCTTACAAGATTGGAAAAACAAAAACCAAGCACCTACTACCATTTTGTTTATGGGAAGGGAGACATCCAATTAGCATAATACTTATTCTCTTTCCCCATCTCTACGAATGCACGCTTGATTTTAGCGCACAAACCACGGCTAAGGGTATCAACATTATTTCTAATCTCAGCGAGTTCTACCCCTAGCTCCACATTACGATCCCTAAGCTCTATATTCTCCTTGCGGAGTTTCTTCACTTGTGCGGCGAGCTTATGGACCGAGGGCTCCAGCGATTTTACTTTATCTTCTTGGAATTGGCTGGGTGCCCTTACAATTGGAGGGGGCGTCAAGTGACGCTTCACCTTCATAGGTGGAGGGCAACGGGATTCCGCTGCTCCCTCCTTCTCCGCTGCCGGCAAAGGCCGGAGCAAACCCTTGCCATACCCACTACCGGGAGTTCGCACTCCCTGAATGCGGAACCTATCCTTCTTCAGAGTGGATGGAATAGCGGTGGGTGTGACATACTTGCGGAGCACCTCATCTCGTGCCTTGGTGAACAGGGTGCCCACATATCACTCGGCGGGAGGCGGAGCGGCCTTCTCATCGTCTTGAAAAAGGCGTCGCGCCTTCAAAAGATCGAGCTCTCCCGTTGTCGGCCGTCGCGCAGGCGAATCCCCCCGGATTTTGGTCTTCGTGACATGGCGAGGGGAGAGGGATCGCGCTGCCGAACGGCGGGCTGAACGGGGCCAAGAAGGGTTCGGCCGAACCAGGGAGCTCGCAGATGGGCTCCAAATTCGCAGGGAAGCCCAGCACTGTTGCGAGGGGGTTGCTCCCACAGTGCGTTTACCCCTTCCATCGTGTAGTTTTTCACCGGAATGAGTTGATTCACCGGTGTTGGCTCTCCGTCGAGATTGTAGGTGGAATTGGAGGAGCCAATGTATGGGATCAAGGGTTTACCAGCCATTGGTGATTGGAGGTGATGGAGCAAGGGAATTGAGATGAGATGGAGAGTGTTGGTATTTCTTAACGACATTACTAGAAATATAACTCCCAGCAATGGCGCAGAAATACTCCTGGTATATTATGGTTACAGAGTTCATCCACAAGCGCATGGATATACCATTGTAGCATTTCACCCGAGAGTATTCCAAGGGTATCGTATTTATTTTATCCCGTGGGAAGATCAAGTAGAGAGAACATGGCTAATAATTTATATATTACGTGTGATAATCATATCCTAAGCAGGGGTTAAGATAATCCAAGGGTAGAGTGACACACAAGCACTTAAGCTACTCATTCTCATACTAAATTATATAAGCTAAGTGGAAAGAAAAGAGAAAGATAATCTATTCCTATACTTCTAGTATACATAGTATACATACATTCTAGTTATCTGATATACTAGCTAATACCCTCTATCCGATGCCCTCCTGGTACTTCGAGAAGCCACCCCTGACTGCCGAGTTCCTTACGACAGCTCGTCATGACCATACAACCGGGGCTAGATACGGAGGAGTATCCTCCCCAGGGAATTAACTTAGGATTATATACACGCGCGGAAGAATACCTGTACTGAGCTGTCACCATCAGCGGCCCACCTCTCATCCGCAGCATATAACCCCAAATAATGATATCCCGTAATCTAGACACCACGTCTAAACTACCAGATACTACTCTAATATCATCGTCATGACATAGAGTAATTGCATAAGCAAACATTATACCCACACCAAATCATCTCTCAGATAAGCTAGCAGCATATTCAGTATAACATGAACATAATGTAAAGTAGGCATTAATATACTCGGAAAGTATTTCAATACCATAAATGTATAAAGAAGAGCATTCTAATAAAAGTATAAAGCTTACAAAAGAGGAAAGGAAAGCTACTAGAGCCATACCCGAACTCTTCCGAAGGCTTCTGGACTCCCGATTTCTACTCTATTCCTATTCCACTAGCTTAATAACACTAAACTAACTTGAGAGAATATGAGAGAGCTCTTGCTTGAGGTGTGTGAGTGAAGTGAGAAAGTGAAGTCCTTATATAGAGGTAGTTATGACGGTTGTGGAAGGGGAATTGTCCGAAGTGCCCTCCAACAGTCATTGGGATGCAATCCTAGACGTCCACGCCGAACCCTGGCCTCAACGGTGGAGGCCGAACCATGGTCTTGCCCAAACCAGCCCATCTTCGGCTGGCGACCTCCTAGACTTCCTCTCTTTGTAGACTTGTGAATTTTGGCCCAATTGATCGTGTCAATTTTGAGTTTTTGGCCCTTTCATGCATAAGTCTGATTATCGACATCGTTCGATTGATTTATCGTCTGTGTTTGATGTCGATTCTCCTCCACTTTATGGTTATTCTTTGCAAAAGGTTAGTGAACCAAATACTAGTGAAATATTATTATTCTAACACATATATGCATTGCAAGCATAACTAGTTCTCCTCTATTTTGGTAATATTGACGGTCGAAACTGATCGATAACGACCGTCAACAGAGAGGAGGATTGCAAAAGTGGGAGAGAGGAGGAAGAACAGGTGTTCTGGGTCTGATACGACTGATCTACCTCCGAATGCGCATCACAAAGAACTACAAACGAGCGGGGGAGACTAATATTCAAAATTGGGGCCGAATTGGTGTCACCCTGGTTCGGCCGAACCAATTTTTTTCCTAGGCCCACTAATTCCTAAGCTAAGCACAAAAATGACAACTTTACAGGGTTTTAAGCATGCATCATTATGGTTCATAATAGATTAATTCAACAACATCCACTTCTTCATCTAAAGTTTCATTTGGCTCAAGGAAAATTTTTAAGCGTTGACCATTTACATTGAATATGTTACCTGAGTCGTCGTGGAGTGTGATTGCCCCGTGCGAAAAGGTGTTGATGACGTTGAACGGTCCTTCCCATTTACTGCGCAATTTCCCGTGGCCGAAAAGCTTAACCCTGGAGTTGAACATTAGTACTTTGTCACCACGCAGATGATAGGCTAGGATAGAGAGGATTTACTTAGTGAGAAACAGTGTCTAGGGAAAGCTTAACTTTAATCCTAATGCAATACTTCAGGCACTGGCAACCCGTTGTTCCCAGATGTCGCTCTACTACGTACCCGGATAAGGAGGACTTAAGTGATCTTGAGGGTTGTCACCACCTCTACACCTACCTCAAACATGCTGTGGATACACAGCAATTACTGGATAACAATTACCAAAACACCACGTCTAAGCAATTAATATCTAATTTAGTATTTATAACTCACCAAAGCAATCACTATATTTTAGTTGATTATAGTGAACAATAATCGCGTATGCTATTTAGGAACTAACCAAGAGATAATTCTCACAAGATAAATCTACATTACTCAAGAAGAATATTATATTGAATTCAGAGTAATGAACAGAATAAAAGAAATAGGAGAAGACTACCGACAACTCTAGAATTCTTCCGACTTCTTCTACTCTACTCTCTTCCTATTCTAGTATATAATATAGTACAATAGAGCCTCTTATAATTCAGCTCAAGCTTGGAAGTGTGTGAGTGAAGTGAGGGAGTGATGTCTTTATATAGAGGTAGGTATGACGGTAGGCGAAGGGGAAATGTCCGAAGTGCCCTCCAACCATCATCAGGGATGCATCTGGGACGTCCACGCCAAAGCCCACATCCAACGGTGGAGATGGTGGTTCGGCCGAACCTGGCCTGGGCCCATCTGGCCTGGCCTTTAGCCCATGTCCTCCCCTGGTCTCCCTCTATTCATTCTTCGGTATTTTGGGCTGATTCTTTGATGTTTTAATGAAGTCCACAACCCATCCTTGTATGGATACATAATTCTCCTCACTTTAGTCTAGATTTCCTCCCAACCTCGGGGTTTATCACCTGCAAACAAATATGCACCAACACTTGTAGAATATGTGAGATTAAGCACCTATCACTATGTTGGATGTTTTATTATCTGAACTTTATGCAGATGTTGGCTGTATAAAATCGGCATTTAACAGCGCCAACACTTGCCGCACCCTGTCCACCCCTCCTCTTCCTCCAATCGCCATTAAAACCACCTCCTCACCATGCACTCGAGGTCGTCGCCGTATTCGCCGCCTCCGGTCGCCGTTTGCTGCCGTTGCCAACCACTCCACGCCACACCAACGCCTCTACCGTGTTCGCTGCGCTCCACCGTACGCCGGCCGCTCCTCCACCTTCATCGGAGACCGCCAAATCGCCACCGTCGTCTTCGCCACGTGGAGCGCCACCGCCTCCCTCTGCTCGAGCCCCATCGGTAGCCTCCTTCGCTGTCGTGCCCCTCGGTGAGCTCCGCCGCCTCCCTCTCCACCTCCTCCGCTCGTTTTCGCCGCTCCCCGGCCAGCCCCTCGCTCGCCGGGCCAGCGCCGTGGTCGTCATCGTCTCGGTGAGCATCTCCCTCCTCCCTCCTCCTCGCCCTCCATCGCCACTCCCCGCGCCGCCCGCCGGTCGCCGTCACTGGTGGCCGCGCATGCCGTCGCTCCAAGGCTCGGCTGAGCCGGCTCCTCATCGCGCCCGTGCTTTGGCCGCCCGTGGACCACTCCCGTGGTCCGGGTCCACGGTGCCGCCCAGGCCGCGGTGGACCAAATCCGCCGTGCGCCCTTCCCTTGTGCCGCTGACGTGTGGGGCCCGTGTGTCGGCGCCAGCCCCCTCTTTGCTGACATCAGCGCCTCTTTTTCCTTTCGTAAAATAATTAATAGTTGTGCAATAAATCGATATTAATTCTAGAAATTCATTTTAATGGCTCAAAACTTCTAAACTTCATATCTAATTCATACGAACTCCGAATTGAGCCATTCAACTTGCAAAATTCATATAAAATTGAGCTCTACATGTTTGTTTAGTTTATATGTACTGTTTCCTTGGTTTTTATTAGTGTTTTTCATCGTTTTGCGTGCCAGCGCGTAGTTTATGCCGTTTCGGAAGTTCGCGGTCGTGAGGAAAAGAGTTCAGAAGATCGTTTGAAGAAGCAAGGCAAGTCACACATTCCCCTTGAGCATTTTGATCCCAATTTATAAATGTTTTACCGTTTGCAAATAAATATGCATGTTTTGCTAATTACATGGGATCAGGGAATTACCTATCTGCTTGCTTGTACCATATTTATTTGATGTCTGTCCTTTGTCAACCTTGGGTAATAAATCGACTAGCTTGTGTTACTTTGATGACCTAGCTAGAACTATATGCTTAGCCATGCTTAATTACCACTAGCTCAGTTGATGGGATAATTGCAGTATTAGACCTATTAGTATCATGACGAGCTGCGTGCTCGGAACATCTGGCCATGTTTCATGGTCATAATTATCCAACTAAAATGCGACTGAATGGTGGGCTGTGGGTGCATGGTTTTGCGAGTCGCACCTATGGCAATTAAGGACCGGTTCACGGGAAACCCTGGAAGACTTACAGTGCTTACAACAAGCGGGAGTGGGTAATTGCTTGATCTGAAGTATAGCTCGACCCATTCCTAGGCACCAGTGGCGAGGGTGGCCGTGATGGAGTTGGGTCAGCCGGGGTGTCCGGTTGTCCAGCTGCCGAATTCACCGCGGCGCACGAGGGGACTGCCCACCTTCGGAGTAGGGGGTGGGGGTGAAACCTTAGCATGGTGTGGATGGTTAGGGGAGGGTTATGCGGAAGGTCTTGTCACAATCACTCGACATGGTGACATGTCTGCGCAGGCACGGTGACATGCCGGTGGGTTGTGTCTTGTGGGTACAGTTTTGCACCTCTGGCCAGAGTAAAACTATTCGAATAGCCGTGCCCGCGGTTATGGGCGATCGACCAGATTCACCGTGATTAGCCTCACACTTAATAAATCGACCCAATGCACTGTAGTTCAGGTGGGTTGGTTGGGCCTGTTCAACGTGGTGTAGCGTTGATCAGTGAAGATTTAATGTTACTTTAATCACTAAATAGTTTTACTGTTTTGCTCAATAAAATGTTTTACAACTGCCTTTATGCAAATAGCCACAAATCGTCCTTGTATCCCCTTGCACGTCTGCATCATTGGTGTGGCTTGCTGAGTACGATGGTTGTACTCAGCCTTGCTATTGTTCCCCCTTTTCAGAAGTATAGTGCTTCTGAGCTGAAGGCGAAGTTAGAGGACCAAGTCTCAGACCCCAGTTGAGTTTTGCCTGTGGAGTGGAGTTGAAGCCCCGCTAGGATCGCCTTTTTCCACTGCTGCTGCTTTCGTTTCGGTGTGAGGACTAAGTGCCTCTTCTGTAAGTATTTACGCTTTATTTATGTTTGGAACTGTATATTATTTGTTGTTTTGTGTACCCTGGCTGGTCCTAGACAGGGATTTAATACATAGAATAGTTAAATTTCTGGGCGTGACATCTTCATTGATAACAATCCGGCCCATGTGGGGTTGGCCGAGGCCCAATAACTTAAGGTTACCCGGACCCCAACAGTTCATAGGCACACCCACTCGAGGAAAGGCCCAATCTCTCTAAAAGACTAGTCCAATAGGGGAAGGGTGGCTCTCCCTTTTAAGGTGGCTTCCTCCTCCCAAGCTAAGCAAGGTGGGATTATTCAGAGGCTCACAATGATAACAATCCGGCCTAGGTGGGGTTGGTCGAGGCCCAATAACTTAAGGTTGCCCGGACCCCAACAGTTCGTAGGCACACCCACTCGAGGAAAGGCCCAATCTCCCTAAAAAACTAGTCCAATAGGGGAAGGGTGGCTCTCCCTTTTAAGATGGCTTCCTCCTCCCAAGCTAAGCAAGGTGGGATTATTCAGAGGCTCACACGGTCACCGCCCGACTTTTGCGTCTTTGCCAGCGGGTAATAGTGGAGGATGTCCTCATCATCCATTCTCCACAAACTTGTAAGAAATAAACCAATCTCTGTTAATGCAGATATGAAACGGACATGCAGTATCAAGTATCCATTCATCATGACTAGCAACACAACCAGCAAAAACGACAAGACAATCTCCTGAACCAGAGTTTTCAGCACCAGTAACAACAGAGGCCTTACCATCAGATTTCCTTTTCACCTTATTATGCAACTTCCAACATTCTTCAATGAAGTGATGTTTCTTTTTACAATACTTACAGAACTTTTTACCTCTGGACTTAGAACGGCCTCTACTCTAGCTCTTGTCATGATCATTGCTATCGTCGTAGGTTCTCTGCTCAGATCTGCCTCTGACCTGCAATGCTTTGCCCTTAGAGGACGACACATCAAACTGAACCATACCTTTCATCTTCTCCCTTTTTTGGAGCACATCATAAACTTCCACAAGGGTTAGTTCATCACGGCTTAAAAGAATGGTGCCACGGAAATTTACATATAAACTAGGCGGTGAGCATAACAGTAGAAGACCTAAATCTTCATCATCAAACTGTACCTCCATGGACACTAGGTCGGCAACGATCTCCTTGAAGACCGATATGTGGTTCAACACAGAACCACTCTCCTACAACTTGTGCATGAACAACTTCATCTTCATATGCATCTTACTAGTTAGATCCTTAGACTTGCAGATCGATTCCAATTTGAGCCAAAGTTCTATAGCAGTCTTTTCCTGCAACACTTCTTGCAAAATATCATTAGATAGATGAAGTTGGATCAGCGATAGAGCCTTACAATCTTTCTGCTTCTCAGCGGTCCATTCAGTCGTTTTCCTCATCCCGAAGCTTTCCAGCGCCTCATCAAGATCCGTAAGTTTGCGCCAGAATAGCCCGCATCTTAACTTGCCACAACGAGAATCTCGTCTTGTAGTCTAGCAGCAGTTGATCATACTTCATCGACGCCATCGCGAAACCCTAATATGAGAACAAGCTCTGATACCACTTGTTAGGAAGCGATAGGCACACAAACGATAAAGAACAATAGATCAATCATAGAAGACACGAGATTTAACGTGGAAAACCCTCCCAAAATAGGAGAGAAAAAACTACGGGCGCCAGCCAGCAAAATATCTTTACTATATCTAGGGTGAGGTTACAATGCCGCACGGCGGCTTACAAGAGGTATATATATGAGGTGGAACCCTAAAAAGTATTACGATCCGTACCGCAGGGGCTCCGTCCCCGCACACCCGGACCTTTATTAAGTGCAAATGATCACAACTCAACATTTCTGTATTTTGTGCCAATTCCTGAAGAACTTGAAACTTATGAGGCTCCTTGAGGAGAGCGAGTACGTCCCTCATACCACCTTCTTCTTGTATGAATTCATATCTTTTGTTAGAGGCTCTTATGCATCTGATTAGCCACATTATCGTTTTTCGTGAAGCTAAAGCCACTGGTGGAGAAACCCTTTGTAGTCCCGGTTCGTAACCCCCCTTTAGTCCCGGTTTGGAAACCGGGACTACCAATCCGGGACTAAAGATCGCTATCTTTAGTCCCGGGTGAAATAACCGGGACTAAAGATCGATCTTTAGTCCTGGTTGGTAACACCAACCGGGACTCCGGCTGAGCCATCTTTAGTCCCGGTTGGTGTTACCAACCGGGACTAAAGATCGAGCTGACCTTTTTTTTTTTGCATGGCCCTGTTGCTGCATGGTTTATATATATATATAAACCATGCATATATATGTTTCAGTACATATATATGCATATATAATATATGCATATATATATATATATTATTATATTTATATATGTTTCAATACATATGTACATGCATAATATATATGTAATTATAAATATATATGTTATGCAAATGCATATGTATATATATATATGACCAAAATATATTTACATTATAGAAAATGTGTACACATGCATATAGAAACATATGTAGTCATGTATTAATTACAATCCATTATATGTCCTAGCTAACTACGAATTCAACGTAGTAGTAGTCGCTAGCTCAGAAGCTAAGGACCTATGAATTGTGTTTCCGTCGTAGTAGAATTCACCCTTGGGATCAAGGATTTGTTCGTTGATGAATCCCATGAGTTGTTCTTGAACCGCCGCGATAAATTCCTTGTGTGTGGTCAGGTTATCCCTCATGCGAATAAACTATATGAATGTATGAAATTGATTAGTAATTAAACAAGAAATCGATACGTAATGAAATTTTGAATTTATTTGTACGTACATCGAGCTCTCTTGTGGTGATGATTTGGTCTGCAAGGCAGTGGCAATACTCGCACACGTAATAGCCGCACAAGTTAGTTCCCTGCTTTTGCTTTGCGCACTACAAATAAATGACAAACAACGAGAGATCTAGTTAATATACACACTTGTATGTATTTGAATCGGAGAAATATAAATGTAGAGCATGTGTACTCACAGGAAATTTGAACTTCCGCCTAAGTCTTTCTCTCCATTTGCCGCGGACCAAATGACGGAACCGATACCAAGCCCTACATGGAGTTTAAAGCTATGATTCGTAGTAGCAATTAACATAACAAGATTTTCTCAATTAACAGAGGAACTTATGACGGTACCTGTCTATAAGTTCGAAAACCTTGTCAAACGTAGACTCTTTTTTATCCATTGAGTCATATACGTTGACGGTGCAGGCCGACAGGTCGAAGAGTAAAAGCACCCAGTGGAATCTGCAATGTGCGTGGGATGCATTACATATGAAACACTTAGCAAGTTCGTACGGGAATGAAATTTGGTATAGGAAGACAGTAAAATTAAACTAACTCTATGTTGTACGGCAACAGTATAAACGTCTTGTAATGCTGCGCCTTCAGGAGATGGACGAGATTGTCCTCTGTGGCTTGCGGATATTGGTCGAGCATTGCGACGTTTACTTTCCGAGGGTCGATGAATCCAGTATCGAAAACCCCCCGCCATCGGGCCCTTTGAATCTCCATTCTACAACGATAAAAGGGAGTATATTATTTTCTATAGTCTACTTATATACAAGGACCTAATTAATTAAAGGAGACGTAGTAAGAAATCTAACTGAACGATATACTTACAAAATCCAGCAAATCATAATAGAGACGTCGAGGGCGTCCAGCTGGTATAGTTCATAGATTCCCTTGAAATTGATCCAGAGAATGTCATCTCCTTGCAAGAAGTCCGTGTCCCTGATCCTCGCACCGATCATCTCTCTACCGGTGGCGCTCATCTCCATGTACAGCTGATGGAACTTCTACATTTGTGTGGGTAGGGACTGCAGCAGCTCAGGCTTGACAAGCGGTTTACCGAGTTCGTACATGTATTTCACTTCCGCCTTTTCGATTGGTGCGACTCCTATCAATTGATCCGTAGTTAGACCGGTGTCAGTAATAAATTCTTCTATCGTCATCACCAACGGCTCGATCTCCTGGTTTGGTTGCTCTCCAAGCTGAGGGACTGGTTTGGACTTTCCAGAAGATGCTTTCTTCAGCATTCGCTCATAGTCCGATAGCTTAATGGCCTCCTTGGCAGGTGCAGACATACCCCTGAAGAAGTTCATGACACTCGGGTCTATAGGAATCTTCTTTTCTGGACTTCGAGGCTTGAATTGTCTCTTGACTTCTGATGCCACGTAAGCGTCAAGCTCCTCTTGCGTGCAATCGTACCCCGGGTCCTTGCTCTTGGCGGCGTCAACTTTCGCCTTCTTCGTTGCCCTTGTGTGGGCAGGCGGTGGAGCTTGGGGGGCCCTTGACTTTGAAGGTGCCGGAAGAGGAGCTTGCGGAGGAGTCGGTGTAGGAGCCCGAGGAGGAGTCGGTGCAGGAGCCTGAGGAGGAGTCGGTGCAGGAGCCTGAGGTGGAGACGGTGCTGGAGCATGAGGAGGAGACGGTGCAGGATCCTGAGGAGGAGATGGCGGAGCCGGAGGAGATGGTGCACGAGACGCCGCTTGTCGCCCAGGAAGGATGATGTACCGCCTACTCCATAGAATAATGGCATGGCTTGTGTCTCGTAGATGCGTCTCACCGTCTCCTCCAGGGTAATCCATCTCGAGGTCCTCGTACGCGCCTTCGACCAACTCAACTTCCACCTTGGAGTATCCTGCTGGAATTGGCCTGCAGTGGTAAGTACCTGAAGGGTCCGTTGGGATGGCCATGCCCGACGCCACCTTCATGTGGTGAGTGGTTATTTATTAGTAATCAACATATATAAGCAGCAACTAGCGGAATGGGCAAATCTAAAATATAAAAACTACGAGCTTACCTTTATTGATAAGTTCTTGAAAGGAATATGCAGCTCACATGGTGTCCGCTGAGTGATGTCATCAACGGGGCAGGTGGATTCGTCCTGGGTTTGCATGGCGTCCATGCTCTGTGATCCTACCTGCCCCGTTGAGGCGCAGCTGCTACGGTTTCCTGACGGGCTCACCATTGCAGGAGGAATGGTCGGCTGGGGATCATGGGACCGATGTGCGGCCATGCGTTCATCAACCTTCCTTGCCACCTCCTCTTGCATGCTGTGCTCATAGCTCGATACCCTGAACTCTAGATCTGCAAATCTTCGCCTCGGTATCTCTCTTGCGCCTCATCCGACTCCTGTACATGTGGATGTCCTCCTTGAACCCAATCTTCCAAGGAATCACGCCTTTCCCTCGTGCTCGTCCTGGATGCTCTGGAGTCTGCAGGGCGAGTGACAGCTCGTCCCTCTCTCTGTCTAGTCGGAACGTGCCCTGAGAAGAGGCTTCCACTGCGTTTGTTAGTCGACACGCAGCCTCTCGTATCTGATCACCGAAGACCAGTAAGCCATCAGCTGGGTTGAGCGTTCCACCGTGAGCATAGTACCAGAACTTCGATCGTTCCGGCCAATTAGCGGTGGCCGGTTCGATACCCCTCTCAAGCAAGCTAGCCTCCATCTCCTCCCACTTTGGCATCGCGACGCTATAGCCGCCTGACCCTAAGTGGTGATGGTACTTCTTCTTGGCGGCATTTTCTTTGTCTCTTTCCATCATCGCCTGCCCTTGTTCACCTGTCTTATATGCAACGAACTCGTCCCAGTGATCCCTTAGCTTTGGGAATGTGTCGAAGTTCGGTGTCTGCCCCTTCAGGATATATTTCTGGTACAGATCTCCATTGAAGCTCTGAAACTGTTCTGCCATTTTCTTCAGAGTCCACCTTTTCACTTTGTCCTCTATACCCGCGGGAAGGGTGAATGTCTCGAGCATTGTGGTCCACAGCATCTCTTTCTCCAAATATGGGACAAAGCTCTCATGATCTCCGCGTGCCCTTGTTCTTCGCCAGTACATCGTACTGATAGGCACGTTATCCCGCACAACCCAACCGCTGTGACGTACATAGTTCTTGGCGGCTTCTGCCGGGGCACTAGGTCGTCCATCTTCTTCCACTTCTGTTATGATGTGCCGACCCTCAAGCTTCTTCGCGGCACCTCGTTGCCCGCGTGCCCTCTTCTGTCCAACGGAGGGTTGACTTCCACTAGCCTCCTCCTCCTGGTTCCCCTCCACATCCCTTTCCACGTGCCCCTTCTGGTTCCCCTCTGCATCCCTCTCCACGTTCCCTTCCTCGTTCAAATACTGGTTTGGAACCTCGTTCCCCTCTTCTTCGTTCCAATATTGGCTGTTTCCCTCCGCGATTGTATCGTACAATATCTGTTCCTCATCACGATCAGCCATCTGTTCATACAGGAAACATCTGCTAAGTCATGAGACATTTATGTTTTAACAATCTTATATTAAAACTCAAATAATCTTATATGCTAAGACTAAACGAACAGTCATGTATGCTAAGTGTAACTGTCGTATATTAGAACCCTACACAATCTTAGAAGCTAAGTCTAATTACAAATCTAATAATCTTATACTAAAACTCAAATAGTGATGATATATGCTAAGACTAGGTGACGTATATTATAGGACCCTAGCTAGTCAATAATTATATACTAAGTCTAATTACAAATATAATAATCTTATATTAAAACTCCAATAATCTTATACTAAAACTCAAATAGTCATGTATTCTAAGTGTAACTGTCGTATATTAGAACACAACACAATCTTATATGCTAATTAAGTCTAATTACAAATCTAATAATCTTAATTGCATTACAAATATAACAATCATATATATATAATTACGTCACTTGCCTGGGCGAATTCCTTCGAGGGCTAGTTCTACCACTCCGGCTTGAGGGACGACGCCGACAACGTCTTTTCTGCAAGATACAAAAAGATGTATTAGGATAAACGCGAAGTAACATATATTGCATTTGACGTTCACGTTTCGTTCACGATATCGTTCATGTTCGCGTTCTCGTTAAGGTCACGTTTCATTCACCTACGTTTGTTCGTTCACGTTCATTAACCTGCCTATAATTGCATTTCACATTCACGTTCGTTGGCTCGTTCACGTTCGTTCGCTCGTTCTCGTTCATGTTCATTCACCTTATTCTCGTTCACGTTCGTTCGCTCGTTCTTATTCACGTTCGTTGGCTCGTTCACGTTCGTTCGCTCGTTCTCGTTCACGTTCATTCACCTTGTTCTCGTTCACGTTCGTTCGCTCATTCACGTTCTCGGTGTGGCGGCAGCGGGACGGCGGTGTGGCGGCAGCGGAGCGGCGGCGGGGCGGCGCGGCGGCGGCGTGGTGCCGCGCGCGGCATCGGACCGGCGCGTGGCGCGGCGGCGTGGCGCCGCGCGCGGCATCAGCGTGGCGCGGCGGCAGCGTGCGGCGCGCGGCGCGGTGCCGTCGGGGCGCTACGCCCGGTGGCAGCGTTTCGCGGCGGCGGTGTTGCGCGGCGGCGGCGTGGCGCGCCGGCCGCCGGTGGCGCGTGGCGTGGCGGCGGCGTGGCGGCGTAGCGCCGGTGCAGTACCACGGCGGCGTCGGGGCGTCTCGTGGCGCGGCGTCGTGTCGTGACGAGGTCGGCGTCGGCGTCTGAAACTCGGCGGCCGGCGGCAACCGAGAGGGAGAGAGAGAGATCGAGATCGGAGAGAGAGATCGAGAGGGAGGCGGCAGCGGCTCTCACCCCAGAGATGCGGCGGCGGCGGAGGAGGCGGAGGCGGCGGCGACGACGACGAGCGCGAGATGACGGCGAGATACAGCGGCGGCGTCGGCGCGGGGATGCCCTAGGCAGTGGCGGCGAAGGAGAAGCCGAGAGTGATCGATCGGGCAAAAACTTCTAAGTGTTGGTGGAGAAGACGAGAGCGCGCATCGGGATTATATATAGCCCTAGATCTTTAGTCCCGGTTGATGAGAACAACTGGGAGTAAAGACAACCGGGAGTAAAGATATCTTTACTCCCGGTTATTCTCATCAACCGGGACTAAAGATCTTTTCCCGCTATTTCCAAATTCTTTTTAAACCCGGTTAGGGTTAAGAACCGGGACTACTGATAAGCACACTAAATATTATTTTCCATTACATATGTGTTACTAAAATAGAAAATAATGCATTACAATTATTTAAAGTACAAAGATTAATGACAATTACTTAGAAAAATTATTGTTGTCTGTAATAAATTAAGTGGATAAAACGTAATAAGCAAATATATGATTTAAAATTAATAAAAATTCTAATAATCATATATACTTAGCATATGAATGATATTATTAAATTGGTAAAAACTCTAATTAACATATGTATATACATACGGCATGATTTAAAATTAATAAAAATTATAATCATCATATATACTTAGCATAGGAATTATATTAAATTAATTGTTAAAAACTCTAATTAACTTATGTAAATGCCACATGCATGATTTAAAAATTTTAAAAATTCGAATAGTCATATATAATTAGCATATGAATGATAGTAAATTAAATTGTGAAAAACTCTAATTAACATATGTAAATGCCACATGCATGATTTAAAAATTTTAAAAATTCTCTAGTCAATTATAATTAGCATATGAATGATAGTAAATTAAATGTTAAAAACTCTAATTAACATATGAAATTGCCACCTGCGTGATTTAAAACTTTTAAAAATTGTAAGTATCGCATATAACTAGCATATACATGATTTAAACTTGTTAAAACCTCTAATAATCGTGCGTAATTAACATATGCCGTACATCAATTTATTTATATGGATAATCAATACATCCAAAATAGTTTACATCATGTACACAATAATTACGGCAATACATCGGCGGTGACGGTTGACCGCACGTACTTTCTCCTCACTATTGTTCCATCCTTGTGATCGCTACATGAGTAAGGGGTGTCTTCATTTGATAGGAGGATGCTAGGGTCAATCGTCACCGTGAAAGGGGGTTACCCATCCAACTGATCGTAATCCTCGTCAGTCTTGTCCTCAACTCCGACGATTTTTCTTTTGCCTGGGAGAACCACGTGACGCTTAGGCTCGTCAGGCCCTCTGCCCTTCTTTCCTTTGCTAGACATGTCCTTCACGAAAAAGACTTGCGTAACATCATTGGCAAGGACAAAAGGTTCGTCCGAGTATCCAACCTTGTTAAGGTCAACCGTTGTCACCCCACTGTCATCAATCATTACGCCTCCACCAGTCAACCTAACCCATTGGTACCGGAACAGAGGGACCTTGAGAGGACCATAGTCAAGTTCCCATATGTCCTCGACGGCACCGTAATACGTGCCAGTTGTTCCATCGTGTCCCATGGCATCGACACGAACAGCGCTGTTTTGGTTCGTGCTCTTCATGTCTTGGGCTCTCGTGTAGAATGTGTACCCATTGATCTCATATCCCTGGAATGTCGCGATCGACCCAGACGGTCCCCTCGCCAGGAAGTCAAGTTGTTGGTTGATCGACTCGTTACCCATGAGATGTTGTCGTATCCACGCAGGGAAAGTATCAATGTGATGCCGTGTAATCCATGCATCGGATTTACCGATGTTCCTGGCGCGAACTAGAGCAAAGTGCTCCTCGCTGTAAGGAGCTACCAATGAAGATTGTTGCAGAACCGTGAAATGGGCTTTACGGAATAAATTGTTGTCTACTGTCATTATTGCTTTCCTTCCGAGAGTTCCCTTTCCCCGTAGTCTCCCTTCATGGCGTAATTCAGGTACCCCGATTGGGCGAAGATCTTCGATAAATTCTACGCAAAATTCGATGACCTCCTCTGTTCCATAACCCTTGGCGATGCTTGCCTCTGGATGAGCACGGTTACGAACATACTTCTTCAGAACGCCCATGTACCTCTCGAAAGGAAACATGTTGTGTAGGTACACAGGCCCGAGAATACTGATCTCTTTCACAAGGTGACAAAGCAGATGCGTTATTATATTGAAAAATGAAGGTGGAAATATCAACTCAAAACTGACGAGACATTGCACCACATCATTCTGAAGGGCTTCTAATCTATCCGGATCGATGACCTTCTGCGAAATTGCGTTCATGAATGCACATAGCTTTGTTATTGTTGCACGGACATTGTCTGGAAGGATACCCCTTATTACAACTGGTAGTAGTTGTGTCATCAACACGTGACAGTCATGAGACTTTAGGTTTGTGAACTTCTTCTCCTTCGTGCTTATTATTCGCTTGATATTCGTGGAGTATCCAGACGGTACCTTTATGCTCTCCAAGTATTCAAACATACTTTCCTTCTCTGCCTTGCTAAGAGTGTAGCTGGCTGGACTCAAGTAATAGCTTCCTTTCTCCTTTGGTTCCGGGTGAAGGTCGCCGCGTTGTTCCATATGCTTCAGATCATTACGTGCTTCCAGTGTATCTTTCGACTTTCCGTATACATCTAGGAAGCCAAGAAGGTTTACGCAAAGGTTCTTAGTGAGGTACATCACGTCGATTGCATGGCGTACGTCCAAGAATTCCCAATAGGGTAACTCCCAAAATATAGAGTTCTTTTTCCACATCGCCACGTGACCATCTTCGCTCTCTATAGGCTGGCTTCCAGACCCCTTTCCGAACACTACTTTAAGATCTTTAACCATAGCAAACACTGGTTTCCCGTTGCGATGTTTAGGCTTCATATGGTGGTCAGCCTTATGTTCGAAATGCTTGCCTTTCTTCCGTACCGGGTGGTTTGCTGCAAGGAATCGACGATGACCTACGTACTTTCTGTTTCATCCATACAGTGAGTGCAAGCCTTGTACCCCTTGTTGGACTGTCCGGATAGGTTGCTAAGTGCAGGCCAATCGTTGATGGTTACGAATAGCAGCGCTCGTATGTTAAACTCCTCCTGTTTGTCCTCGTCCCACACGGGGACACCTTCCTTCTTCCACAACAGCTTAAGATCTTCGACCAGTGGTCTTAGGTACACATCGATGTCGTTACCAGGTTGCTTGGGGCCTTGAATAATAATCGGCATCATTATGTACTTCCTCATCATGCATAGCCAGGGGGGGAGGTTGTAGATACACATCATAACGGGCCAAGTGGTATGGCCGCTGCTCATCTCTCCAAAAGGATTCATGCCATCCGTACTCAAACCAAACCGTATGTTTCGTGCGTCCTTTCCAAATTCTTTAAATTTTCTGTCGATGTTTCGCCACTACGAACCATCGGCGGGGTGTCTCAGCATCCCGTCCTGTTGACGCTCTTCAGCGTGCCATCGCATCATTCTAGCATTCCCCTTGTTCCTGAACAAACGCCTTAGCCGTGGTATTATAGGGAAATACCACATCACCTTAGCAGGAATTCTCTTCTTTGTTAGCTGCCCGTCAACTTCTCCTGGATCGTCTCGTCTAATCTTGTATCGTAGTGCTTTGCAAACAGGGCATGCTTCTAGGTTCTCATACTCCTCACCGCGATATAGGATACAATCATTCGGACATGCGTGAATCTTCTGAACTTCCAGTCCTAGCGGGCAGACTATCTTCTTAGCCTCGTACGTTGTCTCGGGCAATTTGTTTCCCTCCGGAAGAATGTTCTTGACGAGTTTCAATAAATCGCAAAATGCCTTGTCACTAACCCCATTTTTTGCCTTCCATTGCAAGAACTCCAGAGTGGTAACCAACTTTTTGTGCCCCTGCTCGCAACCTGGGTACAACGAAGTTCTGTGGTCCTCTAACATCTTGTCCAATTTATGGGCTCCCTTTTCACTTTCGCAGTCCTCCTTGGCGTCCTGCAACATCTGACCAAGATCATCCGCAACGTCGTTACCATTAGCATCCCTTTCCTCCTCGCCCATTTGATTTCCTTCAAATCCAACGTACAGAGCAATGTCCGGAATATTGTCGTCTTCCACTTCATCTTCTTCCATTTCAACACCTTGCTCTCCGTGGGATGTCCAACAATTATAGCTTGGCATGAACCCCGACTCAAACAAGTGGAAATGAATAGTCCTGGATGCAGAATACTCCTTCTGATTCTTACACTTATTGCATGGACAACAAATAAAACCCCTTTGCCTGTTAGCTTCGGCCACTCTCAAAAAATAGTGCACGCCATCAATAAACTCTTTGGACCGCCGGTCAGCATACATCCATTGCCGATCCATCTACATGAGTCGAAAAAAAATCGTACAAAAATAATTATTCTTACAATAATGACAGTCATACAATAATTATAAGATAATTACAAACTGTTTCAACAGTCATACAACAATAATGACATATCTTTATCATACAAAAATCATAAAATATTACACCAAATAATTCTTATTTACTATCTCTAAAGTTTTAAACTAATTTTAATGTGTTTTACTTCTTTCAATTTTCATTTTAGTTTGTTTTCTAGTATTCAAGATTAACTTTCACTATAGTTTTCCTTCTCAACTATTTTATAAAACCTTCTTTAGCAAATCAACTAAATTTCTATATATTCTTTCTTCCCCACACAAATTTTCTCCCTCATCAACTTACAACTAAATTTTGGAGACAAAAAAGTGTGCAAAACATAGCTGCAAATGTAATATGACAAAAAAAAACATTGGAGGATGAAGTTGCAAACCTTTTAGGCACCTCCGATTTGTATGTAATCACCAAAATAAATTCACTAGAAATTTTGGCATGACCTCCCCTCTTTTTTGAAGAAATTTTGAAACTTGCTCGGGCAGCTAAAGGAGGAAGAAGACATATATATATATAGGGGTGGGGGCTAAAGATCCCCGAGATCTATAGTCCCGGTTGGTATTACCAACCGGGACTGAAGTTACGATCTTTAGTCCCGGTTGGTGTCCCGGTTGGTGTTACCAACCGGGACTAAAATTCCCGGGGGAGCCTGACAAGCCCTGACAGCATTTGAACTGGGACTAAAGATGATCTTTAGTCCCGGTTGGTGTTACCAACCGGGACTAAAGATCAAATATGCCCGTTACCCTTTTTAACCGGGACTAAAAATCATCTTTAGCCCCGGTTTTTATTGCATCCGGGACTATTGTGGAATTCGGCCGACCGACGAAAGATGGTTTCTCCACCCGTGAGCATATCAGCTTGCTTGCTCGAGAGCTATTAGCACAGCAAAAATATCACAATCAGAGGTTTCAAGATGCCCCTGTAGTGGCTGGAACTACACTTGGTCACATCTGGTAAGATTAATTATTCTCAGTTGTGATTTGCCATCTTCAGATTACCATGCTTTTTGTGCTAAATCAATCTTCAATGGTATAATAATTTTTTTTTCTACTCTTCCGTCAATAAAAACGATGGCACACGTTTGGTGGAGCTGTATAAGTGCAGGTGCTCATACTTCATACCGTCACAAGGGGCACATTGCAGAGAAAAAAGAAGCATGTTTCAGTATCAATTGGCATGTGAAATAGATTTTAGATATCTAGGAGGAGATCATTCCATGAAAAATAACCCGAGATTTTTTTTTATTATAGCTCAAAAACATGAGCTTGTGACTTGGCAGATGCTATACATATTCTGAGTATGTAGGCTTGGCAGTTGTGGGTGTGACGCTGTTATTCCTATAGGTTGATGGTCAGCATTCTCAATTCTAATGTATGAGTTGTATGTGTCGTGCTATGCATTTTTACTCTCAGTAGCTCTGTCCTCTGATGGCAGATTATTTCCAATAGCTGCAAACAATATGTTTGATTGTAGACAACAATTTTTTGGTTTTATTCAAATTGGTCGCTACGTGCATTACACCTGCAGATTACTAGTAGAGTAAAATATGAGACATATCTAGCCGTTTGTTACTGTTCACGCGATTTTCAAATTTTAGGTAGTGCATTCGATCGTTTTAATCGGTTGGTGAACGACCCGTGAGGCCGCAAGTACTCTCTCCGGATCGATAATATTTGCCGTTCTACAAGAGCATGGTCTTAAAAATAACTTTTACCATTAATTTTTATTATAATGTGTATAGAAGTGTTAACAAATATAAGGTTTTATTGAAGTATTTTTAGGACTAATCTAATGCATATAGTCATCATATTTCAAAGACAAATATTTTAGAAATTATTTATAATTAAAGATTTTAAAGTTTGACCTTATCATTTGTCATCTCTTATCCAAAATGATAAGTATTATTGGTACAGAGCGATAAGTATTATCGGTACAGAGGGAGCACTGAACAAGCGCTGCTGGAGCGCTAGTTACGTCCAAATGTTCATCCAAGCCCAAGACCTCAGCAACGCCGCACCGACCGAGTACCGAGTCGTGTGCCTCAGATCTCAGCGTTTTGTGATTATGGCTGTTTGTTTAGATACAATGGTGAAAAGTTTAGGCACGTCATATCGAATATATGGACACACATTTAAAGTATTTAATATAGACTAATAACAAAACAAATTACATATTCCGCCTGTAAACTGTGAGACGAATTTATTAAGCATAATTAATCCATCATGAGTAAATGTTTACTGTAGCACCACATTGTCAAATCATGGCGCAATTAGACTTAAAATATTCATCTCGCAATTTACACGCAATCTGTGTAATTAATTTTTTTTTCTATATTTAACACTACATGCATGCGTCCAAACATTCAATGTGACAGGGTGAAAAGTTTTTGCGTGGGAACAAAACAGAGCCTATATATATCAACCTTTTCATAGGCAAAAATGCGCATAGCAGGAGCAGCAAAAATCACACACACGGTATATGCACTCAGAAAGAAGCAGAAACAGATCAGCAACATCGATCTAGCAGGAATTGAAACGATAGCCAGAATCCGGTGAGATAAGATGACAAACACATGCACATAGCAATGTTCTCGTGGCATCTGCCTGTACTGATCGAGTATCCAAAAAAGTAACAGGTTTTTCTCAGTTGACTGATCTGGGGAACTAGAGAGCATATCTGCATATCTAATCCTTAACCAGCGAATTAAAACAAGAAGAAAACAGTTCCATGGACGGAAAGGCAGCAAGACTGCAGCTCAGCGGTGGTAGTAGGATCAGAACATCAACACAATGGTACTCAAACTCTAGCTGGCATTTCTTGCCGCACAATTTCGCCTAGGCGAGTGATCTCCGTAAGAAGATCAGCGACAGAGGTCGGGGCAGTAGTGGCAGTGGAAGTTGAAGCAGCCGCTGGGTCCTCTCCCAAGTGCAGACGTAGGTCCTGCACTAGCTCCGTTACTTGAATGATTAGCGCGGGCGTTGAGTCCTCAGCATTTTGCTGCTTTGCCCACTCTGCAAGACGAAGAATCTCCCTCTTCAGAGAAGGATGAAGCACATCTGGAAGAAGAAATATTAGAAGCAAACTGTGATTTTACAACTGAACAAATAAAAACAGAGCTGATTTAATTGTTAAAATAGAAAATTATGTACCAAGACGAGCAACAGCAGCATCAGACAGCCCATCAACCACAGCATCCAAGAGAGCTCCTATGGCAATTAAGTAGTAGGTTCAGGAAACATAAGAATAGGAAATTAAATTTGCAGAAGTTTAATAAACTTCTAGTATATAATAGATTAACTGATAATGATTACCGGGACACCAAGCTGGAAGGTTTGGCCTGATCATCGTCTTGTACACCCTCAGTAATCCAACGAGGAATAGCCAGCCTACAATAGTGCAAGCGCCCACGAAGAAACCGTCCCGCAGCTTTGTCCGCCACGGAAAACTTGAAGTCGGCGCAGGCACCTGAGGACAAGGCGTAGGCGGAGGTGGAGCTGGTGCAGCAGGAGGTACCACAGTGGGAGGAAGAGGAGATGGGCCGACTTGAGGGGGCTCTAAAATTCCGACCGTAAACAGATTGTTAGATCCAGCTACTAGTAAATTAATACCACACGTAAATGGTTAACCAGGTAAGAAATGATACCTGAACACCCCTTCATTGGGTCGAAGGTGGGAGGGCTGCCTCTACAGATGGTATAAATTGAAACAATAACCGCCCCCGTCAGATTAGAATCTTGGAAGGGCTGCTGATCTACGACGCCACATAAGCAGTTCGGCATATGAACAGCAGTGGCGGCTGCTTCGCAGCAAATCCCATTCGGTGCATTCACATCGGTGCAATTGATCGTTAGCTGGGTGGCAAGGATCTGAGCGTCACACATCACTATCAAAACAATCATAAATTCAATTAGAGATCATAATAAATGGATTCAAAGGGGTAAGAGTTCAAGTTTTAACTAGTAGTAGTTCTACTTCTAGTTCTAATCGGGTGACAAGTTAGAGAAACCATGTAACACATAAAAATATGTAATCAACTGCACAGAAATCATAACACATATAAACGGAGCGAATAAAACATACACAGAAATCATAATACATATCAACTACACAGAAATCATAACACATACACAGAAATCATAAGACATATCAACTACACCAAGTATATATAATCAACTGAGAACCGCGAAACACAGAAACAGATGGATGTCCCAGTTACTGCCGCCTGTATCACGTACGCCTCTTGTCGTCGGTCTCCAGGAGTCCAGGGTCCAGCTACGGCTGCTCGGTGCCCGCCCGCCTCGGCGCCTCCCACGCGGCCAGGCTTCAGGGCCAGGGGGCGGTGGAGGACCTCACCGCCTCAGCCAACCGGCGTTGGATGAGCAACAGAACACGCCCTACGGACCCCGCTCTCTGTGGCCGCACCACGCTGCCACCAGCTACCGCGCCTAGAGCCGTTGTTGGCACCTAGATCCTAGACGCCTGCCTTCAACGACGGCACCCGGAACGGTTACGTGCGAGGTTATGGCGGCGAGGTCGACGGGGTTCGGCGGCGAGGTCGACGGTGGAGCACGGCCTCGCCATGGCCGTGACATGACAGTAAACACGATGTCCCTGCCCGACGTCACCCGCCGCGTCGTCCGGATCGTGTGCGAGGAGGATGTGGGCGTGCTAGTGGCCCGTGCTCGACGTGTTCTACTTCTACGCCGCGTGCCGGCGACAAGGGGCAGTGCAGCCCAGGCGATCAAGAGGCCGGGCCTGCCCGTCTACACGTACGCCCCCACCGGCGACAGGCTACGGCCTACGGGACTAGTTAGCACGCTCTATCTTCTCGCAGATCTCGTCCGCGCACGGCACACGTCCATGGCGGCGTGGCCAGCCGGGCAAGCAAAAGTCACCACGCGGTCGGTTTGGGGGAAAAACTCACAGAGAAAAGACGAGGAAGGCCGTGGTGGAGACGGAAGAATACTACTTACCCATGAGCGGTGCCGGCGACGCGGCTGCGCATGGTCCGGCGGCCGAGAGAAAGACGATGGCGAACACAAGAAACTCGCGCGCGGACTCCATGGTGTTGACCAGCCGACGGCCTGACGAGGCTGGTGTCGAAGATGACGCAGGTGACGTGCGTCGCCGCCGACGCCGCCGACGCTGCTGCTGCCGGGAAGAGCTCGGAGGCGGTGCCCGTGCCCGTGAGGCCGAGACGGTGGACGAGTGGAAGAATGAAGATGGATGGTGCGGTGCGCCGGTGCCTTGGTCTAATAGTACTACTATTTAAAGGTGGAAAAGTAGCCTGTGGAAGCAGACGGTAGGGCCCAAGTCTGTCAGGTTATGGTTCGAATTGTACAAGACGCGTGTGGACACCATGGATTAATACAGTACTACTCTACTCTGATGGACGGTTACGAGCTCGCAACACAAACGAGAATGCAATCAAATCTCTAACTTTGTTGGTTGTATTTTTGAATCTCAGAATGATGGTTTTATTTTTTTTCCCTCAAAATCTCGTGCATGCAGCTGGACGCTGGTTAAGAATTAATCTATGTGATTTCTTCCGTGTTGTGATTGATGCAGTAAAACAACAACCAGCTTAGGCCATTCCCAACCCAAGACATTAGGTATAATTTCTATAAACTCCACATCATCAAGAAACTAGTACTAGATACTACTTTTTCAATACAAACACCACTATTCCATACTTAAATTTAATGCTATTTATCTCACGTGATGTTTTTGATATTGTGTAGAAATTATATCTCATGTAAGATATGGTTTCTTTCTCTTTACTCATTTATTCACTTACCACATCATTTTTCATCTTAGTTGGCAGCTTATTTAATGCTACAGACACCATCCTAGTCATTGAGTTGGGAATGGTCTTATAGCTTGAACAATAAAAGAAATGGTTAAGACTCGATTACGCTACTCCCCAATTCTCCATGACCACCTGACACATCGGTATACCTTACTACATGTCTTTCCTACGTACTCGGATTGTCTAATCATCATTAAGAGAAGATAATCGCTGGGAAAAGTATATATAAATTCTAGTTTCTATTTAAATTTTTAGTTTATAATATTCTTTCCTTGAGCATCGGTCATGATCATGAGAAAGATTATTTTTCTCCTAATCTCTCCTCTCCTCTTTTTTGTGTGTTGCCCAAAAGCAGATGCAGCTGCAGTTGGACAGGTAGCAGAACGAGGCCTTTGTGGTCGCACAGTTTTAATTTCCCAATGCGCAGTGGATCCAGGGGAGGGTTGTTTGACGCGCGCGAGAGAGTTGGTGAAAATGCTGTCTCTAGACTCTCTCTCTCTCTCCCTCCCCGCCTACTGTTACCGCCACCGGATCAGGGCGCAGAAAGCAGCGAAATAAAAAGGCGGCTCGTGATTTGCGACATGCCGCAGCGCAGGCGATCGTCGTCCGTCCGGTGGACTGGACGATTGGTTCATATGAAAATAAGCATTGATGCCAAAAGTATGAAATTAAGCAGCCGCAACAGGCAAGGCTACTGTACCTAGAATTTACTACTAGTACTAATAACAGTAGCGCTATAAGGGCAGTCCCAACCCATAACACTGGACATAGTTTCCATAAACTCCATATCATCAAGAAACTAGTGCTAGACACTACTCTTCCAATGCAAATACCAATATACCATACTTCAATTTAATGCTAATTATCTCACATGATGTCTTGGATGTTGCGTAGAAACCTTGTGACATGGTTTACTTCTCTTTCCTCATTTACTCATTTGCCACATTATTTTCTATTCTAGGTGGCACCTTATTTAATGCTATGGACACCATCCTAGTCATTGGGTTGGGAATACCCTAAGTAGATAATGTATACATATACGACCCCTAAAATAAAACCTTGTTTAGTTCGCGAAAAGAAAATTTTTAGATATCACATCGAACGTTTGATCGGATGTCGAAAGGGTTTCGGGTACGAATGAAAAAAATTAATTTCATAACTCGTCTGGAAGCTGCGAGATGAATCTTTTGAGCCTAAATTAATCCATCATTAGCATATATAGACTAATCATTGACTAATTAGGCTCAAAAGATTCGTCTCACAATTTCCATGCAAACTGTGTAATTAGTTTTTTATCTATATTTAATTCTTTATGCATGTGTCTGAAGATTCGATATCATATTTTTGAAAAAATAAAATTGAGAACTAAACCGGGCCAAATTATGCCTGACCAAAGGCACGCTTAGTATTATATATACTTGTGTCCTTCACTAAAAACAAATCATGCCTGATCAAAGGCATGTATGCTAGTACGACTCCTACTCCTACATCAGCTATTGATACAATTTAATTTTAGGGGGGTGTTTAGATTTAGGGGTGTAGAGTTTTGGTGTGTCACATCAGATATACGGATACACATTTAAAAAGTATTAAATGTAGTCTAGTAACAAAACAAATTACAGAATCCGTCTGTAAACTGCGAGACGAATTTATTAAGCCTAATTAATTCGTTATTAGCAAATATTTACTGTAGCACCACATTATCAAATCATGCAATAGTTAGGCTTAAAGATTCGTCCCGAATTAGTCGCAATATTTGTAATTAGTTATTTTTTAGCCTATATTTAATACTTCATGCAGGTATTTAAACGTTCGATGTGACATAGCGAAAAATTTTAGGGTGAGATTTAAACGGGGCCTTAGTTGGTTTGCACCGGATGACGAGTTTAAGATTAACTGAGAGTCGGATGATTATATAGTCATGCAGGCATATGGCCTCCCTGTTCGTTTCTTCTAAAAGTGGTGATGAAAATTTGGATTTTTATGGCACGTTTTTTAAATTGTTAAATAGTGTATTTTGTGCGAAAACTTTATATATGAAAGTTGTTCTAAAATATCACATTAATCCATTTTTCAAGTTTATAATAATTAAAACTCAATTAAACATAAGTTATTACCACCACGTTTTGTGTGAAACACTTAATCTTCATGAGATTCAAACACCACCTACCGATTTGACATGCGCACTCACGCAATCAATCACTGCCTCACTGGCATCCTTGTGTTCGTCTACGATTTACTCCCTCCGTCCCAAAATAACTCAATTCCTGGGTTTCTGTGTCCAACGTTTAACCGTCCATCTTATTTGAAAAAATTATGAAAAATTTTTAAAAGATAAGTCACGCATAAAGTATTATTCATGTTTTATCATCTAACAACAATAAAAATACTAAACATAAAAAAAATTATTTAAGACGGACAGTCAAACGTTGAACACAGACACTTAGAAATTGAGTTTTTTTTTACGGAAGGAGTAGACCTTATGAGTTATGAGTGTGTAATGACAATCCAATGATTTGTGGATAATTAATGCAGCAAAATGTTTCTACATGGTGTGGTTTCGTTAGCGCCACTTAGGCGCTTTTTGGTTTTGATTTTTTATCGTACCGAAATTTTTTAGTACTCCTAGTAGGCATTTCTTTTGACACTGCAAATTAAATTGAATGTTTGAAATTATTTTTTCCCGAAGAAAATATAACTAATACTAGGATCCTACTATTACCTGTTTTATGCTTAGGGCACAGTACTAGTACTACGTATGGATATATTGGTCTGAACCAACAGGGAAACGACACGTGTCAGCTGTTGTCCAACGCGATCAGTCTGTAACCGGGAGAGGGAACAATCCGATTAAGCAGCAGCGCTAGCTGTTAATACATGGATTAATTGGGGACCGTCCGATCACTGTTTCTGGAGCATACTAGCTGCATAGCCACCACGTCTCTCTGATCACAGGGGCGCATGGAACTATATGGAAGCGGTGGTTGGCTTGTGGTCTGTGAGACTGTGAACTAGTACGACGACGGTTACAATCTTTTTTGTTTCCTTTTGGTTCATCTCCTCCCAATTTTCCATTTTTATTTACTGTCTCGTTGCCCCAGGCAGCTTTTACAGGATTCTTGCCTTGCCCCCACTTCTTTTTTGCATTTGGATTTTTGTGTCTCGCACAGTAGGTGTTCTTCTGATCTACAGCTGTCCTTCCAGCTCTTCGAAGCGATCACGATCAGGCGGG
Source organism: Oryza glaberrima (assembly GCF_000147395.1). Classification (NCBI taxonomy): domain Eukaryota; kingdom Viridiplantae; phylum Streptophyta; class Magnoliopsida; order Poales; family Poaceae; genus Oryza; species Oryza glaberrima. Next base: position 12,185,642 of record NC_068335.1, on the reverse strand, counting down.
GCTTCTTGCTGGAATTTTGTTTCAGCATTGGCTTCTTGCTTATCTATAAAATTGGCGAATTGTTTTGGTTATTGCTTTCCAATCCTACAGAATATGCAAGAAAACAATTTTAATTAGTGCCATACAAAACCAAGAAGCTACTTCAAAAGTTGACTGAGCATATAACACACGAGGCAGAAAATCGCTTATATGAATCAATCTAAATTGTCCAGTAGTAATTTAAGTGTCATTACCAGGAAAGACATGAGAACTACCTTCAACTATTTCACTATACATACAACTATAAATTAAAGGTACCGTCTGCAGGGATATAACGTACTGAGCAAGCTAGTATATAGTGAAATAAAAAGAAAATACAAATCAGTAGTATTGTATAATTTCTAAATTTTTACGCTAGCTAACTCTAAGTTTGAAGCGTGTAAATATAGACCCCTTCTTGAGACCATGCCCAAAATTTGTTGTATGTCTGTTGATTGAGCAAAACGCCCAAATTAAAACTTAGTGCTACTACCATATATATACACATGAACTTACCTATGGGGTTATATATGTACCATATACACTACTGCCACTGGCATTTTTCCATGCAGCCAAAATGTATTTCTTTTCTCCATGCGGTTGAAATGCCCGTCTGCTCGGAATTAAAGATTTGTGAAAATAGCGATTTTTCCATGTGGGTGGCGCACCCGTATGCGAAAATCCGATTTTTCTCATGTAGGTGCTTATGTGGGCCGCATAAAAAATAAAAATCCAAGAAAAAAAAATAAAAATCTCAAGATTCAAAAACCGAAACCCTAGCTAGCCCGGTGCCTCCCGCCAGCCACCGCCAAGCCTGGCCGCTCGCACCTTGCTCCACCTCCCGTCGACAGCGGCAGCCCGCCAGGCGAGCATGGCTGCTCTTGTCATTGATGGCGGCGGATCCAGTCATTGCGCCCTCGTGGGGCCATCGGATCCCGCCGCCCGCCCAGCCTGTCTCCCATCTTCTCCTCCTCCCATTGGCAGCAACAACCCACCTGCCGAACCTGGCCACTCTTGTTGGCAGCGATGGCGGTGGAAGTGTGGATCCGGCTGTCACGGGACCGGTAGTGACGGATCCGGCCATTGTGGGGCCATCGGATCCTGCCGCCCTCTGAGCCACCGTAGCGCGCGTACTCTTCTTTACTGAGCAAGAAAGACTCTATCCAGATCTATGGATCTTCCCTGCATCCAGTCTCCCGCTCTGCTCCTCCTCCTCCTGTCACCTGTTGTCCACCCCCTTCCGCGCTTCTCCTCCTCCTCCCGTAGTCGGCAGAGGGCCACCTGACGATGGTAGCCCATCGTGGGGGAGGAAGAGGGATAGGAGTAGAAGAGAAAGAGAAAGAGAGAGGAGATGAGATGAAGAGGTGCCAGTGTTGGTATTTTTCTTATGATCACAGATAAAATCCGCAAAGCGCACGGATAAACCACTATAGCACTTCACCCGGAGGTATTCTAAGTATCGAATTTCCACAGATTCATTTTTCAACTCTTCAACAAGTTCATCCAAGGACACAAGTTAACATAGGTAGAGGGTAGAGAGGATTTTTTAGTGAAGTAATAGACAAGGTACAAAAAGACTTAGGGAGAAATACTGACAACTCCAGAATTTCTCCGATCTTTCTCCCTTACTCTCACCGTATTCTAAGTATACATAAAGTGTACAAATAGCCTCTTATAATTCAGCTCAAGCTTGATGTGTATTGGAATGAAACACTTGAGCTCCTTATATAGCCTTCATATGACGGTTTTGGCAGTTGGAATTGTCCTAACTACCCCTCCACTATCATTGAGTCTTTATCTTGAGCGTCTACGTGGAAACTAATGGCGATTGGTGCCAAGGTCGGTTCGGCCGAACCGTGGCTAGCCCATCTGGCCTAGCTTTTTCTCCTGAGCTCTGGTGGAGGATTCCTCAGCCTATATGTATGGTGAGGGCCAATTTGAATGTGCTGAGTGAGGTTTGTGGGCCCAAAACTCCATAGACATGAATACGAGTTTCATTCTCCTCCTTCTTTATGTATATTTCATCTCAACTTTATTGATTTATCACCTGCATCCAAATTTACACCAATGCTGTGGAAATCACTAATTTAGGGTTAATTGGATCCATGCCATTGTAAATTTGTCTATTTAGAAAAATGCTATTACAACTCATCTATTTGTAACCGTGCCATTAAAATTTTACAAAATTAGGATTGTGCCACTGTCGTCACATTTTTCATCCATCTCCTTTTTTCCATCCTCTTCCTTGTCTTCTTTCTTTGCATCCTCGCAGCTGCACGCGGTGCCTGTCTACGCCCACATCCCCCTCCGCGTCATCGCCACCTTCGACGGTATCCTCACCGGCGCAGACTTCACCATCACTGTCGGTGAGGCCGGGGGCGCGGGAGGCAGGCCAGAGCGCGGTGGTAGAGTCGAGAGGGGCTCCGAGGCTGTAGAGGGCGGTGGCAGTGATGGCGGCACCCATGGAGAAGAGGACGAAGCCGTGCAGCGGTAGTAGTAGAGCACGACGAGGACGCAGGTGACAACGACGACGAAGATGACGGCATCGAGGAGTGCATCGACGATCTTCTGCGTCAGAGTGTCGATGGGGCTCTCGAGGTAGACGAGCATCGTGGCGATGAGCGGCAGCGCGGCGAACCACTAGGAGGGTGACACGAAGAGGGAGAAGAGGAACACGACGAGAGCCATGCAGATGGAGACCGTTGACATGATTGTGAGCACCTCCGTGCCGATGTTGTTGAGGATGGTCACTGCCATGGAGGAGGTCGCACCCAGCATCGGCGCCGGCGCCGGATCTGGCAAGACGGCGACTAGACCTGTGCGGTGGTGGAGGAGGAGGAGATAGGGAATTTAGGGATTTCACTGTCTCGAAGTCGGGACTCCGACCGGGGTCAGATGGGGAAGAGAGGAGGGTGTCACATCGACAGGCCGGCGCAGCAGCAGTAGGAGAACCCTCGTCGCGCGCGGCGCCATGGGTGCAGCGTGGCCTAGGGAGGACATGGATGCAATCCTTCTTCACCTGGTTGTTGTAGTCGTGGTATGTGGCCGTCCCAGAGCCTCCAGGGCCGATGCCACCGTAGTCCAGCATGGGGAGCGGCTTCTTGTCGGCAGAGCCTCCTACTCCAGTGGCCGTCGTCGGCTACGACTGCCAGAAGTGGATGGCGCTCCCAGGCTGCCCCCCGTCACTGCCGCGATACCCGACGACTTGGCAGTGTCGAGCGTGCACTGCCCCATCCCGAGCAGCGGGAACACAGGCTCTGCTCTGTCCGCCGCAGCTCTGTGTTGATGATACGAGCGGCTGGGGCGACGAGCACCATCCCAACGTTCCCACCGCCCGCGGCGGCTATCCCATAGTTGAGCGTGGCCGCCTAGCGCGACGACGCGGCGATGACAGGGCCCTAGAGAGATGCCGCCGATGCTGTAGCGTTAAACCTAAGCGACAGGTCGTCCCTGCCACCCCCGCCGGCCGCTTCGAGCTAGCCCGCAAACACGCCGGAGTCGGACTGGAAGCGCCGCCCTGCTGACGACGCCACACTTGCTCACCTCTATTCGCCTAGCTTCTCCGGCTAGCTAAAAACCAGAAGAAGATGGGAGAAAGAAGGAAGAAGACGGAAAAGTAAGAAGATGGATGGAAAAGATGACGGCAGTGGCATGGTTCTAAATTTGTAAAATTTCAGTTGCATGCTACGAATAGACAAATTGTAATGACATTTTTCTGAATTGGCAAATTTATAATGGCATGGATCCCATTAAACCTTAGATTTAAGCCCTACCACTATGTTGCATATTTTATGTGTTCAGATTCATGCAGGTATTGACGGCTTATGATTTGCAGTTAATAACCATCAACAAACCCCTACACGTAGCTTTTTAGTTGTCCCGAGTAAAGATTGAAGATTATCATGGAGTAAAATTTCCTAACGGTAGATAAATGTATACAACCTATTCTGAGCCATACATGTACTTATGAACTTTTTAGAGTGTCTAACTTACCATCTTGAGTAATTAATGAATGAAATGGTCGTAACTCAAGCCACTCCTTTTCTGCCTGTCATGTACTTGGGTTTTTCATTTATTTTCACAAAATAGTTATACTCCTCAAATGACATACTCTTGAATCACTCTTTTTTATTTTCGTATCCTCACCAAGGCATGTAGTGCCGATTTGTCCCTAACTTACATGGCTAGTTTATGTGGAGTTCGGTAGGGATCAAACGAGCACAACTACATTACATGTGTTGCCCAGCCAAAATATCGGATTTAGGAGATAGCAAATCCTACTTTCAGATCAACACTGTGCATGCGTGTAGTATGAAGATGTGTAAAGAAAATTTGAATACTCCTTTTGTGCACCTATTTCTCCATTTTTCTTTTGAAAAATTTGAGATAGTGCATGGCTAAATTAGAAACCGGAATGACATGTGTGACCCAACGTCCCACGGTACACTAAACACAGACAACTATACGTATAAGGGCAGAGTGAACGATCCGAGCAGTCCATGACACGAAGCAGCAAACCCTCTCAAAGTGGCACAAGAGAGAGGGGGGTCTGTACTATACGTTGCTTCGAATCTTTGTACATTTCCCTTTGGTTTTATTTGCTCATTTTTGTTTGCTCTGTATCGTTTTTGCCTCAGCTTTTGCTGTGGCTTCTGCTTTTTCCCATTTTGTTCGATTTTTGTATTCTTCTATCCAAATTGCAGAGTTCTGTAGCACATCTGTTTCCCAGCTGCTCTACTGCACACTGCAGGCGGTCAGACGAGGGGGTCAAGCGAACGATCGAATCTTTTTCGTGAGTTGTACTACTTTTCGCGACAGAACGAGAAGTGTCCCATTATCCATCAGCGCAGCATTCCTCCTAGCCCTCCTCTATCTGCTAAAGGTCATTCTCTTTTAAAAGTTGTTGCATTAATAAACTGTCTTTACTTTAGAAGTGGTATTACTAGTGATTTCCTTGCCATTTTGTTTACTTTAGAAGTGGTATTACTAGTAATTTCCTCAGTTTTTTATTTGCTCTGTCGTTTTTGCCTCAGCTTTTGCCGTGGCTTCTGCTTTTTCCCTTTTTGTTTGATTTTTGTATTCTTCTATCCCTTGTAGAGCACTGTAGCACATCTGTTTCTAGCTGCTCTACTGCACACTGCAGACGGTCAGACGAGGGGGTCAGGCGAACGACCGAAGATTGCCTACTGAATCTTTCTCGTGAGGTGTACTACTTTTTCGCGACGGAACGGGAGTACTACTCATTAAAATTATAGGTGCCAGCGGTTATACGCTGGTCGCTTGCAAAAATCCTACCACGAGCGACACACTGGAAAACATAAACGCACACCCATATCAACTGTGCTGTTGCAAGGAATGAGCTTTCTTAGGGCGTTCACAATACGTCACGGGCCTAGATCAAACCTGAAATGCCACATTGGCTAAAGCTCGTCTAAAGCAACTCACCTCACAGTGCAAGATATAAATGGGCCCCATCACCAAACACTTTTTCATCTTCATTCTCTCTCCTTTTGCCTTTCCAACCCATCTCTCCGACTTCCCCGGTTGATCCCTTCTCTGATCCACGTGTGACCCCATCGGCGGCGCCCGCAGAGGGGGCAGTCGAGTAGCCCCACGGCGGTGCAGGCGATGAGCTCCCCGCAGACCGCCCCTCTCTGCCCCTTCCGACTTCCCCGACAAGCTCCACGCAGCGACGGTGGTCGAGGAGCTCCCCGGTGGCGCGGCACCCCCACGCCTCTTCCTACTTTGGTGTTCTCCCTTGCGCTACCCTGAGCTCACACGGCGGCGACGACCTCCCCGAGCTCACGTGGTGGGTGAGAAGTGGAGGCCGGGCGCCTCGTCGGTGTAGAACCGCAGCGCCGCCAGCGGTGAAGGCGTGGCGGCGGTGCATGCTGGCGGCCACTACGGCCGTGCCGTGGGGGCCAACGGTGGCCGGGCGGGCAGCCCCGGCGGCGATGCCGACGAAGGACTGGGACTGGGAGGAGGAGCGAGCCATGGCGATTTGGTTGGCGATGCGATACATGGAAGAGAGGGAGACGACTCACGATGACTAGATCTCGTTTGCTCGCTTGCAGTCACTCACTCTTTCCTCCGTCTCCCTCTCTCCCATGCAGCATGGGATGTGGGCCTGATTCTGACGAGGAACCAGTAGCAAAGTTTGGCTCCCCGGTCCTCAGTTAGTAACGGCACATGCCGACGTAGCATGGAATCTCCTACGTGGATTGGTGAGGCTGAATGCCACGTAGGCGCACTGTGAACGCAGAGCAGCTACAATAGCATAATACAAGCCAGTTATAAATACATTTTGAGAATATAAAAGATGAGAGAGAAGAGCAGCGGGCTACAAATTTGTAACCAGCTGCAGCACGAACTCCAAAATACACGTGTGTATGACATGTGGGACTAAATACTAATTATGCATATAGATAACTATCTATTATATAGTAAAACCATTAAACTTCCTACAAACACTCTAAAGCCGCCATGTGTACTTCTACAAACGCTCCTAGGACGCCATGTGGCAACTCAATAAATTAGAGAAATCTATCTATTATATACTAAAAGCCCATTAAACTTTCTATAAACGTTCTAAAGCCGCCATATGTACTTCTACAAATACTCCTAGGATGCCATGTGGCACCTCAATAAATTAGAGAAATTCTAAGAAAAAATAATATATCTAAACCGTTGGTTTTTATTTAATCTTGTGGACCATTATTTTTAACCATTAGAGGTATATGTTAGATTAGATGGAAAAATAACCGCCTCTCAACCCCACGGCCCCACCCGAAACGGACTGTGCGTGAATGATGTACGTACACACCCACCCTCATTCTCCTCTTCCTATTCCCTCCATGCCATATTAGTTAGTTAGGAAGCATAACTTTTGATAAAAAAAAATTAAATAACTATAACATCTCAGTCATACGCTAATTTATATGTAACCAAATTATTTGTGACTAAATTTACATTTAAATTAAGACCCATATTCATCATATTTCAACTTTAGAAAGAAATATGTCATTTTTGGTTATATTCTTTTACTTTTACATGCCATTCAAAAAAAAATAATGTTATAGATTTTAGAGTAAAATACATAGCCGGTCTCTAAACTTATGTGGTGGTATCACTTAGATCAGTGAACTTGAAAATTGCATGTTTAGATCCGTGAACTTGGTTTAATATACCATCCTGGTCCAAACGTCCTTTGACTGTGTTTAACCGCCAACGTGGCATGCCACGAAGGCAACACTTTTGCTCTCAGCTCCCTCCACATCACAACACATTGCATATATCTCCTTTTAGCTAGAATCCCAAAAAAAATCCTCAAATCGTTCTTTCCCTCTCATTCTTTTCCTTACATGTATAGAAAATACGGCCCCGATTAGCAATTGCATTGCTCTGCGCTCCAAAATATCCTTATCCTTGCACAATGGGCATTTGATCAACAACACCTTCTTCTGACGACTTCGAGACGAGGTCGAGCTTGGAGAATCCATAGGGATGCCTAGCGTGCAAGCCGCATTGTGCTGCCTCCCGCCGCTAATCCGACAGCACTGTGCCACCACTAACCCCGCTGCACTGCGCTGCCTCCTGCCACTAATCTCACCACCGAGGCCGCCACAGCCACTACCTCTCGGCCTCCTTCCGCTAACCTCACCGTTAAAGCCCTAGCCGATTTAGGGATATTTTGGGGGATTTGGATTGAAATGCACTGGTCAGGGCAAGTTATGTGCGAAGATATATGTGAAGGGGGCTGAACACAAAAGTGTTGCCTAACTGGTATGCCACGTTGGTGGTCAAACATAGTCAAAGGACTGGAGTGGTACATTAAACTAAGTTCACGGACCTAAACGTGTAATTTTCAAGTTCACGGACCTTAGTGACACCACCCCATAAGTTTAAGGACTGGCCATGTATTTTACTCTAGATTTTATCATAGTACATAACTTCATAATAAGTTGTTATTCTATTTTCAGTTAATAAAGTAATAGTAGCTAAAACACATTCAGTTTGTAAAACAGCACCAAAAAAAATCTAATAGTAATATATTCCTTTAGCAAATTTCACCTCATATGGTGGACCTATTATTTTTTATAATTAGATCTTAGTAACTCAAGCTCATTGGATCTAGCTTAAAGGAAACAAAGTCTCCTCCTCCCATCCCCTCCTCTGTTATATACACATGTGTCATATCGCCTCTAGCTCACCCCTCCTTTCCTCTCCCATTCAATTCCTTTCTCCCATATCTTTTAACTAACAACTTAATATAAAAATAATCAATAATTAAAAAGCTAAATGATCATAATTCCTAAATATTATTTTTTGTTTATTTTCAACTATTTTTTTCTTATAATTAATTAAATTATCGAAGATGCATATTACACATATTATATTGGATAAAAACATAAACATGTTTTTAAACATACATAAAAATATTATATCATCCTACAAATAACAATAATGGAACATTATGTCATCTTAAATCATTCTACATCATGTATAACACACTTAAGTCACCATGTGTTATGACTTACAAATTAGAAAGACTCCAAGGAAATTCTAAGGAAAAAAAACATGTGATCATCGGTTTTTACTTAAATTGGTAGTTAACCGTTATATATACTTTTAGAAAAAAAATAAGCCATCATGTGTCATGTCTTAAAAATTAGAAAACAAATTGAATTTTTTGGAAAAAAACAAACATTTGATCATCGGTTTTCATTTAAATCATTTAGAAAGTTTACGAAAACAACCTCACATCCACCTTGCCTGCCCCTTCAAATGCGCACAGCACAGCCCAGCCCCTCTCCTCTCGGCTCTGGCTCTCTACTCCCCACTCCTCTCCCCTACCCTACTTCTATCAAACTAAAACAAAAATAATCAATAATATTAAAACGACTACAATTTTTACGCTATACATCTAATTTCTAATATAACTATTTCTCTATTCGTAATTAAAGATCCATGATGCTTATATTTTGAATTTAAAATAAGACGTGAGTTGGTAACAAAAGTTTTGAATGTGTTTGGAGAAAACAGAAAATAGAAAAAGTAAATAGGGATTAAGTTGAGCTCTTTGGAGAAAATCTAATAAATTGGTAACAAAATTTGGTAATAAATATTTTTGAGTGCTTAGGTATTAATCGCCTTCCATCTATCCTATATGGTGACCTTACAATTTCTTCGTATATTATTGCACATATAAGCCACACTAAGGCAACATTACATAGTTGGTTTAAAAGTTATAATTAATACTCTTTAATTTAAATTTTAGAAGTCATGTTGACTAGTTTTTCTTAAGAAAATAAATTCTATATATCACACATATCATAGGAAATCGAGGTATAGGATATGTATATCTCCTCTGGCTTTAGTAATAACTCATATATAAGTACATAATTAGAAGGTGGACTTGATCGTACAAGTCAAATACATTTATTAGAAATAATTGTTTTTCAAGATTTGTTAAAAAAAGAGAACCCCTAAACATTTAATTAAAAAAAATATCTTACTTTTAATTTGCTACACATGTATGCTAGAAAAACTAAGTCTTATCTTCTTTCTTTCTAGATAATGAAGAATATTATGGATAATAGCTTACAAAGATAAATTTAATATTATATAGTTTAAAGCTAACAAATAGCTTAAAAAATTAGTTAAGTAATTCCAATGAAGAAAATTTGTGGAGTAATAGTACTTTTCAAGGATGGTTGTTGTAATCCAGTTGATATTCTTCCACTCTTATGACTTTCTCAAATGCATCTTATAATACATGACCGCGCGAATGCGCGGGCTATCTTCCTAATTATATACTTAAAAGTCCATTAAACTTTCTACAAACACTCTCATGCCGCTACGTGTCACTCCGACAAACGCTTCCAAGCCGTCATGTGGCGTACTGATAGATTAAAAAAATTTCTAACCCTCGATTTTCATTTAAATTAGTGGATCCATTGGTTCTGACCATTACATTAGATTGAATAATGAATTTAGTGACTATCCTCTCTCGCGTACGTACGTACGTCTCCCTCCCCACACGTACGTACGTACCCCTCACCAATTTTTCTTTCCATTTACCCCTTTATTTTTTTCACTTGAGATACCCCTATAATATATTTATTTATATTACCTTCATTTTTTTATGGTATTGACTTTGAGTATATATTTGATCATTTGTCGGACTAAAAACATACGTAATTATAACTTATTTTGTTATGATTTTACATTGATGACTTATGTTGGTTAATTATGTTTTAGTGCAAAATAGGTTGCAATGGATGACGTTGACATGTGATAACTAATTCCATAACAACTTTTTAAAAATAATTCCCATCATATTTATGGTTTCAAATATTACTTAACAAATATAAAGCTAATTTGAATCTATGGCCCTGTTTTGTTCCCAAACAAAAACTTTTCACCCTGCCACGTCGAATGTTTGGGCACATGCATGGAGTATTAAATATTAAAAAAATATTAATTACACAGATTGCGTGTAAATTACGAGACAAATCTTTTAAGTCTAATTGCGCCATGATTTGACAATTTGGTGCTATGGTAAACATTTGCTAATATGGTGGAATCTATAATTTGTTTTGTTATTAGACTACGTTTAATACTTCAAATGTCTGTCCGTATATCCGATGTGACACGCCAAAACTTTTCGTCTCGTTAAATAAACAGGGCCTATATATGTAAAAATGCAAACAATGTAATTAGTCGTGTGTGTTTTCTCAAGTAGATATGGTGTAAATTTTAATTCGGGTGAGATTAAAGCTCCTAGGCCGCAGCGTGTCCCACTAATAAATTAGAATGAATCATAAAAATTTTAAGAAAAAAAGAAAAACATTTATATATAGATTTTCATTTAACTCGGTAGATCCATTATTTATAACTGTTAGATCAAACTTAAAAAAGAACAAATACTTTCCACCTCCACCTCCCTCTCTGTACGTGACAGATTAGATCAAACTTTAAAAAGACATATGTACCATGTCTCTCCTCAGGTATGTATATACATACTCTCCATCCGTTACAAGTGTACAATTAGATAGTTCTGCTGCCATAACTTTTAAGCAATATCTCTGTTTTTTAATTTATTAGAACTATTATTAAATTTATTATTAAACCAATGGGATCAATATTGCTCATATTATGATATATACGAAAATACGTCACCTGGATTACACCTATTCTTTGCACGCATGACAACCAAATACAACGAAACACTATGAGATCAATGTTACTCATAATATATGCTATACACGGAAATACGTCACTTGGACATATTACTTCCGTTTTTTAATATAGGATACCGTTGACTATTCGATAAATGTTTGATCATTCGTCTTATTCAAAATTAAATATAAAAAATTTAAAGTTATGCTTAAAGAACATTTGACGATAACTTAAGTCATAAAAAATAAATGATAATTACATGATTCTTTTAATAAGAGAATAGTTTGCAGCAAGTAGTTACCATCGAGCGAGGAATAAGAATGGTGACGTGCCGAGGTGTCATATGTTCGGTAATAAAGATTGAAGATAATAATTAATAACATCATTTCTGGTCAGGGAGCATCGAGATGTAAAGCTCCTGGAGCTTGGCTTAGAATGGTGATTATCAAAGAAAATCTTAGAAAATTGAACTCATTTAAACCGATTGTCCCATACTTACTTTATGACCATTTGATTAGATTGATCTAAACAAATAAATTGGATCGTAAGTGATCAAGTCCAACCTCTGCTCCTCCTTTACAAACCGACTTTGAATATCGCTGATTGGTGGGTAATGCTAAGTTGGACTTTGGTCCCATGAAAATAGTTCAGCAGTGGAAAGATGTCATTTTTCTGCGTATGTGCTTTGCCTAAAAAGATATAAATATACTTTTTATCGACTGATTACATGTGAATATAACAATTTTTTAAAAAATTAGAGAAATACAGATTACTCGCCTGGGAGAACGGGAGATACCTGATATACCATGCTGGCGCACTGCCGTCGCCACGATGAGAGGCGAGACCAAGCTATGGGGCACGCGCCTTGATGTGGTGTTGCCTCAAGGGCACACGACACCAGCATGGTGTCACCGGCTTGCCTAGCGCGAGCGACCGACGTCCACTCACTGTTTAACCCGTCATTTCTCTCTATACACGAATAATCACCTCACTCTAATTAGAAATAAATAGATTGATATGTCTAATATATTAGATGAAACACCTAAAAATTATTAGTATGTCCTAAAATACGTAAAGACATCTATGGTATACAAGAAAAAGTTTACTTGAAGTTTGAAAACTCAAAGAAAAATAAGATATGCTAAATATTTTTTAAAAAAGAAACATATCGTAGAAAATAGATAGGAATCAACTTCTTTATTGTAACATAATATATTTTTTTATAAATTCAAAATTGCACGGTCCTAAATAATTTTAGTTTAAAATTTATATGTCGTAAGGGTAATTAGCAGAAAATCATGGCCAATGCCTAAACAAAGAACTAATAAATACATATTAAAAAAGGAGTCAAAAGAATATTTAGAAAAATATCACCCGCACATAAACCATCGTAATAAAAATATAAGCAATATTAAATAAGATGTCCGCGCAAGTGCGCGGGCTAATTTCCTAGTTGTATGAATTAACTATAAAATTGACTATCATTCATTTGGAGCCAATAGTTTGGCTATACTATATTACTATTAAACTTGCTCTTAGGTCTTGTTCTGTAACATCCTTAAAATTCGACCAACAAAATCGAAACCCTTAAAATGAGGACCTTCAAAAACTTTTAAAATAAATTGCATCATGCCGGATTTATTCACCTATTTTGTTTGGATTTTATTGCGGAGTTCAATTAATCATGAATAAGAATAATTAATTAGGAATAAACCCTAAAAATAAATTGGCAAAATAAATAATTAAAATATAATTTAAAATAAAGTTTAGGTAAGGTTGGAAATAAATAAAATATTATCACGACCATATTGGTAAAATTAAATTTAAGTGCGATGGAATAAGAATTAGCCCTAATTAAAATTCAAATAAGTTGTATTAAAATAAAATATGGGTAATATTAATCTTGGGTGAATCCTCTGATTAGAATAACACAAATAGTGGGTAAACTTCATTTGTGTGAAAATTAGAATTTATGGGACAAAGATTTGAATAGGAAATCAATCAAAATAGGTAAAATAGAAAAAATCACTGTTCATTGCCCCCTAGGTGCATGATGTGGTCCTAGCCTAGCCCTTCCCCTCCCTGTCACCATCGCTGCCTTCCCTCTGCCGCGCCGTGCGCCCTAGCCAGCCTCGCGCCCCACGCCGCCCGTCGCCACGCCGTCCGAATCTTTGATCTGAAGGTAGAACCACCTCGTCCGCCATTTGCTGCGAGAAGAAGGGCACTGGAAGGGGATATAACGCGACTTTAGGCCATCCCAAAGTCTGAACCCGACGCATCCAGATACCCTGTTGGGCTCTATCCAACACAGCTCGTAGTAGAAGCGAAAGAGATCGAGAAAGGGCTCTACGCCAAGGTAGGCCTCACAAAGATGAGAAAAGATGCTTAGAAAGGCGATGGAATTGGGGTTCAGATGGAGCAGTGAAAGACCATAGAAGTTCAGAACCAAAAGAAGAAATTCGGAAGGCAGAGGGAGAAAACCGCAAAGAATGTAGTCTTCGATTGCAACCATGCGACCTAAGACGGGCTGGGGATCAGTACCTCCTGCTTCCCTCTCCATGGTCCCACGACTGGGAAGGGCACCATCTTCCTGAAGCTTCTTCAGCGATGCACTGGTGGAGGATGATTTGCCAAGATCCATCGTCAATCGGAGATCGCCGGAGAAGGGGCTAAGGCCGACGAACTAGGGTTTCTTGTGGGAGCGGAGAAGACGAAGAGCGCTTGCAGGCGGGATGTTTTCTGCACGATGGGCGGACTTCAAAATGGATCCCCAAAATCCCTTTAAATAAACGCACTACCGACGGTGCGAATTCCAAGGAAAGGAGAGAGATGCCTGCCAGAAATTTCTGGGTCTGTTATGCGCGGCAGTTTTTTGGACTTCAGTTTAAATTCGCTCGTGACCGTTAGGCTTCAAATGGTGGTCTCGACTACGTCCTGTCTCTACGGTCCTCGCACCAGGAACGACAACAGTCTCGACATAAGAAGTCGCGGATGGTTACACGAGCTCATTTAAGCAGAAGTCGAGGGCTACTGTTAGGGTTACGGGTTAAGTATACCCTTTACCCTTTGATATACGTCCCATATCGATATGGTATACCCACGCATATATGGATACTCTCCGCATATATTAAGGAAACCTCTCACGGAGTTTACAAATGGAAAGAGTCCTACTCGGACAAGACTGGGTCGTCAATGTATCGTGTAAGGTTTGATGTTTCCAAGTTCTACTTGGAAACCGCCTGACCTGTGATATAAAAGGGACCCCCCGGGGAGGACCTGAGGCATCGAATCTCAGAGCCAACACAACCCACACAGCCTAGGAAGTCGGAGCCTGCAAGGAGCCAAATCGCCGGGGATCTAGTCGAACCAACTCGACGACGATCTTGCCGGATTCGTCAAGTTCCACCGTTCCCTTTGTAACCTGTGTTTTCCATCATATAATCCCATATCAATTGGATTAGGGCTATTACCTATCAAGGGGCCTGAACCAGTATAATCTTTGTCTTTTGTCTGCTTGATGTCGCATTACGTAGATCCTTGTACCAACGTACCCCAATACCCTCTATATCCGGTCTACGGGTATCACCCGTCGACAACTATATCTGATAAAAAAGGATCAATTTATTTGGAAAGCAAACAAGGATGGGCTCTTTACGGTTAACTCCATGTACAAAGTGCTTATGTATAATGGAGTGATACCTAGAAAGACTTTGATTTGGAAGCTCAGAATTCCACTGAAAATTAAAATATTCTTGTGGTATCTTAAAGAAGGAGTTATTCTAATAAAGGATAACCTAGCTGAGAGAAGATGGAGAGGTAGTCTAAGTTGCTGCTTTTGTAACTCTAAAGAGTCGATACACCATCTTTTCTTTGACTGTCTCATGGCAAGGTACATTTGGAGTGCATGTTTCTTTACTTTCGGAATTAGCCAACCCCGTAGCGTGGCTCATATGTTTGGAAATTGGTTGAATGGTTTTGAACCTAGACTTAAAAGACAAATTTATATGGGCATTGCGGCAATTTTGTGGGCTTTGTGGCTTAGTAGGAATGATGTAGTCTTTAATGGCTCTAATCCTATTTCTTTCATGCAGGTAATCTTCAGGGGGACTCATTGGACAAGACTTTGGTCCTTGCTTCTTAAAGAGGACAATGGAGATGCCGTCCAAGTTCATTGTAGAATTTTGGAGTCACGAGTAATGGAGTTTTATGCTACTTATGGCTGGAATTTTAGAAGAAGAATTGAAGCTTAGCTTTCTATGATTCTTATTTTGGGTGTTATCTTTATGTGATGTTGCCCATGTATCGGGATGAGTCTTATGTAAACTTCATACCTTGTGTTGTCTCCCCATATAACGGGATGAGTCTTATGTACTCTTGAAAACTTGTTTGGCTGTGTACACCCTCACAGGTGTAGAGGCCGGGTTTAATATAAATCCATTATAAATAAAAACCATAATTATAGAGTGGCTTTTGAAGATCGTAATACTTGTACATCCAAAATAATGGATCCATAGAACTCCTGAGTAAACATTGGGGAGGTTGTGCCCCAATCCCCGTTCCTACGCCACCATCCGTTAACGCCACAATCTTCACAAGCCATTCACCATTTATCAGATGGCCCACCGGTAAAGCAAAGAGTCAGTGGCGAAGCCACCGGGGTTGCCGGGGTTGGCCAGGCACCCCCTATGCGGCCATGCAAGTGCAACACCCGTCCGGGTAATTAGCCACCTTAATCGTTGAATTAGTTGGAAATGAACCTAGCTAGCTAGCCATCCAATACCGTACGTTCAGCTAAAAGGATGGGTTTATGTGATTATCGTCCATTAATATATGTTGAATTATTCAAAATTTTAAGTTGATGTTATTTAACGATCTTGTTTTATAATGATGCTTTTTATATTTTTACTTTACATACTAACTCATATAATAATCACAGAACAAACACAACGATCACATACCCATATTTGAAATATGTTGAAAACCACCTCATCAATCATTTTATGCATATATTAATTGGTGCGAACCAAAAGTCATCGTATATATAATCCTAAAAATTTTAAGAGGTGATCGATAAGGCATGCATATCAAATGTATGCACACTGGCATATATTAGTTCGAATTCAGAAGACTGAATAAGGTTGAGCGGCCACTCCATAATGTTAAGGTGAATCATAAACAGTAGATTCCTCTTATTTCTCTTGTTGCTAATCATCGTGACATCATGTGCCCACACCACCTTCCACCAAACCGTTAGTGAGTTCTCACGTAACATGGTTAACAATTTAGCACCCCCAATTCTTCAATCCTTCGCCAGTGCAAAGAGAAATCCAAAGGACTATTTTTCTAAAGAACACCATCTACCCATGCAACGATGCCATGGACACGAAGCCTATAGCCAGTCATACACTTGTGGATGGAAGAAACCACGGAGACAAAATGGTCAGATGACCACTAGAAGATCCATATTGATTATACTAATAATGGATTATAAATTAGTAAATAAATGTTTTAAGATAAATCTCCAATCCAACAAGGCGTATATGAAAAGGATCGCCCTATCTCCTCTGAAAAGCCTACCCATAACATACCCAAGAATTCAACCTTCGAGTTGTATAAGTGGTAAGCCCATACTCTGTCCTGATATGAGTTGAATAAGAAGATAATCTCTCTAAAAGGATGCAGTCCAAGGATACAAGTGTATCCATTCATGTCCCATCGTACCATATCTTCCGTATAAACAATGATGCTATCATCCTCAGAGTCCCAACCAGGAGATTCATCTTCTGATATTTCTTCATTATTCTTGTTATCGCCACGGTACGTATTATGTTTGATCCATGGCTTAACAGCTTCAGGATTCCAGCGGAAATCTGCCATGATCTGCTCGAGACTGACGTCGTGTATCAGCATCCACTCCATCTGATCACCACCATGCAGTACTTCGTGCAGCAGCCAAACCTGAAGACGTTGATGTTGTTTGTGATCAATTGATGCACAGCATACCCCCTTCTTTGATCTTCCAAGGTAAATATAAGGATGATTGTTCAGATTGATATCACTTGGTGACTTGATCACTTGATACTTATCATCTAACAAGGTTATTCTGCAAAACCCACAAATTAGCAAATAATAGATTAGTGTGATTCTTTTTGTTTTCTTTCTTTCAGTAAGAACAGATGATCATAGGGGCCAGATTTTTAATCTATTCTTCCTGGAAAAAAAGTAAGAACAATTGATATATATCAATACTCCGTCCGTTCAAAACAATTAGGAATATGAACTTTGACTTCAAGCTACCAAGCATTAACTATTTTTTAAAATTATTTAATTATTGTATGAAAACTGTAATAACAAAGTACTCTACTGATGTCTCACATCGAATCTTATGACCTATTCATTTTGATGTCGTTGTATTTATATTACAAGTAACTAGCCCGCGCATTCACGCGTGTATGTATCATGGGCTGCATTTGAGAAACATATATGGGTGGAATATCAAATGGATGGCACATTCCAAGCTTCATAAGTTTGTTTTCTTCACCAATCTCTTTATCGGCATTGCTCAAATAAATTTTCTAAGCTATTTGTTAGCTTTATACTATATAATACTTAAAATTCATTCGTACAACTATTTGTTTTATAGACTTCTTACTTATAGAGAGGTGAGTCAATTAGCGATGAACTTGTCGCCGCGGCCAAACTGGCTCGTAACCGGACGCGCGATATAATGCGATGGACAGTCTGGGTCCACTGTAGAAAAATGTGGGACTTTTATTTTTTTTATTAACGTCAATCTAATGGTAGAGAATAATGGGTTCACTATATATTCAAAGAAAAATCACTAGTTAGATATTTTTGTTTTAAATTACTTTTTAGGATTTTTTTCTATTTTATTAGAATGTCACGTAGCATCTTAGGACTGTTTGTAGATAGATATTGTTGTTACTCTTCTAAATCTGTTTTTATCAATAATTTGTCTTGAAAGTTGGTTATGATTTTTTTTTAAATTACGCTTCCAGTATGTAAATTGTAAACTAAAATTAATTCAATTGTGTCATCTTAAATATGTCACACCAATGAAGCTGGTTCACGTGGAACTATCATTTATACAGTGTGTGTTTCTTTTTTGAAATATTTAGGATATCTTAATTTAAACCTTAAAGTAATATATTTTTCTTGTATACTAAATATGTCGGATATATAAATTTAAGAAGTTTTCTTTTTAAAAAAATATGATAATAGGACTTCTTTATGTAATTAGAGACATACTCACATACTTATATTTGCTTATACTATCTCCATCCATAAATCTAACTATTCAAATTTTACCTAAAATGTAAGAGATTCTAGGTAATACTTGTCTCACCCAACCATCTCTCATTGAATTCTTATTAACACTACCCCAACCTCTCACTTTCCACGTATCCCTTATTTAATAAGGGATATCATAGTTTTTTTTTAATTCCTTCATAATTCCTACATAATTGGAGATATATATTGTTGGATGGAGATAATAATAATTAAAAAGAGCTCTATTTATAGAAGGATTTGTTTGTACATATGTAGATTAATTTAGCATATTTGTAAATTGGTATTGATGCCATATTATATTCTTTTTTTTAGAAATTTCTATGATCATTTGTATGGCATGTAAATTATGCGAATATTTGAACTACGTAAGGACATATTATTTCACGTATAATAACATACTTCCTTCGTTTCATATTATAAGACTTTCTACATTGTCCTCATTCATATATATGTTAATGAATCTAGACATATATGTGTGCCTAGATTCATTAACATCTATATAAATATGGGTAATGATAGAAAGTCTTATAGCCTGAAACGGAGGTAGTAGTTGATATGGATATTTGAAGTATTGGTTTTTTAATTGTAAGGAGTAGAACAATTCAATGGATCTGAAATCAAAGGATTAAAAAGTTATGGTTATTTAAAGATCACATATTTAGCAAATATTCACCGGAATTTGGAGTGGAAATTATGATAGCAATGCATACAAATGCGTATGTTGGAGTCTGGCCAAGTAGATTAGTGAACAATTTTCCTTCCACCCATCAGTTTAAATAGAAATTTTAAGATGTGACTTTTTATTCTGAAGGAGGCAGCTAGTTGTAGTATCAATTTTTTTTATCCTGAAGATACACGATTAACTGTTTCTGATTGTATATATGTTTTCAAATTGATTACTATGCATTCCTAAAAATTCCTTAGGACGGGTTCATCTCGTCCGTCCGGAGGGAAGTGTACACAGGTTGTTGAACGTATACGGACTCGGATTGCCTTAAATTGAACAAAAATTCCTATAGATGAGGCCATCTGAGCCCGTATTAAATTCGCTTACGTACCCGTACAAGTACTCATTAATTATTTTTAAATGAGCTTACGTACACATTCAAATTTGCTCAACGTACAAATTTTCGTATAAAAGATAAAAAATAAATCAATTTGCTCATCGTTCTTTCAAATTGATTGTATGTTTTTTATTTAATTTATTTTTATTCCTTGAGATTAAAAACGACGAGCAACTAATTAATGAGCTTGAGTGAGTGCTTGCCCTTTTGTTAAGAAATTTGATCATACCTAAAGAAATTTAACTGAAAAAAAGTCAAAGCGATGATTTATAATATGAAACAGAGGAATTACCTTATAACATCATTATTTTTCATCTGAATATGAAGTGCACCCCGCCAATAGATGCCATAGAGGTGGTGACTTGCCATCCAAGATGAGTAGTGCACATCAGCAATGGTCCCGGCAGCCTCCCCTTGCCGGATAAATGACCTTTTCTCCCACCTCCCTTTCGCCGACGAATAGACTTGCACGACAAACGGCGATGGCGGCCACTCATGTTGTTTTACCACCGATTCGGTATTGTCTTTGTCATCTTCTCTGCAAAAGACAAGCTCGGGGATGGAGAACACCTCGTAGTGTGGCGAAACGGTAGGGTCAAACACGAGGTACTCCTCACGACTTGAGTCGGTGACCATCGCCTCCAAGTCCGATCCCGCAGGGCTCCACTCCGGCGTCGGGGGCAGCCGTACCCACCGCCGCGTGGCCGGATTGACTACGTACTCGTCCAAGAGAAGGAGGCCGTTGCAGTGGTCGTGGGCCTCCAGCTTGCTGATGGGAGCATCGTCCAGGTAGTTGAGCTTGGGGAAGATCCGGGAACGGTGATGGCGTCCTCGCCGCGCAAAGAAACCCGGGAGATCCTCGATTGGGCAGTAGAAGTTAGCGAAGAAGATGCCGGCTAGAGAGAGCGGGAGGAGGTCCGGGTGTGGGGGCGGGCACCGGGTGTCGATGATTGCGCGCCACGCTTTGCAGACGCCGCGGCACGCGGCGAGGCTGCGCGGTGACAGAGCAACGCGGCGGAGGATAAGCTCCAGCACGTCATCCGGTAGCAGCTCCGCCGCCATGACGATCCGAATTCCAACACACGATGAAAGTGCGTATAGTACCGGTCTTGGCTAGTTGCCCAACAACTCTGCGTCCATATATAGTGGCCAGCTTACATATGTTGAAGATGATTTGGAAAAGAAAACGGAGACCGCGAATCGATCGAATCCGCTTACACATCATCAACACTGCGCAACGAGGCAGACTCGGTCTAGTGTTCGATCGGGTCCCGGCTCGCGCATCCTCCGTCCGGCCGGTCTCCGCACCGCCTCGCTCACCAGCAGTGGCGGTGCCCTCCATAGCATTAGCCCCAGCACTCCAGCAGTGACGGGCTGACGGCACTAAGCCACACCCTCGATCGGCTGTTTTCAAATTAATTTTGTCTGCACAAAAATGGGTTTCCCTCCTCCAAGAATACGTTCTGACGTGAGGTATGATAATAGAAAATATTCTCGTCAAGTGAACCAGCCTATCCTTATTAAACAGGGGACTTACGTGTTGATTGGATATGGAGACATATTTGGTCATGAATAATGTAGGAGATCCAACTCACTATTTGCATGGCCAAATCAATAATTCAAGTTGCACACTCTCATAATCTGCTTTATTTTCTTTCGTAAAATTAATTTCAACTATTTGTATTGCCCGTGCGTTACAAATAGATAGAGCCAATTTAATTTATATATATATATATATATATATATATATATATATATATATATATATATATATATATATATATGACACTCATATGGGGCACCATGGTGCCCGCGCACCATGGTATAAAATGCACAAAATCACTTAAATTTTTCAAAATTTTCAAATTGTGAGTATATACCTAGTTATAATAATTTGATTCATACCTATACCTATCAATAAAACAACTCAAATTTAACTTTATTTCACAATCCATGATTACATACCTAACTAATTATATGTATCGATGCTATATACCTAGAATCAAAATCTAACAAAAACAAGTTCAAATTCAGTTCAAACTTGCTTTGAACTAGTTAGTAAAGTAGTTAATGTTAATACCTAAATAATTAAAAAAGTTTCATACTCATTTGAATTGGGTATATACTCAATTTCAACAATGGTGCCCGGGCACCATGGAGCACCAAACAAATTTACTATATATATATATATATGTGTGTGTGTGTGTGTGTGGGCGCGCGCGCGCACGCGCGTATCGGTGGATACTGTGGAGAAACCTTCTTTAGTCCCGGTTTGTAACCCCTGTACTCTCGGTTTTCCAACCGGGACTACTAATCCGGGACTTAGTCCCGGGTGCAAAAAAAAAAAAAAGGGAGTAAAGATCTTTTTTTTTATTTGCATGGCCCTGTTGCTGCATGGTTTATATATATTATGCATATATATGTTTCAATACATATATATATATATATATATGCAAATGCATATGTATATGTATAAAATACACATATATGTATTAGACACGTATAATTTAAAGCACTTAACATTTTATGTGCATATATGACCAAAATATATATTTACACTAAAGTAAATGTGTACATATATAAATATAGACATGTATTACAATTCATTATGTGCTCTAGCTACGGCTTCGATGTCGGTGTTATCTCAGAAGAAGAAGGACCGCCGTTATGAATTGTCGATCCGTCGTAGTAGAATTCACACTCGGGATCAAGGACTTATTCGTTGATGAATCCCATCAGTTGTTCTTGAACAACCATGATAAATTCCTTGTGTGTGAGGTTGTCCCTCATGTGAATAACCTATGAATGTATGAAATTAATTAATAAACAAGAAATCGATACGTACGCAATGAAATTTTGAATGGTTTATACGTACATTGAGCTCTCTTGTGGTGTAGATTTGGGTTGTAAGGCAGTGGGAATACTCCAATACGTAGTAGCCGCATAAGTTAGTTCTCTGGTTCTGCTTTACGCACTATACATGAGAAACGACGAGAGATATTTAATATACACTTATATTTGAATTAGAGATTCAATATAATTTTGGAGCATGTACTCACTGGAAAATTAAACCACCGGCTAAGTTTTTCTTTCCAAGTCCGCGGACCAATTGACGGAACCGATCCTAAGCCCTACATGGAGTTTCAAGCTATGATTAATTATTATCCGAGATCCGCATAGTAGCAATAGCAAAATTCGTAATAACAGTGAAACATATGACATTACCTGTCTATAAGTTCAAAAACCTAGTCAAAAGTAGACTCCTCTTTATTTATTGAGTCATAGACATTGACTCTGCTTGCCTCCAAGTCGAAAAGTAAAAGGACCCAGTGGAATCTGCAATTTGCGTGAGATGATATATGGAACTGTATATGTATGTACGGGAACGAAATTTGTTCGGAAGACAGTAAAAACTAACTCTGCGTTGTACGGCAGTAGTATGAACATCTTGAAATGCTGCTCCTTCAGGAGATGGACGAGAGTGTCCTCTGTGTCTTTCGGATACTTGTTGATCATTTCGATGTTAACTTTCCGAGAGTCGATGAATCCAGTATCGAAAACCCCCCGCCGTCGGGCCCTTTGAATCTCCATTCTACAACGATTAAAGGAATTATTATGGTGTACATATATACAAGGACCTAATTAAGGAACATAATAAATCTAACTCAACAATACTTACAAAATCCATGAGCTCAGAAGAGAGACGTCGAGGGCGTCCAGATGGTATAGGTCAAAGACATCCTCGAACGGGATCCAGAGAACATCTTCTCCTTGGAGGAAGTCGGAGCTTCTGATCCTTGCTCCAACCACCTCTCTACCGTTGGCGCTCATTTCCATGTACCGTTCATGAAATCGGTACATCTATGTCGATAGGGACTTTAGCAGCTCAGGCTTGACAAGCGGTTTACCGAGTTCAAACTGGTATTTCACTTCCACCGTTGGGATTGGTGCGCCTTTAAGCAACTGATCCCTAGTTAGTCCGGTGTCAGAAATGAATTATTTTATTCCAATTTCTAGCCCGGTCACCAACGGCTCGACCTCCTGGTTTGGTTGCTCTCCAAGTTGAGGGACAGGTTTGGACTTCCCATAATATGCTTTCTTAAGTGTTCGCTCATAGTCCGTTAGCTTTAAGACCTCCTTGACTGGTTTCGACATTTTCTTGAAGAAGTTCTTCACACTCGGGTCTACAGGTATCTTTTTTTCTGGACTCTGAGACTTCAATTGCCTCTTCACCTATGTTGCCACATAAGCGTCAAGCTCCTCTTATGTGCAATCGTACAGTGGCTCCTTGTTTTCGGCTACGTCAACTTTCGCCTTCTTCGTTGCCCTTGTGCAGGCAGGCGGTGGTGCTTAGCGAGACCTTGACTTGGAAGGTGCCGGAGGACACGGCGCAGGAGCCGAAGAAGACGGTGCAGGAGCCTGAGAAGGAGACGGTGCAGGAGCCTAAGGAGGAGATGGTGCACGAGGCTGAGGAGGTGGAGGAGGCGGAGGAGATGGCAGAGCCGGAGGAGATGGTGCAGGAGACACCGCTTGTCGCCTAGGAAGGATGATGTAGCGCTTGCGCCATAGTATATTGGCGTGGCTTGTGTCTCGTAGATGCGTCTCACTGTCTCCTCCAGGGTAGTCCAACTCGAGGTCCTCGTACGCGGCTTCCACCATCTCAACTTTGACCCTCGAGTATCCTGGTGGAATCGGCCTACAGTGGTAAGTCCCTGAAGGATGGCCATTCCCGACGCCACCTTCACGTGATGAGAGGTTATCTATTAGTAATCAACCTAAACAGCAACTTGCGGAATGTACATGTCAAAAATCGTAAAACTACGAGCATACCTTGATTGATAAGTTCTTTAAGGTAATATGCAGCTCACATGGTGTCCGCTGCGTGATTTCATCAACAGGGCAAGTGGTTTCGTCCTGAGTTTGCATGGCGACCATGCTCTATGTTCCTACCTGCCCCGTTGAGGCGCAACTGCTACGATTGCCTGAGGGGCTGACCATGATAGGAGGAATGTACGGCTGGGGCTCCTAGCTCCGATGTGCGGCCATGCGTTCAACCACCTTTCTTGCCACCTCCTCTTGCATGCTGAGCTCGTAGTTCGATACCATGTACTCGAGATCTGCAATCTTCGCCTCGGTATCTCTCTTGCTCCTTATCCGACTCCTGTACGTGTGAATGTCCTCCTTGAATCCAATCTTCCAAGGAACCACACCTTTCCCTCGCGTTCGTCCTGGATGCTCGGAAGTCTGCAGGACGAGTGTAAGCTCGTCCTTCTCTCTATCGGGTCAGAACATGCCTTGAGAAGGGGCTTCCACTACGTCCGTTAGTCGACTAGCACCCTCGCGTATCTGATCCTGAACACCAGGGAGCCATCAGCGGGGTTGAGCATTCCACCGTGAGCATAGTACCAGAACTTCGATCGATCCGACCATTTAGAGGTGGCCGGTTCGATACCCCCTTAATCAAGCCGGCTTCCATCTCCTCCCACTTTGGCATTGCGACGCTGTAGCCGCCTGACCCCAGGTGGTGATGGTACTTCTTCTTAGCGGCATTTTCTTTGTTTTGGTCCATCAGCACTTGCCCTTGTTGCCCTATCTTGTAAGCAACAAACTCATCCCAATGATCCCTGAGCTTTGGGAATGAGTTGAAGTTCGGTGTCTGCCCCTTCAGGATGCATTTCTGGTAGAGGTCTCCCTTATAGCTCTGAAACTGTTCAGCCATTTTCTTAAGAGTCCACTGTTTCACTTTATTCTCCGTACCCACAGGGAGCGTGAACGTCTCGAGCATTGTGGTCCACAACATCTCTTTTCTCTGAATCCGGGACAAAACTATCATAATCCCCGCGTGCCCTTGTTCTGCGCCAGTACACCGTGCTGACAGACACGTTATCACTCACAACCCAACCACTGTGACGTACAAAATTCCTAGCTGCATTTGACGGGGCACTAGTTTGGCTATCTTCGTCAACTTCAGTTACGATGTGCCGACCCTCAATCTTCTTCGCGGCACCTCGTTGTCCGCGTGCCCTCTTCTCTCCAGTGGAGGGTTGACTTCCACTAGCCTCCTCCACCTCGTTCCCCTCCTCATTCCCTCCACGTTCCTCTCCTCATTCCCCTCCTCATTCCCCTCCTCGTTCAGGTAATGGTTCGGATCCTCGTTCCCCTCTTCTTCGTTCCCGTACTGGCTGCTTCCCTCTGCGATCGTGTCGTATAGTATCTGTTCGTCATCGCGATCAGCTGTCGTAGGCCCTCCAGACCTTCCATTATATTTGAGAGATGAAGTGAATAACTCAAGTCATCAAACAAACATAATGAAACATCCGACGTCTCGAGAGAAGAATATTGGAGACATTGCTAGGCCTTTAGCCTGCTAGTCAACTTCAGCCTGAGATGTGCCCATCAAACCACTCGAAGGCGGCGTTCAGATGTGTTACACATTCAGGAGACTTGACAAAATGGCTAAAGATCTACAACAGCTCAAATATTCTGAACTCATACTCATGTGAATCTAGTTCCCAGGATGTGCACTAGATTCACACTTTCATCCTAAGCATGAATATACAAAGCAAAATACATCCAAAGCAAATGAAATTCAGATTACAACTACTTAATAGATACATAGGCCGACCGGCCAAATATAGCTACATCAGAGAGCAGCGGAAGCTTGACTACCCAATCCTCAAGCACACCGAGTAGGGGTTTACCCCATTAAGTTCAAATCCTAGAAGAAGTAGACGAAACCCGCATCACTCAATTAAACTAAGCCTATTCCTGCAAAACATAAATTTGACAAAACATGTCAAGACTCAAATTAATGTACTAGCAAGAGCACTATCAAACCTACATACATGAAAGCTCTAAGTCAATGGAAGGCTATTTGTAGTCTCAATTTTCAGCATAAAGCCAATTTTAGTTCACAAACCATTTGCAACGTAATTTAAGCAAATCATTTGAGCAATATGTAAAGCATATTAATCATGGCATGATATCAACATAAATAGATAGACATCATTCCCTTACAACACAACAGGAAGTAAGGCAATCATATCACATATACCATTCTCATCATCATTTCAAATCATTTAGTTTCAAGAAACATTTAGAAAACTCAAGATTATACCCATAGCACATCATCATGTTGCTCATGACCGTGAGCACGGCTAATGGATTAGTTTTTAGAACTCTGTAGAGTTTGTACAGCTTTACCCACAAGATGTGAATCGCTCTAGTTTGTCCGGTACCAGTCGGTACCACCATACTCTACACATTGAGTACGGTCTAGAGGTCACAACGAGGCTTTTACATTAATTGTTGTCTAACCTTGCATGAGCACGATATGTGTTCCTCCATCCTAGACCATACACGTTATATGACCTAGAACCGTTAAGTGGCGGGCCAACGCCTTAAACTTAACGCCGTGGTGGCGGACACAATGGGAACTCACCACGTGGCACAATATCGTTGTATTGGACACACTTAGACGCCCATGCCGTAAGGCGGAACAGTACACTCGTCCCCACACGAAAATCACACACGTAGGGAATTTATCATCCTAGGATCACACACACACATGGGTAGTTCCTCTAGGTAGTCCACAGTACACTCGTGGCGCCTACCTATACTACAACGGCCTCCCGAATGCAAGATTAGACAAGTTCTTAACTTAATAGGCTAAGGTCCCCCCATAAAGACACATGTGGATGTACGGTAAACACAATGGGTGATATGATGTTCGGTCCTTAATCGACTTAGGCGAACACTCCCCCTATTAGTATGCAACTACTACCATATGCATACCACTTGCCGCCTAAGTCTAAAATCACATTTTATCTCATTTTATTCCACAAATAATCAGAGAATCACCTCTGTCCATAATGTTCAAAAAGGTTTGCAAAAAGTATAGTAAGTGAACCATAACCATGTTTTTATTTATTACTAAGCAAGGCTAAGCATTTGCACTTTATAAAAGCATAGTATTATTATATGAGCACAACTAAAGTACTCTAATTAATCCTAAGGTTCAAAGGAAGTGATTTTCAAATGGTGAGTTATGCATCTTTTTAAGGGACAACTACAATCTATAGTTTGGAAGTACCGTTAGTTAGAAATACGCGTGCAAATTTACAATCAAAACATTTAGCCCGAAAACATAGGATTCAATATGTTCAAAGGATGGGCAACACTTCCCCTGATTTATATAAGACCTTCCTGAGATCAGCTATAAGTCCAAACACCTCACCGATAACAAATTCACCGTCTAAAAGAAATAACAGTAACGATAAATGCCAAAACATGTAAAAAATCTAAAATGCCCTAAAATGCATGAGTTTATAAGTGTGGTTAGGTACTGGTCTAAGATGAATTTAGGTGAAAGAATTTTTATTTTATCATTTTGCATTTGAGAGTTATTAATTTTCAAAGTTTAATACTAGTAATAGATTAATTAAGCTCTAACCGTCCTTAGGTGCATTTTAGGGTCAAGTTTAATACTAGAAATGATGGCTTGCTGCAGTTAAGGGGATGTTCACAGGAGTTCAACAAAGTTGGTTTCACAATTTTTAGAGTTAGGATGATTTTACTAGTAATTTAACAAGCTAAGTGATTTATTATAGTAGTTGTTAAATATTTCAAATTTTAGACAAGTTTTGGGTACTGTAAGTGCCATAATTTATTTTATAAAAACTAAGTTCATGGTTCTTAGAATCTAACAAACCTAAGATCGCTTCATTTAGAGTTGTCTTAAATTTTATATGAATTCTAGAAGTTTATATACCGTTCTTTAATATTAATTCATTATTCAAATTTTAGTGATGTTTTTGGATATGGTTTCTTCTACAGATTTATCGAAAGAACAAATGTACATGCTTTTATAATACTAAAAAAATTTAGTTTGTCTCATTTGGAGTTAAAATAAATTACTTATGGGTTTATAGTTTCTAGTTTACACTATACTAGTTATTTTACCAATTAAATAGTTGGTGATGATTTTAATACAGAAACTATCAAGTTTTAGTATGACTTTGTGAGCACACTGGAACTTGGTTCACTCCAAATTAAGTTAAGATGAATTTCATATGAATTTTCTAAGTTGGAGATTGCTCTATGTTCACTATTTCTTATGTGAATTATTAGAGCTATTTCTTCTACTATAAGTGCCAAGTTTTATGTTTCTAAATTAAAGTTCATAAGTTTTTGAGTTCACAGAAATTTGATTCATCTCAAAATGAGCTAAAATGGATTTTGTGTGCATTTTACAATTTTGGTCATTTTTCTGTTGAACAAATATTGGTCTGAGTATTTTTCTTATTATTTTCCAGATTTTAAAATGATTGGGTCCACCGGTCAGTGAGAGCAAATATGCAGAATAGTCCCTGGAGTTTCTAGGGTTAGGTCCCGAGGTCCCTAGCACATGTCTAATTTCATTTTCATTAAGAGTACTCAAGTTTTTGTATATTTATAATTAGATCCAGGTCCTACATGTCATTCTTAGTATTTTTACAGGATAAACCCTACATGATTTTAAATTCTTGCTAATCATCATCATTAAGGACTAATGAGGCAAGGCCCACCTGTCATGGGCTTGGGGAGGAGAACAGAGCAGCGGCAGAAGCAGAGCGGAGGCGAAGGCGAGCTTGCCGGCGATGCCGACGGCGAACGGCGGCGAGTTGGACGATGCGTCCAAAAAGAAAAAGGTAGAGCATCTCCTCGCGAACCCAACGGTGGTCATATCATTGCCGGAGACGATCGGAGTTGATGGTGGCGGTAGTGCAAGCGGCGACGGATTCAAGGCTGTAGATGCATATGAAGCTATAAGCTAGTCCTGGCCAAATCAATGCATGCATGCACATCTACAAGGCTCTAGGATGCTTACTGAAGGTTGCCCGTACACTGACGAAGCTTGGACGACGACGGCGAACCGAGGAACGCTCCGGCGGCGGCGGAAAACGGCATAGCCACGGAGTCGGTGTTCCTCCGGTCTTCGAGCTGCGAAGGAAAGGATTGGAACGGCTTTAAGATGCCATTAGGATGCTATTAGTACAAGGAATCGCGCCGAAGCTCACCCGAGAGCGATGCTATTAGTACGGGAAAAGCCGGTGGCCGGACTTGGGGAAGAAGAGTTCGATCTCCTCAACGGCGGCGTTTTGCCTCGATATTCTTTGGGCGTCCTTCTCCTGGTACCTAGGCGACGTCGGTGGCGCAATGGCTTGGTCAGAAAAGGCTCGAGTCGACCGGAACGGCGAAGTGGCCGACGGCGGCGCTCTGGACACCGAGGACGCCGATGAGCTCGACACAAGGTGTTCGATCCATGCCAAAGGGTAAAGAAAGAACAGGAGTGAGTTAGGCATGGTCTATAGATCACGTTCTAACGATTAGATTGTGACAAAGCTCACTAGAGAATCCTTGCTAGGGATCAAACACCTTCGGGAAGAGAGAAGAAGTGATTGTTCTTGGTAGAGTGAGATTTAGGGTGAATGTTGATTTTGGAGCTCTTTCATTCTCTCTCTCTCATTAACAAATAAAATTTGTAGATAAATGAGAGATTCACCAAGGTAGTATGGCTGAATAAGGGATGACAAGTGGGTCTAAGTTGATGTACTCTAGGTTTATATGAGTGGTAAGCTAGATAGATGGGTGAGAGTTGTATTTTTGTCCTCCTCTCTCTCACCTTTAGAAAAATAAAAGATAATTTAAATGAGAGATGTGTAGATCATATGTTAGGCTGTGATGAGGATGGCACATGGGTCCCATAATGGCTTGGTCCCACATGTTAGAGAGATGTAGAAGAAGAGCCCTAGAAGCTCTAAATATTCTAAGTGTTGAAACTATACCAACATGTGGTTTATTTCCATCTCCTTTCTTCCATTTAGTTTAGAATTTTGGGGAGATAAGGTTGCTTCAAGGTGGACAAGGATTTGATGGTTCAATGTGCCAAGTTCCAAGATTTAATTACGTTTTTAGTTACCATGGTAATTTAGTAAAGAAGTCTAAGTTACTATGTTGGCTGCAGTCTAAATATTGTTTAAGTAACTTGTGGCTCTCATTTCATGTGGTTACATTTCGAATTTAATTAAGCCATTGCACTAGATGGTAGAGTACACTATAGTGAACATTTTGACCAAGTGGTTTAGCTAGATAAGTTATGGTTAAACTTTTGGTGAAGGTGCAAAGTAGGCTAAATGATGTGCTGTTTTCCAGATTTCTAGGTGAGTTGTAGGAATTATTTGAGATACTATTTGATGTGATAAATTCAAACTAAAATTACTATAGACTTAGGATGTTGTTTAATATTTATGAGAATATTTGTGGTATTTATTGTTGCTTCATCTATTTTTAAGAATTTCCTTTAGACATCACATGCATATGCAACCTATTATGAGATGCACCACAAAGATCCAAAAACAATCTCAAAACAATAATATGCACATGCAAGCAAGTTCATTTTATCTCTTATTTTGAAACCTACCTTTCCATTTGTTATATATATATATATATATATATATATATATAACTTAACTATCTTTAGTTAGGTTAGCAATTCAAAACCGAGAAAATTAGGTTTCTAGTTTAAGGTCAAAGCAAAATATTTGATTTTGAAATTTGTTACCACAAGATTTGTAAACTTTTATTTTGGTCTTAGGTTTGTTTTGCCAACTAGACTATGTGTTTTATTTTATTTAAGGGAGTTGTATGCTCTAGTATGCTTCTATGTTCACCGAAAACTATAGAATTCACAAAGTTTTAAATTTTTCTCAAAAATTTTCCTAGGTGAAATTCCTGGTATGTTACATCAGCCATCTGTTCATACAAGAAATATTTATAGGCGCTTGTTATAATATCATATGCTTTAATAAGAAATGTTAAAAATTGTAATAATCATATATAAGTAACATATGCCACACAACAATTGTATTATGTGGTTCTTCAATATACATCCAAAACAATTTACATCATCCTAGATTTAAAGTTGGTTTAAACTCTAATAATCATATATTGACTTATGTTGGGTATATGTTAAATACAGGCTAATTATTACAATGTAATAACAATTCTAATAGTCATATATATATTTACCATATGCGTTAATCACAATTGTTAGTTGTAATAATCATATATAAGTAACATATGCCACACAACAATTGTATTATATGGTTCTTCAATATACATCCAAAACAATTTACATCGTCCTAGTTTTAAAATTGGTTTAAACTGTAATAAACATATATTGACCTATGTCGGGTATATGTTAAATACAGGCTAATTATTACAATGTAATAACAATTCTAATAATCATATATATTTACCATATGCGTTAATCAAAATTGTTAATAATTGTAATAATCATATATAACTAACATATGCATGTTTCAAAATTGTTTTAACAAATTCTAATATTCATATATAATTACCATATTACAATGTGATAACGATTGTTACAATTGAAAACAATATTAAATCATATATGTTCGTTAATGTAACTTGCCTGAGCAAATTCCTCCGAGGGCCTGCTACCACTTAGGCTTGAGCGACGGCAATGGCCAGTGCTGGACCACGTATTTTTCTGCAAAATGCAAAGAAATGTATTAGTCTGAATTGTTGTCACACCTTGAAGTTCTTCTCCCAAGCTTAAATTAATTAATAAATGGTCTCAAGAAATTATCTGAGAAGCGGCAAGAGAGAAATCCTAATTTAATAAATGCAAATAATAATCGGAAAAGGCATGTGGAATTTTTCTTGGGTTCTACATGTCAAAATATGCTAACAGGATTTTTAGTTGAATTTTCAGAGCTCCAGAAATAATTTTAACCAATTAAAATTGAGCACAAGCAATTATTAAATCCCTGGAAATCCTTTTCTTTTTCTTTTTCTTTTCTTTTTCCCCCTCCTTTTTCCTTCTTGGGCTGTCGGCCTATTCCCCTCCCACGCGCGCCCCTCTTGTTGGGCCGGCCCGAGGCCGTGGCCTAGCTGGCTGCCGCGCCCCTCCTCCCTCCCGGGGTCACCGACAGGTGGGGCCCACCTGTCGGGCCCGTCCCCTACCTCCGGCCGGCGCCGCCCGTGCCTGCAACGTCCGCCGCCTGCCTCTCCCACGGCCTCTCCCCCACGTCCCGCAACCGCCGCCCCCTCTCTCGCCCGTGCACCCGCGCCGAGATGGCCGGGATTCAATTTTTAATCCCACCTCTCTCCTCCCCACCTTCCCCATGTCGCCGGCCGATTCCCGCCAATCCCGGCCACGTCTCACCTCCCCGGCCCTATTTAAAGCACCCCCGTCCCCTCCACCTTTTTCCCTCTTTCACCGCCCGCTCCCGTGCACTCCACCGCTCTAGCGTCGTCGCCCTCCTCTCCGCCGCTGCCGCCGCCGCTCCGGTCGTCGCTAGCTGCCGCTAGTCGCCGCGCCGAGCCGCGCCATCGACGCCGTCGTGTTCACCGCCGCCAACGCCACCCCGTCCACCCCTCCGTCGGCCGACACCCCTCCGTCGGCCGAATATGCTACTGGAATCCGCCGCCCCCTTGCACCAGTGAGCATCGCCATGGTCGCCGCCTTCGGCCGGCGCCCTAGCTCGCCGCAGACTCTCTCACTCTCTAACCCCTCTCATTTTGCTCTTTAGGTCATCCCGGAGCTCGTCCCGCCATCGCCATCGCCCTCCGCCGCTCATCGTCGTCGATCGTCATCGGTGAGGCCCCTCCCCTTTTCCCCTCTCTCTCCCGCACCGCCTAGCCTCCGCTTGCCGCCGTCGGCCGCTCGCCGCCGCATGCCGCCGTTGCTTAGCGCCGCCGCCGCGCGCCATGGCCACTGGGCTGGCTTAAGCCGCTCGTGCATGCACCCGGCCGCGCGCCGCCTCCGCCGTCCGATCTACCTAAGGGTAGATCGGGGCCGTCCATTGCCGCCCGCGTGGCAGCGCACGTGGCTGCCACGTCGGCGCCATGTGTGCGCCACGTGGCACTTCCCCCTCTCCCGGTCCCGTGGACTCGGTCCACCATGGACCGGCGCCTCAAGCCAATGACATGTGGGGCCCGCATGTTGGCGCCCCGCTCCCCCCCTTTTTGCTGACGTCACCAGGGTTAATTATTGCACAATAAATCAATTATGGTTTTTCTTTTTATAGTGAAAACAGAGTGAATCTTCTAAAATTCATAGAAAATTCATCCGTGCTCTGTTTAAGCCCATTCAAGTCTCAGTAAATCAAGAAAATGCAAAGAATCCATTAAGAATGGTTTTGTTCGCTGTTTCAGTAGTCTTATAGCCTGTTTGCATTGTTTGCCTTGTATGTCGCTTAGATTCCGGCTCTCCCGACGCTCCGGTGTACTTCGAGATAGTCGCTGAGGTTCCTCCAGCCACAGAGCAAGGCAAGTCATTCTTGTCACTTGAACATATTGATCCCATATTGCAAATGCTCTATTGTTTTCCTTTAAATATTGCATCGTTTTATAATGTTACTATGGGATGTTTACCTACTGTCTCAGCCTTATCATTTGTTATCCTGTTCCGTTGTTAGCTTGGGAAGGTAACATGACTAGATGTTGGATTAGGGATTGCTTAGCCATGCTTAGTTCAACTAGTACACAATGGGGGAATCACATTAATGCATAGACTTCAGGTTCTAGTGTTGATGTTGGATTAGTGCCACCGCTTTGGTGTTGGTTAATTAAAATATATTTAATGGTGGGTTGTGGGTGCATGGTTTTGATGGTCGCACCCATGGCAATTAAGGACCGGTTCGCAGGAAATCCTGGAAGAATTTCTCGTACTTACCACAAGCAAGCGTGGGCAACGGCTAGGCTTGTAGTGTAGCTTTCCTCTAGCTGACGCATCTAGGCAAGGGTGGGCGTGATGGAGTACGGATGGGCCCTGCGACGACCTATGCGGCTTTCGGATTCACCTAGGCACGAGAGGGGACTGCCCGCTGCCTTGCGAGGAGTGGGGGTGAAACCTGAGGCGTGATATGCTTGGTTAGAGGGGGTTATGCGAAGGGTCCTGTCACGGCCTCTTTCCGATATGTCGTGGTGGCATGTCAGCGCACGGGAACGTGTCGTGGGGCTATATCTTGTGGGTACAGTTATACACCTCTGATCAGAGTAAAACTATTCGAATAACTGTACCCGCAGTTATGGGTGGTCAACCAGATTCACCGAGATTAGTATCACCTTAGTTTAGTATAATGGAATCGATTAGTTCAGGTGGTGGTTTGGGCCTGTCTCAACGTGGCGTAGCGTTGAGCAGTGATTGGTTAAATATTGATTAATTATTACAACTGTGTTACTGTTTTCAACTACTGTTTTAAATGCCAGCTTTATGCAAATGAACCCCTTTAGCCTCCTTTGGTTGTATCTTGCATCATGTTCTCCGTTCCGGTATGACTTGCTGAGTACAGTGGGTAGTACTCAGTCTTGCTCTATCTCCCATCCCTCAGAGTTTGAGTATGCGTCTGATGGTGGTTTTTCCAAGGAGTAGGCTTCGTCCGTGCCATCGAGGATGCCTGTGGAGTGGTGTTCCCGCTACAATCCAGTCAAGGCTTAGCTCCAGTTATCTTTTATTTTTCCGCTGGCATTCTTTTGTAAGTCTTTTCCTATGTTTGTAAGACGTGGATCTGTATGTCAACTTTGTCGTTTGTGTACCCTGGCCGGTCCTGGACAGGGGTTTTAACGCACATTCTGCTTGAAATTCTATTCGGGAATTTCTGGGCGTGACAATTGTCCTCTAACATAAATGTAACTTAAATCGTTTCGTTCAATCGTTCGTTCAATCGTTCTAATGTTTTTATCGTTCGTTCACGTCCATTCCATTCGTTTTCTCCTTCGTTCACGTTCGTTCAAACGTTTTTATCGTTCGTTCGCGTCCGTTCCACTCGTTTTCTCCTTCGTTTACGTTCGTTCAAACGTTTTTATCGTTCGTCCACGTCCGTTCCACTCGTTATCTCCTTCGTTCACGTTCGTTCAAACGTTTTTATCGTTCGTTCACGTTCGTTCGCGTTTTGTTAATGTTCGTTCGTGTTCATTCATGTTCGTTCATGTTGCGTTCGTTCACGTTCGTTCGTGTTCGTTCATGTTCATTCATGTTTCGTTCACGTTCGTTCACATTCGTTTGAGTTCATTCACGTTTCGTTCACGTTCATTCGCGTTTCGTACATGTTCGTTCGCGTTTTGTTCACGTGGCAGTGCGAGCGGCGGCAGTGGCGCGGCAGGCAGCGGTGGTGTGTGACGGCAGCGGGCAGGGGCATCGCGCGCGTCTGCACCACGCCACGTCGCGGCGGCAGCGGCAACGGTGGAGGTGGGTGGCCGTCGTGCGGGCGGCGGCGTGGCGGAGTTTGAGGTCGCGGCGGCGACGAGAGACGACGACGAGCCGGCGGCGGTTTGGAGAGAGAGAGAGAGAGATCGAGGCGGCTTCACCCATTTACTCTTTGGAGCCGAGAGATGCGGGGGCGGCGTCGGCAGCAACGGCGGTGACGACGACGACGAGAGCGAGACGACGGCGGCGACGAGGCCCGAGGATGCCTAGGCATCGAGATGAGAAGGAGAAGCCAAGGATCGAGATGGTGAAAATCGTCTAAGTGTTGGGTGGAGAAGACGATGCCGCCTCGGGCATATATATACCCCCGGGATCTTTAGTCCCGGTTGGTGGCAACACACGGGACTTGTTGCAACCAACCGGGACTAAAGATCTTTTCCCGCTATTTCCAAATTCTTTTTTAAAACCGGTTAGGGTTAAGAACCGGGGACTAAAGATAATAACAGTGCATATTTAATTTCATTACATATGGGTTATCTAAAATAGTAAATAATGCATTAAAATGATTTAAATTCACAAAATTAATGACAAAACCTTTAAAAATATATTAAAATCTGTAATAAATTAAATGGATTCATATATAATTAGCTTATGAAAGATTTAAAATTGTTTTTAAATTATAATAATCATATATAATTAACATATGCATGTTTTAAAATTGTTAAAAATTCTAATAAACATATATAACTAGCATATGCATGATTTAAAATTGTTAAAATTGTAATAAACATATGTAATTACCACATGCATGATTTAAAATTGTTTTAAATTCTGATAATCATATATGACTAACATATGCATGATTTAAAATTGTTAAAAATTCTGATAATCATATATAACTAGCATATGCATATTTAAAATTGTTTTAAATTGTAATAAACATATGTAATTACCACATGCTTGATTTAAAATTGTTTTAAATTCTAATAATCATATAAAACTAGCATATGCATATTTAAAATTGTTTTAAATTGTAATAAACATTTGTAATTACCACATGCATGATTTAAAATTGTTTTAAATTCTAATAATCGTATACAACTAACATATGCATGATTTACAATTGTTAAAAATTCTAATAATCGTACATAATTAACATATGCCATACATCAATTGATTTATATGGATATTCAATACATCCAAAACAATTTACATCGTCTACACAACAATTAGGGCAATACATCGGCTGGTGACAGTTGACCGCACGTACTTTCTCCTCACTACTATTCCTTCCTTGTGATCGCTGCGTGAGTAAGGGGTGTCTTCGATTGATAGGAGGATGCTAGGGGTCAACCGTCACTGCGAAAGGGGGTTGCCCGTCCAACTGATCATAATCTTCGTCAGTCTTATCCTCGACTCCGACGATTTTTCTTTTACCTGGGAGGACCATGTGGTGCTTCGGCTAGTCGGGCCCTTTTCCCTTCTTTCCTTTGCTAGACATGTCATTTACGTAAAAAACTTGCGTTACATCATTGGCAAGGACAGAAGGTTCGTCCGAGTATCCAACCTTGTTAAGGTCAACCGTTGTCATCCCACTGTCATCAATCGTTACGCCTCCACCAGTCAGCCTAACCCATTGGCATCGGAAAAGAGGGACCTTTAGAGGTCCATAGTCAAGTTCCCATATGTCGTAGTTGTACCATCGTGTCTCATGGCATTGATACGAACATCACTGTTTTGGTTCGTGCTCTTTATGTCTTGGGCTCTCGTGTAGAATGTGTACCCATTGATCTCATATCCTTGGAATGTCGTGATCGAGCCAGATGGTCCCCTCGCCAGGAAGGCTAGTTGCTGGTTAATCGTCTCGTTACCCATGAGATGTTGTCGCAGCCACGTGGGGAAAGTATCAATGTGATGGCGTGTAATCCATGCATCGGACTTACCGATGTTTCTGGCGCGAACTAGAGCCAAGTGCTCCTTGATGTAAGGAGCCACCAATGAAGATTGTTGCAGAACCGTGAAATGTGCTTTACGGAATAAATTGTTGTCTACCGTCATTATTGCTTCCCTTCCAAGAGTCCCCTTTCCCCCGTAGTCTCCCTTCATGGCGTGATTCGGGCACCCCGATTGAGCGAAGGTCTTCAATAAATTCTACGTAGAATTCAATGACATCCTCTGTTCCATACCCCTTGGTGATGCTTGCCTCTAGACGAGCACGGTTACGAACATACTTCTTTAGAACGCCCATGTACCTCTCGAAAGGAAACATGTTGTGTAGGTACACAGGCCCGAGAATACCGATCTCTTTGACAAGGTGACAAAGCAGATGCATCATTATATTGAAAACTGAAGGTGGAAATATCAACTCAAAGCTGACCAAGACATTGCACCACATCATTTTGAAGGGCTTTCTAATCTATCTAGATCGATGACCTTCTGCGAAATTGCGTTCAAGAAAGCTCATAGCTTTGTTATTGTTGCCCGGATATTGTCGGGAAAGATAGCATGAATTATAACTGGTAGCAGCTGTGTCATCAACACGTGACTGTCATGAGACTTTAGGTTTATGAACTTCTTCTCCTTCGTGCTTATTATTCGCTTTATATTTGAGGAGTATCCAGACGGTACCTTGATGCTCTCCAAGCATTCAAACATACTTTCCTTCTCTGCCTTGCTAAGAGTGTAGCTGGCTGGACTCAAGTAATGGCTTCCTTTCTCCTTTGGTTCCGGGTGATGGTCGCCGCGTTGTTCCATATGCTTCAGATCATTACGTGCTTCCAGTATATCTTTCGACGTCCCATATACACCTAGGAAGCCAAGCAGGTTTACGCAAAGGTTCTTAGTGAGGTGCATCACGTCGATTGCATGGCGGACGTCCAAGAATTCCCAATAGGGAACTCCCAAAAATAGAGTTATTCTTCCACATCGCCGTGTGACCATCTTCGCTCTCTATAGGTTGGCTGCCAGGCCCCTTTCCAAACACTACATTAAGATCTTTCACCATAGCAAACACTGCTTTCCCGTTGCGATGTTTAGTCTTCGTACGGTGGTCTGCCTTATGTTCAAAGTGATTGTCCTTTTCTTTCTCGTACAGGGTGGTTTGCAATAAGGATTCAACGATGGCCCATGTACACAACCTTCCTACAATGCTTCAGATACGTACTTTCAATTTCATCCATACAGTGAGTGCAAGCCTTGTACCCCTTGTTTGACTGTCCGGATAGGTTGCTAAGTACAAGGCCAATCGTTGATGGTTACGAACAACAGTACTCGTAGGTTAAACTCCTCCTGTTTGTCCTCATCCCACACGGGGATACCTTCTTTCTTCCACAACAGTTTCAGCATATTCGACCAGTGGTCTTAGGTTACACATCAATGTCGTTATCAGGTTGCTTGGGGCCTTGAATAATAAATGGCATCATTATGTACTTCCTCTTCTGCATAGCCAAGGGGGGGAGGTTGTAGATACACATCGTAATAGGCCAAGTGCTATGGCCGCTGCTCATCTCTCCAAAAGGATTCATGCCATCCATACTTAAAACCAAACCTTATGTTTCGTGCGTCCTCATCCAAAGTCTTTAAATGTTCTCACTGTGAACCATCGGCGGGGTGTCTCAGCATCCCGTCCTGTTGACATTCTTCTGCGTGCCAATGCATCATTCTAGCATTCCCCTTGTTCATGAACAAACGCCTTAGCCTGGTATTATAGGAAATTACCACATCAACCATATAAAGAATTCTCTTCTTCGTTGGCTGCCCGTCAACTTCACCTAGATCATCTCGTCTAATCTAGTATCGTAGTGCTTTACAAACAGGTCATGCTTCTAGGTTCTCGTACTCCTCACCGCAATATAGGATACAATCATTCGGACATGCGTGAATCTTCTGAACTTCAGTCCTAGAGGGCAGACTATCTTCTTAGCCTCGTACGTTGTCTCGGGCAATTTGTTTTCCCTCCGGAAGAATGTTCTTGACGAGTTTCAATAAATCGCCAAATGGCTTGTCACTAACACCATTTTTTGCCCTTCCATTGCAAGAATTCTAGAGTGGTACCAACTTTTTGTGCCCCTATTTACAACCTGGGTACAACGACGCTCTGTGGTCCTCTAACATACGCTCCAATTTATGGGCCTCCTTTTCACTTTCGCAGTCCTCCTTGGCGTCCTGCAACATCTGACCAAGATCATCCGCAGCGTCGTTATCGTCAGCATCCCAGTCCGGAATGTTCTCGTCTTCCACTTCATCTTCTTCCATTTGAACCCCTTGCTCTCCATGCGATGTCCAACAATTATAGCTTGGCATGAACCCCGACTCAAACAAGTGGAAATGAATAGTCCTGGATGCAAAATACTCCTTCTGGTTCTTGCACTTATTGCATGGACAACAAATAAAACCCTTATGCTTGTTAGCATCGACCACTCTCAAAAAATAATGCACGCCATCAATAAACTCTTCGACCGCCGGTCAGCGTACATCCATTGCCGATCCATCTACATGAAATCAAAAAAAAATTGTAAAAAAAAATCAACAAATAATATAAAATAATTATCTACATACCGAAAATGACCGTCATACAATAATGATAAAATAATTATATACTCTTTACTTCAACGGTCATACCAATAATGACATATCATTATTCATACAATAATTATAAATAATCAACAAATAATCTTTTTTAAATATTTTTGAAGTTTTAAACTAACATGTAAGTGTTGTCCTTCTTTTAATTTCAATTTAGTTTGTTTTCTTTATTTTAGATTAATTTTCATATATTTTCCTTCTCAACTATGTTATAAAACCGTTCTATAGTAAATAAACAAAATTTCTATATATTCTGCTTTTCCTACACAAATTTTCTCTCTCCTCATCAACCTTCCAACAAAGTTTTGGAGACAAAATGTGTACGGAACATAGCTCTAAAAGTAATATAACAACCAAAAACATTGGAGGATGAAGTTGCTAGCCTTTTAATACACCTCCGATTTGTATATAATCACCAAAATAAATTCACAAGAAATTTTGGCATGACCTCCCCTCTTGTTTGAAGAATTTTGAAGCTTGGCTCGGGCTTGAGGAGGAAGAACACATATATAAAGGATTGATTTTTAGTCCTGGTAGGTAACACCCAACCGGGACTAAAGTTAGGATCTTTAGTCTCGGTTGGTGTTACCAACCGGGATTAAGGATCCGCGGAGGGCCTGACAAGGTCTGACAGTTTAGACCGGGGACTAAAGATGAGATTTAGTCCTGTTGGGTGTCACCAACCGGGACTAAAGATCAAAGTAGTCCCGTTGCTCTTATTAACCGGGACTAAAAATCCTTTTTGGTCCTGGTTTGTACTGGAACCCATACTATTGTGGATTTCGCCAGACCGACCAAAGATGGTTTTTCCACCAGTGATAAATAATCACTTATTCATGTGCTTATCCGAATAACTTATTACAAATTCATCATTTTTTCCTTTTTAAGGACGGCCTCTTTTCTTTTTTTTTCTTTGCAGTATTTAGGGGAATCTGACGTTGTTTTTTTGGGGCTTTTTTAAACGGACGGTCTGTTGTCGTTTGGGTGCGGTGCGGGTTGATGAGGAAAGGAGACGCGCGTAATCACTAATAGAAATCGGAAATATAAACTGATTATTGGGAGAAAAGAAAATAAGCGGCGATAAACGGTAAAAAAAAAGTCCGACAACACGGGCGAAGGGACGGACGAAAAAATAGAGGGCTGCTACCGTACGGGATTCTGTTCCAAATCCAACGCAGTAGTCACGGTGATAACAAAACCGACCAGAGCCAACTCCAGTAGTCTACCAAGGCCAACTCTGCTCGATTCCCCACAGCCAAGACCCCGCTCGTAATCAGCGCGCCTCCGCTCGCTGATACCCTCGCCGGCGACGCCGAGCACCGCCGCATCTACTACAAGCAGGAGTGCTCTTTCCTCTGCCCAAACCCTGCTCCTCGCTCGATACCTCGCCGACACCTCCCGCAACTACTCCAAGTAGGGATTTCCCCCTGCTAGGATCCGGCTCAGTATCGCGCAATACCTCGCCAGCCGCGCGGAGCGCCGCCGCAACTACTCCGAGCAGGAGTGTTCCTTCCTTCCTTCCTTCGCCTAGATCTAGAACCTTGCTCCGCGCTTGATACCTCACCGGCACCTCCTGCAATCACTCCAAGCAGGAGTGTTCCTTCCTTCCTTCGCCCAGAACCCTGCGCGCCCGATACCTCACCGGCGGCGCTCCGCGCCGCCGCAACTACTCCGAGCAGGAGTGCTCCTTCCTTCGCCCAGACATGTATCATCTTCTCTAGTTTTAGGGTATTAGTTTTTTCTCTAGTTTAGGTATTAGCTGGTCTCTAGTGTAGGTATCAACATGTGTCTGTTTTTTCAAACTATAATGGTTTGTGTTCTGCTTGTTATGTGTGGGGCTAAAAAATGACTGAGAAAATGTGTGAATTGTTCATGCAGTTTCAGTTTTAGTTAAATGGATTCCTCGGTTGGATCCGCTGGAAGAATGATGGAAAAGATAGCAAATGAGGGGAGTGATTTCCTTGGTGAAAGAAGTATCAAAGAACAATAAAGTGGCAAGGATGATGTTTGTGTTGAAAGTTCTATGGAACAAGTATCAAATTATGATGATGTTGTGTTGAGGGTAGCACTGAGTGACAAGGATGATGTCTCTGTTGAAAGAGCGATGGAACAAGTATCAATTCATGATGATGATGTGTGTTAGGACAGCACAGCTGAAACTGGATTGTTTACAAGTGCCATGAGCATTGATCAAATTGATGCAGGTGATGAGTTTGAAATACAAGATGAGTTTGGGCATGAAGATGGAGAAATTGAAGACGAGTGGGTCCAATCACAACGGCAGTCCCTGCGGTTGGTATGGAGTTCTTTTCAGAAAAAGAGGCTAAAGATTACTACAATCGTTATGCAAAGAACTGGGGTTTCGGAACAAAGGTTTCAAGCAACAAAAAAAGCAAGGTCACCAAGGAGTACAACAGATATGAGTTTGCTTGCTACTCTGAGCACACAACCTAGAAGAAAAAACAAGACAGAAGAAGAATCCAAAGTCAGGCGCTAGTAGTGGCGCTAGTCAGAAGAAGAATCCAAGCTTCTGAACAATTGTGATGTATGGTCAGAGAATCTCAAATTTTGTTGCACTTGATACTTGAATTTTATCTGATACTTGGTATCTTGTTGCGAGCCAGGTGCAATACAGTCAACCAAACACACCCATTGAGCTTGTCATGACTAATACATGTACTGAGCTGGTCACGACTATGTGGTACCAGTCATGATACCTATAGTGACCATGTGTTGTAAGGTACCATGTCTGGTTCCTAGGTTTAGACCTGGTACCTGCGTCTTCTGTGAGGTACCAGGTCTGGTACCTGGGTTGTTGCTAGGTACCAGACCCTGGTACCTGTATTTATGAGGCTAGTACCCCCTATTTTGTGAGGTACCATGTCTAGTTCCTAGATTTAGACCTGGTACCTTGATTTTCTATGAGGTA
Organism: Oryza glaberrima; assembly: GCF_000147395.1. Lineage (NCBI taxonomy): Eukaryota > Viridiplantae > Streptophyta > Magnoliopsida > Poales > Poaceae > Oryza > Oryza glaberrima. Next base: position 12,142,336 of record NC_068335.1, on the reverse strand, counting down.
CCAGGTCTGGTACCTGGTTTAGACAAGGTGCCTGGTGGTACCAGGTACCAGGTGCCTCACAGTAACCCCAGGTTCAGGTGTGGTACCTGGCAGTACTTGGTACTAGGTACCAGACCCCATTGTGTGAGGTACCAAGGGTACCATGGCATGATACCTTCACTGGGAGGTACCAATCAAAAGCCCTTAAGCTTGTATGTACCAACCCCATTTTGTGAGGTACCAAGACCCTGATACTTACAGACATTTCGATTTCATGGGTTTAAATTCACGGTATATTTTTTAAAAAAAAAAGTATCACACAACAGGAATAAAAAAGTTGAGTGCTGCAAATGAAAGATAAGTCTGGATGTATTTCACGTGGTGACACTGTAGTAGCCATTACATGGTGACATTTGTTCACATATTCATCAGCACCGCCTTTACCATCCTCACCATTGTCCTCATCATCACTGTCACTGTTATCATTGTCACCTTCATCATCAGCACTGCCTTTATCATCCTTCGTTTCAGTTTCCATCTTCTTCCTTTTCTTGCTGCCACCTATGGCATTTGATTTATCTGGTATGAACTTAAGCTTGGTACAAGGTTTCGAGTTACATTTCTTCCTCTGTTCTCCAGCATTACATTGGTTGGATTTCTTGACCCTTGGTGAGCGCTGTGCGCCAAAACAAAAAAGGAAAACATGACAATTAGTCCACTTTCAATCATTGTTACTCTATCCCTGTATTGTCAGACTTATAGTGATACATGTTGCAAAATCAGTTAAAAAAAATTTGTAGATGCCACTCCTCCCACGGTATCAACAAAAAAAATGTCTATTTATCACTACACAGAGTTATAGAAGGTACATTTATCGCTTCATTTTAACAGCTTCCTCTTGTGCAATACTACTTCATAGTAGTATATATTGTGTGCAAAAGATATGTTTATAGTACACTAGTATCGCTGGGACCATGTAAACTGGGCAAATATTGGTCTGTCAAATAAATTTTGTGAAACCAATACTAGTAAGCAGTGAGTAGATGAAGTTTATGCATCTCATTTCCCCCCTATATCAACCAGAAAAATCAAAACATAATGTATGTCTGTAATCTACCTGATACCTAGTAAAAATAAAGTAGTGCATCTTAGGTATCAACCCTTCTAGTAAAAATTGCTGGAAACACAATGTATGTGTGCCAATAGTGTACAAGCGCACCACAGAAATAGATTCCAACCACAAACAAAAAAAGTTTCATGAGAGGAGTAGCCAACCTGTTAATTTTAACAACTCAGGTATCAACACATGACTCCCCCCATCCACTTCGGCCTCACTACCTTTAAACTCTAGAACACAAATGTAGATAGGAGCTGAATCAGTAAGTTGCAAAGTTGGGGTACGAGAACACGGTTTT